>NC_073313.1:11377014-11690285 GCF_027595985.1 Sorex araneus | reverse complement strand
AAGCCTGGAGTTCCTTTTTGACAATGCATGACAATGACTCAAAATATTGAATATTGTGGTTCTTTGCTGCTTTGTGCTTCCTGCTTCAACTTCATATTACAAAGAGTAAAAATTGATATACTGGATGATTTTATCCTTATCTGCACGTGTAGCTCCTCCAATGAGCAGTAAATGAATCATTTTAAAGTCAAATGAGTTCAAGCATAGGAATGACCTGATTATATAAATAAACGTTGCAGAACAGGATTAGAAACAATATTTTTATTTTCAACTTCTTATTAGAATCATGGATAGAAAAAAAATCTTGTGGCCACTATATTTTTAAGCATTTCTGTAAGAACAGCATTTTCTTTCTCAATAATTCACAACATAAATCTGCATCTTCTTGTAAAATTCACCTTCAGAGAGTAGGAAGAAGCATCATTACATAAGGTTATCCCAAACTGATTTGAAGTACATTTCACAGGGTACTACTTAATTGGAATCAGCTTGTTTTCTTAAATAAATTTTTTACAGTAAGTTGGGCAGGAGCGATAGTACCGCGGGTAGGTTTGCCTTGCTCACCACTGAGCTGGGTTCAATCCCCAGCACCTCATATGCTTCCCCCAAGTCATTCAGGAGTGATCCCTGAGCACAGATCCAGGAATAAACCAGAACAAAAAACAAAACAAAACAAACAAAAAAAAAACCAAAAGTTTTATAGTAAGCATTCTTTTAACATACACACGGAACATTCTAAAGGATAAACTATAGACTGGGTACAGAAGTCACAACAAATTTGAAAGAAAAAAATCCTACTAACTCTTGTCATCAGGCATTTTGACTGTGTGGAATGTGGAAAGCAGCCTACTTTACCGAGGAAGCCTGGCGCTCCTCCTACTGACATATAAGCAATTCCCAAAGAGAGGTCACAAACGTGTGGCCGCATGGAACATATAGCTAAACAGGAATATTCCAACCCTACTCACCCATCTCCCATTTTTCAGTCCCATGGACTGGATTATTGTTTTCAGCTAATATCTGAGGAAGAAGTTTGACCACCAAATCAAGATAAGGTTCTCAGACTCATATCAGATAAAGGGGTTTCATTAACTTCCTTAGAATAAATGATTATAAATTAATACCAGAATCCCACTATATATGTAAAGAGGCTTTCTGTATATATTAATACCTAAATGACTATAGATATCATGCAAATAATATACATTCCGAGGTGTGAGTTGGGGTATTCTCAGATTTTTCTATGCCCAAAGTCAAGTAATTCCAAAACCTTTTGTTAACAAAGTCTGTTATCAGTTAAAAAATTTAAAATGTATTTAATTCTTTGTGGCTAGAGTACATTTTTCAAACTTTAAGAATACAGGGACTGGAGCGATAGCACAGTGGGTAGTGCATTTGCCTTGCACATAGCCGATCCAGGTTCAATTCCCAGCATCCCATATGGTCTCCTGAGAACTGCCAGGAGTAATTCCTGAGTGCATGAGCCAGGAGTAACTCCTGTGCATTGTCACGTGTGACCCAAAAAAGAAAAAAACTTTAATAATACAAGAACAAAAAGACAAATAAGCCCAATTTTTTAAAAGTAAGTCTAGGCTTGGGCTGGAATGATAGCACAGCGGTAGGGCGTTTGCCTTGCACGCGGCCAACCCGGGTTCAATTCCCAGCATCCCATATGGTCCCCTGAGCACTGCCAGGAGTACTTCCTGAGTGCAGAGCCAGGAGTGACCCCTGTGCATTGCCAGGTGTGATCCAAAAAGAAAAAGAAAAGTAAGTCTAGGCTGAAGAGATAGTAGAGCAGGTAAGGTACTTGCCTTGCACATGGCCAACCCAGGTTCAACCCCTGGTATCACATATGGACTCCCAAACCCCTCCAGGAGTTACCCCAGAGCATAAATCAGGAGTAATCCCTGAGTATTGCTGAGTGTGTCAAAACTGTCTTCTACACAAAATTAATATAAAATAAATAATTCTTAAATACACTTTTACCAAAAGGGATACACAAATAAATATATGTACCACCGATCATCTGGTAGGGGCACGGGGCTAGGAACTGCCTACAAATGGACTCCAGGGAAATTTCAAAAACATTATTGTAATAATGGTTACAAATTTGCTCAGAACAGCCCTCCCCAAGACATTTCCCTTTGCCATACAGAATATTTTGAACTGATATTAGTATAAGCACAGCAGGTTCTTTTTTATTGATTTTCTGTGAGATACAGTTTACAAAGCTTTCATGTTTGAATTTCAGTCATACAATGATCGAACACACATCCCTCCACCAGTGTACATTCTGCACCTCCAATGTCCCCAGTATACTCCCCCTTTCCAACCCTCCCCTGCCTCTATGGAAGACAATTTCCCCCATACTTTCTACTTGGGGCATTATGGTTTGCAATATAGATACTAAGAGACTATCACATGTGGTACTTTATCTACTTTCAGCACACATGTCCCATCCCGAGCAATACCTCCAACCATCATTGACATAGTAAACCCTTCTCTATTCGAGCTGCCTTCTCCCTCAGCTCATGAGGCAGGCTTTCAACTATGGTGAAATATTCCTGGCTCTTATGTCTATTGTCCTTGGGTATTAGTCTCATATTATGTTATTTTATATTCCACAAATGAGTGTAGACATTCTATGTCTGTCCCTCTCTTTCTGAATCATTTCACTTAGCATGATACTCTCCACAACCATGCACTTATAAGCAAATATCATGATTTCATCTCTCCTACCATCTGCATAGTATTCCATTGTGTAGATATACCAAAGTTTCTTTAACCAGTGGTCTGTTCTGAGGCACTCACGTCGTTTCCAGATTTTGGCAATCGTGAGCAGTGCCGCAATGAACATACAGATGGAGATGTCATTTCTACTGTGCTTTTCTGCACTCTCGTGATATTTTCCCAGAAGTGGTGTTGTGGAGTCATATGGAAGCTCAATTTCTAGTTTTTTGAGGAATGCCCATGTTGTTTTTCAGAAAGGAAGGACCAGTTGACATTCCCACCAACAATGAGAAAACCTTTCTCCACACATTCACGCCAGCACTGGCTGTTCTTGTTCTTTTTGATGTGTGCCAGTCTCAGCACAGCAGGTTCATAAAATGTCTGCCATTACCGTAACTACCGAAGAGGACAAAATTGGGAGAATTACACAGAATTTTGGTTACTTGTAGAAATGTCATGTATGCTTTAGTTTAAACATCTAATTAGAAAGCATCTGTTCATTGTCTGTGTCACAATCTCATCAAAGGAATGTTCTCCACTTTCTTTTTTTATGAAATCACGTGAGATAGAGTTACAAAGCTTTCATAATTGAGTTTCAGTCATACAATGATTGAACACCCATCCCTCCACCAGTGTACATTGCCCATCACAAACATCTCCAGTATCCTTCCCCCCACCCCCACCCCACCCAACCCCCTGCCTCTATGGCATGAACTTTCCTTATTACTCTCTCTCTACTTTGGGGCATTATAGTTTGCAATACAGATACTGAGAGGCCATGACATTTGGTCCTTTGTCTACTTTCAGCACACATCTCCCAGGCCGAACGATCCCTCCCACCATCCCTGACTTAGTGGTTCCTTCTCTAGCCCAGCTGCCTTCTCCCCCAGCTCATGAGGCAGGCTTCCAACTGTCCTCTCCACTTTCTTTGAAGCTACTTAGCTCAGAATACCTACTCACATTTACTTCGTTATCTCGGCAATCCTCATTTGTGTTTATATATGGGATTAAATTGATTTTTAATACTTGTAACCTGTCTGGTAATAACCTGAATATTCAATTGAATATTCAAGTCTCCGAGAAGAACCCAGAGATGTGGCAGGTAAATTTTTCTACTCCACTAAGAATAAAACTCGTTGACTCAATTTAATCTAGAATATTAACAAATAAAAGTCTTTTTAGGGGCCGTGGTGCTGCCAGCTGGTCAGCCTGTACCCATGGGGTGAGTACATCAGCAGCCTGATGGTGCCTTTAGACTTCCTGATATCCAAAAATTGCCGCTGTACCTCCGGCCAAACCCCAACAACTTGGGACCAAATTTCCCAAGAAATTAAATGGCCAAAAGTTAGGTATGTGGGAGCCATGCCCACAGACCATTTCCTGGTCAGCTATACAAACTCATTTTTCGGCCTTGCTTCAGAGACCCATAAATAAATCTCAAAAGAGATCAAAAGCCACAGTTAATGTCAGACCCATGCAAGACTGAACATACTGGGGTAAATCAAAGGGGGGGGGGTCAGCCTGGTACCCGCCCAAGTGCAGCTCCCAGCAGCTACCTGCTTTCACAATCCAAAATCGCCACCATGTCCCGGGCCAGACTCCATCGTCTGCAGATGGACCTCACCAAGTTATGATCTGCTGAAAATTTGGTTATCTGGGTTTTGTGAGTGAATTCTACAGCCTTCTTGGTTAGGAGGGGCTACTTCCCCCATCTCCCTGTACTTTCAACATCCTTGGCAGTCATACTCACACCTCAAAGCTGCCACTCAGTTAAAAAAGCTACTCCAGTCTTGCCTTCACAATTAAAATCCTGAAGACCTTTAACAAACAGGATGACCTCTTAGTACCTCTATTGCAAGCCATAATGCACAAGAGGAGAGAGAGAAAGAAGAAAAGTGCATTCCAGAGAGGCATGCTGGGGTGGTGTTGGAGTTGGGGGATGGTGGGAGGGAAATGGGAGACATTGCTGGTGGAAAATGTACACTGGTGGAGGGATGGGTGTTGGATCATTGTATCATTGTATGACTGAAACTCAATCACAAACAGCTTTGTAATGTTGTATCTCATGGACATTCAATTAAAAAAATAAGGGCTGGGGCGATAACACAGCTGGTAGGGCATTTGCCTTGCACGTGGTCAACCCAGATTCAATTCCCAGCATCCCATATGGTCCCCTGAGCACTGCCAGGAGTAATTCCTGAGTGCAGAGCCAGAAGTAACCCCTGAGCATCGCTGTGTGTGACACAAAAGCAAAACTAACTAAATAAATAAATATAAAAAACATACAAACTAACCTTTCATTATGAATTCCTATTCACTACTGTTCTTTATCATTAGCAATACAGCGATAGCTTAATGTAAAATGAAGAAATATGCTCGGGTAAAAATCTCAGATTCCTTCAAGTTTTAACATAAACCATGACTGCCTGACTGCCTCTTATTCTTATTATGTACCATTTCTTCCCACTATCACCTATTTTTGTAGTAGTTGAGCTTGAATTTATTTTTGTCACACTATTCTTTTACCATCTTCTAGGGAAAGATAACATATTTTCCAGATTCAGTATAGAAGAAACAAAACCTCAGCTTTTACAAAAACTGAATTTAGGAATATATCAAAATAATTTCCTCAAAATTTAACACCAACATAAAGAATTTAGAGTCCTATCTTAAATAACTGATCAGTAAACTTTTTTATTTAAAAATAAATGTCTTGGGGCTGGAGTGATAGCACAGTGGGCAGGGTGTTTGCCTTGCATACGGCTGACCTGGGTTCGATTCCCAGCATCCCATATGGTCCCCCGAGCACCGCCAGGAGTAGTTCCTGAGTGCATGAGCCAGGAGTAACCCCTGTGCATCGCCTGGTGTGACCCCCAAATAAAACCAAATAAATAAATATCTTAATATTTGTACATAATATGCCAGATAAACAGTTGATATCGAACATCTATAAAGTACTCACAAAATTCAACAACAAAAAATTCAATGACCCCATAGTGTGAGGTGATGAACAGACACTTCCCCCAAAGAAGACATATGGATAGCCAACAGGCATATGAAAAAGTGCTCTTTGACACTCATGATGAGGGAAATGCAAATCAAAACAACAATGAGATATCACTTCATGCTTGTGAGAATAGCATGAATCAAAAGTCTGGAAATAGCCACTGTCGGTGTGGTTTTGATGAGAAAGAAGCTCTCTTTAATGTTGGTGGAAATCAACCTTTCCATAAAGGACTCAACCTTTATGGAAAGCAATGTGGAAATCCCTGAGAAAAACAGGAATAGAATTCCAGTATGATCTAACAATAGCACTTCTTGGTATCTACCCCTAAATCATAAAAATGTTCATTTGAAGAATATATGCACACCTATGTTTATCCCCACACTGAGTACAATAGCCAAGACATGAAAACAACCCAAATGTCTAACTACAGATGAATGGATCAAAGTGTTGTAGTACACATACACAATGTAGAGTATTGTGGAATACTATGCAGCTCTAAGAAAGAACAAAATCAGAAAATTTGCAGCAACATGGATGGAACCAGAGGATATAATGCTGAGTGAAGTCAGTCAGAAGTAAAGGGATGAATATAGAATAATCTCTCTTTGTGTTGGACTTAAAAACACACAGAAAGGGAGCAACAAAGATCCAAAGGCAACACAATGGGAGAACTGATACACACAAATAGGTTGGAGGGTGGAAGGGAGGGGTGTTAGCATCCTTGAGAGAAGGAAAGGAGTATACTGGTGATGGGAGTGGTCTTGGAATTATCTGTATGAGAAATCATTGTTAATAGCATTATAAACCACAGAATCTCAAATAAAAACATTTTAAAAAGAAATGTCTTGAAATCCAACTCTTTTATTTCAGTTTTAAAATATACTAAATCATAGAGCTGGAGTGATAGCACAGCGGGTAGGGCGTTTGCCTTGCACGCGGCCGACTCGGGTTTGATTCCCAGCATCCCATATGGTCCCCTGAACACACCAGGAGTGATTCCTGAGTACAGAGCCAGGAGTAACCCCTGTGCATCACTCGGTGTGACCCCCCTCCCAAAAATATGCTAAATCATAAAGTAAAATAGAATTCATAGTTATATAACAGATAGTGAAAATATTCATATGAACAATATTCATATCCATATTCAGAAGCACAAATTCAGTCCAACAAGACAATGAGCAGTCAGGATGTTTAAAACTCTAACAGCACTGTAAGAAAAGTTATTTAATATCTCAAGTATTATATTCAAGTATTGATGAGCTCATATCTTCTTGCTTGATATTTATTAGGGAGGGACTGAGACAGTGGGAAAATGGAAATTGGGGAGTGGAATGGGGCAATGTTGAAGAATAGATGTGAATTTTTACTGGAAAGTGTTTTGAACAGAGTATTTGTCATGATCATAGACTTTTTCAACATTTCAAAATCCTATGAAAACATATTCATAAACAAAACAGAGCATCTTAATTTCCTGATATGTATCCCTTCTAAAGAGATGGGACTATAGCAATAATAAACTTGAAATGAGAAAAAGCCAAAACTCTGCCATCAAAAAATATTGGACTCAACTGGAGTTCACAGTACCCCAGGCATACACTTGACTTAAGCTTTCACTAGAGCATTGGATTTCTCTGTCTAAACAATGAGCAATTTACTCGTTTCTTGGCCTCATTGACCACAAACAAAAAGCGGTCCTCCCAACAAAAGTTTTATCTGAAAACAATAAAACCTATCTGGAAATTATAGTCTCACGACAAGTAACACAATTACCCCACCTATTCCAAGGCTACCACCCCCTTATATACTCTAAAGGGTTAAGATGACTCCATGTACCTTCCATTGGGATTGGGGAAATAACATCATTTCCGTTGGGAGATGCAAGGCAGGCTGGTTTCTGTAGTTTGCTGACGGGGGAGGGGGGCACACTCTTCTAACCTGCCAATTGCTGTTATTTATTTATTTGTTTATTTGTTTATTTATTTATTTATTTATTTATTTATTTATTTATTTATTTATTTGCTTTTTTGGCCACACTCTGCAATGTTCAGGGGTTACTCCTGGCTCTGCATCAGGAATTACCCCTGGAAATGCCAGGGATCGAACCTGGGTTGACTGTGTGCAAGGCAAATGCTCTACCCACTGTACTATTTCTCCAGCCCCCCAAATGCTTTTAAATTGGCATTCTGTGTATGAAATTTGTTAGTATTGTTTATCATTTATTATTATATTCGGGGTCTCCCAAAGAGGAATCTAAAGAGCTATGCTTGGAATATCACATTTCACTCAAGTGAGAGAAGGAATCTGGATTCCGAACTCTATCGACGATCAAGAATCAAGGACGTTGTCTCATATGCCAAGGTGTTGAAAATCAGATGGGCCAGACACGTAATGTGATTTAGAAACAACCGCTGGACTAGAGCTGTTACCAACTGGATTCCATGGGATGTCAAAAGAACGCATAGCCGCCCACCTAAGAGATGGTCAGATTTCTTCGTCAAACCCTAAATGAATGATTTGAGGCTCTTCGTGTTCCTGGAGTGAGCAGACACCATTGGGCGACACTAGCACACGACAGGGATGAATGGAGACATTACTGGCACCCACTTGAGCATATCAATGAGCAACAGGATGACAAGTGATACAAGTGATCATTTATCTTCTATGCATAGGACATTGCTTAATTTATACATTAGTTTCTCAATAAATGTTCATTAAACTGACTAAATCAGTAAAGTCCAGACTACTCCAATTCCCATCTTTATCATCTTTGGTGAATTGTTTTCCTTTATTTGAGTAGCAGTGATGATACAGGGTTGTTAGTTTAATGATACCAGGTATATAACGAACTTAGCACTGATGGTAGTAGTCAGTCGCCTCATCTCTCCTTTAAAGGGAAACTGTAATAACTTCCACAAGGTAAAAATATCAGCAGTCCTCTAATTAGTAAATATCACCTTGAGGGGCCAGAGTGATAATATAATGGGTAGGGTGTTTGCCTTGCACATGGCAGACCCGGGTTCGATATCGGCATCCCATATGGTTCCCTGAGTACTGCCTGGAGTAATTCCTGAGTGCACATCCAGGAATAATCCCTGAACATTGCCTGGTATGGCCCAAAAACCATTAAAAAAAGAAAAAATTCATCACTGTCATCCCGTTGCTCATCGATTTGTTCGAGCAGGCACCAGTAATGTCTCTCATTGAGAGACTTATTGTTACTGTTTTTGGCATATCCAATACGCATGGGTAGCTTGCCAGGCTCTGCCGCGCGGACTCGATACTCTCAGTAGCTTGCCAGGCTCTCTGAGAGAGGCGGAGGAATTGAACTCATCACTTTGAAAACAGCAAAGATGAATCAGGAAAAAATATTAACTTTGGAACCTGTTTCAGGAGTCCCAAGACCACTCATTGTATTCAGTGATTTGGTATAAGGACTCACAGAAATTCAGAAACAGTTCGACTCATTGTTATCATGTCACTAAGGTGAACAGATACATCAGGAGGTATCTAGATGAATCCATGCCTATATTTCCTCTGTTCTCTCACTAGGATGAGGAAGGAAGATTCTCCCCTGGCAGGGAGATGGAATAACTATATGCATGATGCTCCAACTGGTAGAGACTGCTTGACACATAGAGTCCAGGGATTTTACCGGCCATTGGGGGAGGGTATCACAAAGGCCTCATGACCTGACACAACAGGTAAACTTCCAAATTTCCAGAAAGAAGCCAATGCTTAGAATATCAGATGGCAGAATGTCCCACCACTAAGAGACCATGTAAGTCAAAACTTCCAGGTGCCAGGCAATGAACAGCCTTGTACCAAGGTTGACGGTAGCCTCAGAGACTGCTACATTAAGTCCTGTACGGAACAGACAAGTGATAAGCTGGTGGGGGGAAACGGAGCTTAAAGGTAAGAAGAGTAAAAAGAATTTGGGAAGGCAGAGAGAGGACTAAACATTTGAAAGGAAAAGAGAAAAAATGAAATAATTGAGTGGTAAGTGGGGAAAAACAAAAAAATGTCATAAGCCAAGAAAGTATAGACCAGGTTGACATGAGAAAGCATCTTCCCTTGGCGAGCTGACCCTCTGCTGTTTCTGGTCTGTGATACTCGTCCCAACACCCAAACTCACGCAACACTTCCTGTGATGTCACAGTGGATATGCCCCTGCATATATATGCATATACTTCCTTCTGTTTCTATACACGTCTGTTCCTTTGGTCCTGCTTCTTTGGCGTAATCAGACTGCTTTGACAAGGAGAGAAATGAAGAGGCAGGGAAAGCCCAATCTCAGTGATATTTTTTAAGGTATTTGAGGTAAATGAAACAAAATGGCAGTAACAGGTTCCCAGAGCCCCTCTGAACTTGAAAAGATTTGAAGGTATATGGAGTCCTGCTTTAGAAGGCAAAAATTACTGGAAAATTTCATGGCAGAATGACCTCTTTAAGTGTACTTTTAAATTACTGTGAATGCCTTCATTTTGAGAAGTCAAAATGGTTATTTCTTCCATTTAAATATCTATAAAAAGATTTGTTAAAGTTGAATGGTGGCTGGGACTTGATTCTTCCAAGCTTCTATTTTTTCAAATTTTGGAGTCCATAGAAAGGAAAATAAAATAAAGAAGACTGGTCCATGTGTTAGTGGTCCTGTAATTGAAAAATATCACAGATATTTTTCTCTTTTTCTCACATTTCGTATTTTAAAAATTGCCGTCAGACTAAGGCTTTGCCAAGTTTCAACCCCATGTGAAATCTTACCAAGAAAACTGAAAGATGTGTAAAAAAAAAGCACATGGATTATAGGTATAATTATACACCCCATGTTTGTGCTATAGTTTTTTAAAGAGGTTCATCTTTTGTATGAAATGTATATTATTAGTTATAAGTATATATGTATAATAAAATAGCACTATATCCTTTTATCATCCTGAATTTTTATTATCAGGAAGGCTTTTCTTCTGTAAAAATACACATACATACCACATATATGTAGAACTCTATAAAAGCTAAAAATAAATAAAAGCAGATGCCATATAGGAGAAAAATTAAGAGGAATGTATAGCATTCTCATTTCAATTACCTGGAAGTCTGCCTGGAAGAAGAAGGTAATTTTGCAGATTCAGGTAATGGAGATTTAGCAAGTAAAGGCTTTTCATTGGGCACATTAAACCCACATAAAGATAAACTTGGTATCAGTTAAACCCCTCTAGAACTAAAATGGACTGATTTGTCCTATAACTGTCAGGTGACAAGCACTGTTATTGAAAGACTTCAAGACCAGACACCCAGTATTAGTTGGCCTCTAAGAAATCAGTGAAGAGTCAACAGAAAAACAGGGCAGAAGAGTCCCAGAGCCCAAAGACAAAGACTGGACATCAGAAATTGTGAGCCTACAGAACCCTGTTGCCACGGGCTGATTCCCAAAGCCTTGTTGAGATGGATCAGGCGAATAGATCTGAACACAGAACTAATAGATCTGAAAAGGTGTAGCACAGTCTACTCTCAGCACACATCTACCATCCAGGCAGTCCCTCCAATCATCATTTACTTACTCTTCTCCATCCCACCTGCCTGTTTCCCCAGCACATGAGATGGACCAAACATGATGGCCGCTTAGTATCTATATTGCAAACCACAACACCCAAAAGGGGAGAGAGAGAGAGAGAGAGAGAGAGAGAGAGAGAGAGAGAGAGAGAGAGAGAGAGAGAGAGAGAGAGGAAATGTGTCTGCCACAGAGGCAGGGGACGGGGAGGGGTAGAAGTGGTGGGAGGGATGATGGGAAGCTTGGTGGTGGAGAATAGGCACCGGTGGAGGGATGGGTATTCAAACATTGTTTGATTGAAACATAATCACGAGGGGCTGGAGCAATAGTACAGCAATAGTACAGGCCGACCTGGGTAATATTCCCAGCATCCCATATGGTCCTCTGAGCACTGCCAGGGGTGATTCCTGCGTGCAGAGCCAGGAGTAACCCCTGTGCATTGCCAGGTGTGACCAAAAAAAAAAATAAACGTAATCACGAAAGCTTGTAAGTCTGTAACTATCTCACGGTGATTTATTAAAATTTTTAAAAAGTGTAGGGCTGGAGCAATAGCACAGCCAGTAGGGCACTTGCCTTGCACGCAGCTGACCCGGGTTCGATTCCCAGCATCCCATACGGTCCCCCAAGCACCGCCAGGAATAATTCCTGAGCGCATGAGCCAGGAGTAGACCCTATGCATCGCCGGGTGTGAGGCCCCCCGCCCCCCCAAAAAAAGTGTAGCACAAGTAGAGAAGGGAACTGCAACTGAGTTAGAGGAAGGGTTAAGGAACAAAAGAGAAGCTAATGGCCAGCAAAGAGAAGTGTCCTAGCCATGTTCATCTACACTAGGTGGAGGTAATAAATTAGCCTGGGGACTTTAGTAGCTTTACACAACACATTTTATTACTTGTTCAAAATACATTTCCTAGTGCAGGGATATGGGGACTGAAACTCAAACAGGGAAACTTTGTAACTATATCTCATGGTGATTCAATAAAAAAATGGGTGTGACCCAAAAACAAAAAGAAAATTTTCTGTGCAGAAATGCATACCCAAGGCCAGGGGGATGATTATGATCTAGCCCAGCTTACACGTTCATATCTTCCTTACTTCACCATCAAGTCATTCTGGATTTCTGACATGTGAATTACCATCATTCAAGCATTCAAAGAGAAGCCAAGTAATGGCAAGAATCCCAAACCCTGACAACACCCAATGCTGACAAGGATGTGGAGCAACCATTGCTGGGAGAAACGCAAACTGATCCAGTCCACGGGAAGCCATTTAGCAGTTTGCTTTCTTTTTTAAAATTTTTATTGAATCACTGTAAGATAGTTACAAGCTTTCATGTTTGGGTTACAATCTCACAATGATCAAACACCCATCCCTCCACCATGCACATTCCCCATCACCGATATCCCGGGTATATCCCCCCTTTCCCACCCTCCCTCTGCCTCCATGGCAGACAATATTCCCCATAATCTCTCTCTACTTTTCGGCATGATGGCTTGCAACACAGACACTGAGAGGTCATCATGTTTGGTCCATTATCTACTTTCGGCATGCATCTCCCATCCCAACTGATTCCTCCAGCCATCATTTTCTTAGTGATCACTTCTCTATTCTATTGGGCAGTTTCTTTAAAAACGAAGCATCCTCTCACCACACAAGCCAGCAATTTTACTTCTTGCTATTTTCCCAAATTAGCTGCAATGTCACTCATTTCTATCAGCATGGAAAAACCTACTCATGAATGTTTATAATAAATTTATTAATAATTTCCAACACTCGGAAGCAACCAAGATAACCTTCACTAATTGAAGTGATAAACTATGAAATGCTGAGACAATGGAGCATTGTTTAGCACTTCAAAATTTAAGTGATTTTGGATATATGGCTATACCACCACCCATCTCACCAGGATAACTGAAGTGGGTGTTCACCCATTAACTTCCTGCTCTCTTCTTGGTGGGGGGATTAGATGCCTAAGATGCAACTATCAATAACTTTGTAAATCACATTTCTTTAGTAATTTTTTAATTTATAAGAATAATAAAGAGGAGGTGAGAAATTGAAATACACTTGTCACTTGTATCACTTGTCACCTCCTTGCTCATCGATTTGCTCGAGCAGGTGCCAGTAATGTCTCCATTCATCCCTGTCACGTGCTACTGTAGCCCAATGGCATCTGCTTGCTCCAGGAACACAAAGAGCCTCAAACCGTTCATTCAGGGTCTTAACAAAGAAGTCTGACTATTTCATAGGTGGGCGTCCAGGCGTTCTTTTGACGTCCCATGGAATTCAGTTAGTAACAGCTCTAGTCCAGTAGTCATCTCCAAATCGCATTACGTGTCCGGCCATTTGATTTTCGACACCTTGGCAAATGAGACAGCGTCCAGGGATCATTCTTGATCATCGATGGAGTTCAGAACTCCGGATTCCTTCTTTCACTTGAATGAAGTGTGATTTTCCAAGCATAGCTCTTTTGATTCCTCTTTGGGAGACCCAAATAGCGTTCTTATCCTCTTTTCGTAGGGCCCAGGTCTCTGAGGCTTATGTTAGTGCAGGAAGAATGGTGGAGTCGAAAAGATGTGCCCAGAGCCAGAGGTTCTCACAGTAAGATAAATTCAAATTAAATAAATAAATGTGAATAATTAAGTCAAGCAAAGCTAGAGAACATCTGGAGAGTCTGAAGCAATAGGACAGTGGGTAGGGAGCCTGCATGCTGCTGACTGGGGTTCCATCTATAGCACCCCATATGGTCACCTTGAGCCCTCCAAGAGTGATCCCTGGACATAGAACAAGGAGTAAGTCCTGAGGATGGCTGGGTTTGACACAATAAATAACAAAAACTGAAAACCCAGGAGAAACCTGACAAGCATTGGTAAGTGAAAGGAGCCGGTGTGAAAGGCAGCATTTTGGTCGATGGCCATACCACCCTGAACATGCCCAGTCTCATCTGAGAGGCATCATTCTGTATGGCTTGAATTATATATGGCATTTTGGAAAAGGGAAAACCAGATAGCTGAAAAAGATCTGTGCCTGCCAAGGGTTGGGGGCGAGAGAGATATACAGGCACAAAACAGTAAATTTTTTATGTTCATTTTTTAAAAATCGCTATTGAATCACCATGAATCACAAAGTTATTTGTGACTGAGTTCCAAGCATGCAATGTTCCAACACGGATCCTTTCCCCAGTGTCCACTTTCCTCCGTCAGTGCCTCCAGCTTCCCTCCTGCCCCCCAAACTGCCTTTACGGCAGGAACTTTTTTGTTTTCCTTTCTTTCCTTTTAAGCACTATGGTTTGCAATGCTGTTCCCGACAAGGTGTCACGCATATCCCTTTACCTCCTTCCAGCCCCCAGTCCTTGTCCAAAGTGACCATGTCCCTCTATCATTGTCATATTGTTCCCTTCCCTGGCCTATCTCCCCACCCCACAGTGGCAAGATTCCTACTGAAGGCCACTTTTCCTATTCTTTGTTAATATTGTCCTTGGGCATTAGTTATTACCCTACCATATTTTTTTATATCCCGCACATGTGTGAGATCATTCTGGAGGACAGAGAATTTTTTCAGCACTGAAACTATTCTGTATGATACTACAAAGGTTGACACACATCACTATACATTGCCAAAATCTATGGAATATGAAACACCAAGAGGGCATCCCAACATAAACTATGAATTTGGGCAAGAAAATAAAAACGTATCAATGTAGGGCTGAGGAGAATGGGGTCAAGTGGTAGGGCACATGTCTTGCATGTATTGAACACAGTGAGTTGGATTTTTGGGCCAAATGACTCCCACATCAGGGTGTGGTACCACTTGGCCACCACTGCACCCCACAATAATAAAAGAAAAAAAATGGTAAATGCAGCATTGTGGATTACGGCAAATATATCTTTCCCATGAAGGATGCTTTCAGCAGGGAAGGCCTATCTACTGGGGCATAAATGATAGAGGAACTCTGATTTCTGCTCAATTATCATGTGACTCTTAAAAATAATCCTAAAAACTCATTTTTTGATGGGGTTAGATGTTTTCTTCTTATAGATTCCAACCAGTCCCTTGTATATCCTTGATATCAACCCCTTATCTGATGGGTATTAGGTGAATATTCTTTCCCATTCTGTAGGTTGTCTTTGTATTTTGGTCACTGTGTATTTTGCAGTACAGAAGCTTCTTAGTTTAATATAGTCCCATTTGTTTATCTGTTTCCACTAGTTTGGTCAGTGACATGTCATCTTTGAATAAACCATTAGCTTCAATGTCGTGGAGAGTTTTGCCAACCTTGTCTTCAATGTACCTTATGGATTCTGTTCTGATGTTGAGGTCTTTAATCCATTTTGATCTGAATTTTGTGCATGGTGATAGGTCAAGGTCTAAACCCATTTTTTGCAAGTGGTTGAGTGCAAGGCAAATGCCTACCACTGAACTACCTCTCCAGCCTGCGTTCATGCTTGCTATTTCTAAAATCTATCAATGTTCCTCCTCTATAAAGCAGTGGAGTAGATCTCCTTATTTATTAGGAAGAAAATGACATGAACTCTAAATTGTTTTCCAATCTTGAGATTCCCTAATTTCTATGCTGTTTGATGTTGAGAGACCACTATTAGGGCAGGAAGGAATTTTAAAGGTCATCTGATAAATTAATTCTTTTCTCTTCCACTTGACTGCTAAAGGTCATTTAGTTTGTTCTGGAAGATCTTCAGAGAATGGAAATTTGGTGCCTCTTTGCTTAACTCTTTTAATATTTCCATGAAGAATTCTGTCTGTTACCACCCAAAGATCTTCAGGGGAATCAGAAAGTTAACAATAGGTATCTGGTGGCAAAATCTTATATCTGTTGAACTGAAATATCACCAATAAATGTGAAATCCTTGCCATGGAGTTGAGAGTTGAAAGAAAATTAGGGAGGGGTTAGAAACAACCAGTCAGAACTTGAAGGTAAGAGGATTCAGAGTGACCCTGAAGTCCTAGAGTACTAGGACTCTAGGGCTCAGTTTAGTGAAGTTACTGATATTCAGGGTGACAGGCAAATTTGTACTAAGAATATTTTTTATTTATTTTATCGTAGTTATCCTTTTGATGAGTAGTAGCTTATTTCAACCAAATACTTTTACATAACACCTTCCTAAAAGTTTCTTCTAAACTGTTTTCGGACAGAAAGAACCATATCTAAGGTTTCCACTATGTTATAGAGTGTTAGAAAAAGAGTTCTGACAAATCAGATATTTCCATTTTTAATTTTGGCTGTTTTTTTTAGTTTAATAGTAACTTTTCTTGACATTTCCCCCTTCCATGCTGGGATCTTTATCTCTAACCCATGTTCTCTTAGTCTCCTTCATCGGATTCTCTCTGTACCTTCTACCACTGATGGTTTTCCCAAAGTCAATCTCCAGCCTTGTTATATTACATAAATCATATTTTCTGGACAAATTAAACTTTACTCTCACTATCTCCTCTGATAATGTGATTAATCCCATATGTGTGTCTTTTTTTTCTTTTTGGGTCACACCTGGCGATGCACAGGGGTTGCTCCTGGCTCTGCACTCAGGAATCACTCCTGGCGGTGCTCAGGGGACCATATGGGATGCTGGGAATCGAACCCGGGTCAGCCGAGTGCAAGGCAAACACCCTGCCTACTGTGCTATTGCTCCAGCCCCCCATATGTGTGTCTTTAAAGAGCCTCTCTCTGGTGATCCCAAATCATCTGCATTTAAGAGTGCATGTGCTCACAATGGATTCCATTGTCATTCATTCTCCCCTTCATTCACTTCTGGCATAGTACCACATTTAACCACTTTCCAAAGCTTGTAAATCTAAAGCCACCCTACATTCCGACCTCTCCATGAAGTCCCACAATCCAACTATGACATCCCATCAAGTTTACCCTGAGAAGTTCTAAAACCTCTCCATCCTCATCACCAATGTCATGGTTGATCATCTCTCATTGTAACAATTACTATACTCTGCCTTTTAACTTTTACATTATTTCTAATAATATATTAAAGTTTGTGCCTTTATAATGAACTGTAGCACTGTAGCACTGTCATCCCATTGTTCATCAATTTGCTCAAGTGGGCACCAGTAACGTCTCCATTGTGAGACTTATTACTATTTTTGGCATATCGAATACACCATGGGTAGCTTGCCAGGCTCTGCCGTGTGGGTGGGATACTCTTGGTGGCTTGCTGGGCTCTCCAAGAGGGACAGAGGAATCAAACCCAGGTCAGCTGCATGCAAGGCAAATGCCCTACCCACTGTGCTATCTCTCCAGCCTGACAAGTTTCTTAATTCTGATTTATCTATCCTAATCTAACTCTTCACAAGCCACTGACTAAAACTATCACTGGTATTTGATCATCTAGTAGTTACCTCATGATTTCTAGATATTCTGCTTTATGTCAGAATTTATCAAAATCAATGTTATGTGATTTTTTAAACTATATATAGGAAATCATTTAACCTATTTTCCTCATTCTCAAATTTCCAGTAGTACATCCTCGACATTCTTTATCTACATAGATATGAGAGTTTTTCTTACTAAGTCTTTCTTGTTACAAGCAGCTTTGCAATTACTTGATTTTGAACAACAAAGTAGTCTTTGGAGAAGACATTAACCTGATATGACCTTAATCAAACTCAATTTGGGTGATTATAGAGGTCATCTGACATGAAGGGAAGGTACATAAATTTAACACAGACTGAGTCATCATTTTTTGAGAAATTACTTCAAATAGCAACTCTAGTTGCAACTGCATGCCAGCATTTTTCCAAACATCAGCTTATTACAATATATTAAATGCTTATATTGTGGGCTCAATACAAATTAATGAGTATGTAAATCATGGCAAATGTTTCTAATGCATTGTCATGCTTGGATTTAAAAAGAGCTGCAATCAAACATCTTAGTGGTAGCAAATACAGGACTGTTTACAAGTGGCTCTACATGAAGGAGAAATAAATGTCCATGTGCGTATGCAAAGTTTGAAAATAATCCCTATAAAATATGCAGTTAAAAGGAAAACAATCTATAGCAATATATTTTATATAATGTGAAGTTTAAAACATATGTACAAAATTAAAGTTTAAGTGTTATAAGCAAAGAGTTGACCATTTCAATGTTCCCAAAATGCTGAATATTCAAGTTGAAATAAAGAAAAGTCACTTTCAATTTTATCACTTAGGAAAATTATGGCTTGATTTCTATTCAAGGTGCTCTCCTATTTGTCCATACATTCTAGCTTTGTCTCCATATCAAAACCTCCATTGATCAATGCTATCACAAACTAAGTACACTTCTATTTCTTTGTTTTACTGGCAATATCTCCTGGCTTTTTTTTAATTTTTAAAATTTTATTGAATCACTGTGAGATAGTTACAGGCTTCCATGTTTGGGTTACAATCTCACAATGATCAAACACCCATCCCTCCACCAGTGCACATTCCCCACCACCAATATCCTCGGTATACCCCCCTTTCCCACTCTCCCCCTGCCTGCCTCTAAGGCAGACAATATTCCCCATACTCTCTCTCTACTTTTCGGTATTATAGCTTGCAACACAGACACTGAGAGGTCATCATGTTTGGTCCATTATCTACTTTCGACATGCATCTCCCATCCCAACTGGTTCTATCAGCCATCATTTTCTTAGTGATCCCTTCTCTATTCCATCTGCCTTCTCCCCTCAGCTCATGAAGCAGGCTTCCAGCTATGGGGCAGTTCCCCAGGCCCTTGTATCTACAGTCCTTGGGTGTCAGCCTCATGTAATGCTACCCTAAACTCCACAAATGAGTGCAGTCCTTCTATGTCTGTCCCTCTCTTTCTTACTCATTTCACTTAGCATGATACTCTCCATGTTTATCCATTTATAAGCAAATTTCATGACTTCATCTCTCCTAACGGCTGCATAGTATTCCATTGTGTGGATGTTAAAACAGCATGGTATTGGGATAAAAACAGACCTGCAGACAAGTGGAACAGAGTTGAATATCCTGTCACAGACCCCCAAATATATGGCCACTTAATCTTTGACAAAGGAGCAAGAAATACAAAGTGGAACAAGGAAAGCCTCTTCCACAAGTGGTGCTGGGAAAACTGGATAGCTACCTGCAAAAAAAAAAAAAATGAACTCTGACCTCTGTCTAATGGCTCTTTCTACTGAAAGGAGAAGTAGCATGATTTTCTCCTTCCCTGCTTTGCTCCCTTCCTGTCCCCACCGAACTGATTCTGTAACAAAAGTAGTTTGTGATTTGTCCACAGACAAATCAAGGCTCACATACTATTGGTCCCTAAATGAAAAAAAAAGATGCTTGTTATTTGATTTAATAGAAACTACAGATTAAATTAGGTTAGTTTCCTACTATTTTAAACTGTGATTTCACCTATAAACTGTCTATAAGTATCTCTCCCTCCCCCCGTCCCCGCACCCACACTAAACTATCTCTCTGGCTCTCAGTACTATTTTCTTTTACTCCTGACTCTGTTAAGGGATCACTCCTGGCAGGGCTCAGGGGACCATGTGGCATGCCGGGGATAGAACCTTGGTCATCTGCATGCAAGACAAGTGCCCTGCCGCAGCACTGTCTTTCTAGCCCCCTCTGACTACTATTTTGTTTGTATGTCCTCTATGCTTTAGTCCTTGCTTTCTCTGTATCATGACCCTCATCCTTTGGCCCTCAGTCACCTAGAGAGAAATCAGAGTTCATGCCAGAGGAAATCTGAAGAAAATTTCCAAGGAACAATTCATCTTCCAATATTCAAATATTGGCATATGGATCAGAACATTAGTCCCACAACAGTAGCTATTTTCTTGAGAGTATTTTCTAAATTACTTAATTTTCTCCTAAATTCACTAAGGTACAAGCATTGAGGGCCGAGCCTCCCAGATTTTATCTTGACAACAAGGGACCCTCCAATCTTTATCTCCAGATATCTGCTATATCCACTGGAGGCAATAATAGAGGCTGATTTGTCTTAATAATGCCAGTTCACACTTACTGATTATGCATCACATCCAACTAATGTTTCCTTTTCTCTAAGATGGGTTCCAGATCAACTGTTACATTTTGTAAGTTATCTAGTAATAATGGAAGTTAATGGATAGACAGACTTCTGGGATGTGTCCACCTGACTAGATCATGGAGTACTCAAATATTTTATGACACATTTTCAGTGTTTCTGTGGGTGTGCTTTGGGTGGTACTAACAATTACAGTAGTAGAATTAGTCGATTTTGTTCCATAATGTGATTGGGTCTCATTCAACCAGTTGGTGATCTGTTGGCAAATTGACAAAAGGCTGCTTCTCCCTGAGTAGGAGAATCATTCCTGCCTGAGTGATTTCAAACTGGGACAACGGTTTTCCCTGCTTCTGGACATGAACTGAAACATTGACTCTTCTGCATTTTAGGCCTGCTGACTTTCAGATATGAGCTACACACCATTAGCTCTCGTGGTCATCAGGCCTTTGGATTTAGACTGGAAATACACCATTGAGAATCTCTCTGGGTTTTCAGTTCACTGGATCACCATACAGATCTTGGGATGCTTCAGCCTGCATAACTGCATGAGCTGATTTCTTAAAGCAAACATATTTGTCAAATAAATACACACCCACCCCACATCATATATATATATATATATATATATGTACATACACAGGCACAAGCACAATTGTTTTTTTCCCCCCTGGATAACCTTGACGAATACATACCCCTATCTTCTGATGAAAGTAGTTGTTATAAGGAGAGAGATAAAAGAGCAAGAAAACACAATGAGAAATTGGGTCTCTTGAGTTCTCTAGCCTGTACACTGCAAAGGAGAGACCTACTAGGCAAATTGGGAGAATACAGAAGATCAGGGGCTGTGATGATGCTTCCTCAGGCTACTCCATGGTGCATACAAAGTGGAACCTTGAAACGTGGCTCGTGTATGTTGCCCTGGATTCTGCTGTGGAAAGTAGTTTAATTACTAGATATAGATTGGCAAAGGAAAAGAACAGAGTGGGAGTGAGGTGATTTCTGCTGAAGACTGCAAGAAGACTACTTGAATCATGGTTGCCACAGTCTGAATGTTTATGTTCCCCAAAATTCATATGCTGAAATTCTAACTCGCCAATTCCTTCAAATTCCTGGAATATGTAAATCCATAGGAACATAAAGTTAGTTAATAGTTAACAGGAGAAAAGATGAGGGATGTAACTAGAAGAGAGTATGGGCTTTCTTTACAGGGTGAGGAAAATATTCTGAAATTAAATAGAGGCGACTGTTATATAACTTTGTGTATTAAAAAAACTATCAAATTGTAAACTTTAAAGGGGTGGATTTTATGGCATGTGAATTATACCTTAATAATTTAAAAAAAGAAAAAAATTACCACTTCCAAAATTTTCAGAGTGAACTAACACTTCACAAGATTGACTTTTAGGTGTTGTTCGTGTTTTCTTATGTTTTTCTTCTAACCAGCAGAAGGGAGATAGAGAGAAGGCCTTAGTTACAGACTAAATAAAGAAATGAAATTCTCTTCTGTATATCTATAATGTGGTGTGAAAAGAATGTTCTGACCTTGGGGGCTGGAGCGATAGCACAGCGGGTAAGGCGTTTGCCTTGCACACGGCCAACCCGGGTTCGATTCCCAGCATCCCATAGGGTCCCCTGAGCACTGCCAGGCGTAATTCCTGAGTGCGTGAGCCAGGAGTAATCCCTGTGCATCGCCAGGTGTAACCCAGAAAGCAAAAAAAAAAAAAAAAGAATGTCCTGACTTTGAAATATACATAAAGATACAGATTTCTGGCTCTTTCAAAATTTTTTTCATCCAAAAACCAGTGGGTTGGCAATCCTGTGTGAAAACAACTCTCAGTTCAGCAGCGGTGGCGGCACCCACCCAATCAGTACCACTCGCTGACACTGCCTACCCAGTTCCGAAGAGATTGGAATTTAGGAGTCTCGATCAATGAGCGAATTCCAAAAGTTAGATTCCAGTGAGGGTTACGTATGCTTAGTATAGTTAGCGATATATTTAGCTATAAATAACCAACTCCTGAATAACAGTATATTTAGCAAACAGGGTATTCTTTCCTAAATTTTTATTAAAGAGCCATGATTTACAAAGTTTCTGATCATTGTGTTTTAGGCCTACAATAATTCAACACCAATCCCTCCCACTGTGTCACCTTCTACCAGTGTTCCCAGATTTCCTCCCCATCCCAATCCCACTCCATCCCTGCCAGGCACAACACAAAGTGTCAGTGGTTGCCGCTTAGGTCTCATGTTTTCAGTTCTGTTGAATATGTGTTTTGAGTATATGGCTCTACCCCTCACTCACATCACTGGGATAACTGAAGCCCTGATGCCTGTTCACCCATTTCTTCTTGTTCTCTTCTTTCCCCCCTTGATTTCCTTCCTCCTCTCTGTCTCCTCTCTAAATACTGGGGTCAAAAATGATCTAAGCATCCCCCTTTTACTGCAAAACATTCCTCATCCAGTATTCTATATCCCACAGATAGTTAAGGTCATCCAAATAATCCAAATAGGGTATTATTTCCCTCAAATATCAAGAAGTCTGGATGTGGGTAGTTGTTAAAAGTGAATCAAGAGCTAAATCATAGATGTGTGCTGAAAGTAGATAATGGACCAAACATGATGACCTCTCAGTGTCTGTGTTGCAAGTCATAATGCCCAAAAGCAGAGAGAGAGTATGGGGAATATTGTCTGCCATGGAGGCAGGGGGAGGGTGGGAAAGGGGGGATATACCGGGAATATTGGTGGTGGGGAATATGCACTGGTGGAGGGATGGGTGTTTGATGATTGTGAGATTGTAACCCAAACATGAAAGCTCGTAACTATCTCGTGGTGATTCAATAAAATTTTTTAATTAAATTAAATTAAAAATAGCTCAATCATAACAAGATTCTAATCACAGTAAGATATCAACATTGTAGAGGCTACTAGTTATCTTCCAAATATCTATTTTCTATTTTCTGTATTACCTGAGACCTAATAATATTTGAAAGGATACTATAATAGGCTAAACAATGCATTTTCTGTTTCCTTTAAAGATATTATTTCAGATAGTCCACATGAATTAGATGCAAGTAAAAGTCACTGAGAAGTCTGCTAGGAAGAGAATGGGGGGAGGGAGGAAGCACAGGGATTGGATCACACCCAACAATTCTCAGGGCCTGTTCCTGCCTCTGAGCTCAGTGGACCATATGCTGTGCTAGAAATTGAATCAGGGTCAGCTGTATGCAAGGCAAGTGCCTTAAATCCTGTACTATCTCTATGTCTCTGTTTTAATTTTCTTTTTTTAGGGGGGTGGTCACAATTTTATTTATTTATTTATTTTTTAATTAGTGAATCACCGTGAGGGTACAGTTACAGATTTATACATTTTCGTGCTCGTGTTTCCCTCATACAATGTTCGAGAACCCATCCCTTCACCAGTGCCCATTCTCCACCACCAATAAACCCAGCATCCCTCCCACCCCCTAATCCCATTTCCCTCCACCCCACCCTGCCTCTGTGGCAGGGTATTCCCTTTTATTCTCTCTCTCCAATTGGCTGTTATGGTTTGCAATAGGTGTTGAGTGGCCATCGTGTTAAGTCTCTAGTCTACTTTCAGCACGCATCACCCTTCCCCCGCATGGCCTCCAACCACATTTTACTTGGTGTTCCCTTCTCTATCTCAGCTACCTTTTTCCCAGAATGTGAGGCCAGCTTCCAAGCAATGGAGTCAACCTTCTGGTACTTATTTCTACTATTCTTTGGTGTTAGTCTCCTACTCTGTTATTTTATATTCCACAGATGAGTGCAATCTTTCTATGTCTGTCTCTCTCTATCTGACTCATTTCACTTAGCATGATACTTTCCATGTTGATCCACTTATATGTAAAGTTCATGACTTCATTTTTTTTCAAACAGCTGCATAGTATTCCATTGTATAGATGTACCAAAGTTCCTTTAACCAGTCATCTGTTCTAGGGCACTTGGGTTTTTTCCAGATTCTGGCTATTATAAAGAGTGCTGCAATGAACATATAAGTGCAGATATCATTTTGACTATACATTTTTGCATCACCGGGATATATTCCCAGCAGTGGTATTGCTGGGTCAAATGGGAGCTCAATTTCTAATTTTTGAGAATCGTCCATATTGTTTTCCAAAAGGGCTGAACCAGTCAGCATACCCACCAGCAGTGTAGAAGGGTCCCTTTCTAATTTTCAGGGGAGGGGCACACCTAGTAGTGCTCAGGGAAGATTCCTGGATCAGTACTCAGGGATCACTCTTGGAGAAGCTCAAAGAACTATATGTGATGCTGGTTATCAAGCCCAGGTTGGCCACATGCAAGGCCTTAACCCCTGTACTATCTATCTCCTGGTCCCCCAAAATGTTTTTTGTTTTGTTGTTGTTGTTGGTGGTGGTGGTGGTGGTTGGTTGGTTTTTGGTTTGGGGGCCACACCTGAAAGTATTCAGGATTTACTACTGGTTTTATAAGGATCACTCCTTGTGGACTCGGAAGAACATACAGTGTTCTGGGGTCAAACCCTGGTTGGTTGTGTGCAACATAAATTTGCAATCCACTGTTGTATTGCACTGTCTCCTAGAAAGACTACTTCAAGTCTTTCACTGACATATCTTGGGTTTGCTCTTTTTCAAGTTCTTTGAACCTAAAATGAAAGTGTGATGACTAAGCTCTGAGAGCCATTTTGAGAGAAAAAGCATTTGGATGACAAAGCAGAAAGCCAAAAGGAGCATGGGTCCCTATTTATATGATGTGGCCACAATAAAAAAGCTTGAATTTAATTAAGTCATAATTTGGGCCACCCTTTTTCTGGTTTTTATTACTAGTAACTGAATTTATTATTTTTAACCATATATTAATAATGTAGCTATGCCTCTTTTGACCTTTTCATTAAAGTATTAGATTACTGGCACCTTGCTCATGATAAGAATATGACTCAGTTCTCTTACCGATTTCTTTCTATTCAGAAAAATTCAAAATACTCATTTGAACACTACATAGATACACATAGGCTAAATCATGTGGTCTTAAGTATTCAATAAGACATGGGCTCCTTCAATTCAATGTTTCCAAGATATAAAAACAACCAGAATGTCTATAGACTGATCACTAGATTAAGAAAATGCAGCATAGGGGCTGGAGCGATAGCACAGCGGGTAGGGCGTTTGCCTTGCACATGGCCAACCTGGGTTCGATTCGCAGCATCCCATATGGTCCCCTGAGAACCGCCAGGAGTGATTCCTGAGTGCAGAGCCAGGAGTAACCCCTGTGCATCGCCAGGTGTGACCCAAAAAGCAAAAAAAAAAAAAAAGAAAATGCAGCATAGTAGATAAGAGAATGATAGTCATCCTTACAAAAGAAAATTTTGATTGTCTGCATTATTTAACATGAATTAAATGATCATGAAAGACCTTATACCAAGGTTAAGCCAGTCACATAAGGACAAATATCATGATTTTATTTGTATGAGGAACTTAGAGTAGTCAAACTCGTAGAAGTAGAAAATAGAACAATTAGTGACAGAACCTGAGGGAAGGGAGAAACATGGAGTTTCTACTCAATGAGTAGAAAATTTACTGCAAGATGAGAAAGCTCTTAAGATCCACTATACGCTATTGTTCATATAATTAACAATACTATGTTGTATACTTAGAAAATCTGCTAAGAGGGTAGACCACATATTAAATGTTCTTATTATAATTTTAAAAGATACAGGCTTATCCAGATGTCCAAAATATGTATATATATACATAAAATGTTTGTCTAAATGAAAATACAGCATTTTTAATTCTTATAGTTAAACTCAACATACCCCCAAGAATATAGCTTGATGCTAGAGTGATAGTACAGTGGGTAGGGCACTTGCCTTTCACAATCCCCAGCATCCCATTTGGTCCCCCAAGCCCACCAGGAGTGAGCCCTGAGCACGGAACCATGAGTAAGTCCTGAATACCACCGAGTACGGCCAAAGCCAAATAAAACAAAACCAAGAACACATCCTTTTTGCAGGCCCAGTTTAAGCTCATCTTAAACTATCTTAAAGAGTTAATGAGCTCTGCCTTATGCCTTTCCTGAAACTTACATGTGCCTCTAGTGGTGTTTTGTGACATTTTGTGATGGACTGCTTAATGATGTCCCCACCTCTCCTGGTTGTCTGGGAGCCTTTTGAGGTCAGCAAACACTCTCCTCTATTTCCTTACAGATAAATCTAATTATGTAACACTGTATAATAGTTCTATAAATACTGGTTTGCTTTTAATAAAGCTCTAGATAAAACCCATTGCGCTTTGAAAGAGGTCCATCACTAAGACAAATCTGAAATCATTTACACCAGCAATTTGTACCATGAACAGAAAGGAAAACCCATTAGAAACTACTCAAGTCTTTAAAAATTTGACTTTGACAGCCTAAAAGAAGATCAAAGGGAACATCTAGCTCCCTTTGATATGTATTTATTATTTATCCTGCCTATCAGAACTCATAGATTTTATTTATCTTTCCTGTTCAATCAGCACCAAGAGGCATACTGGTTGTACACAGTCCCTAATGCCTTTGGCAACACCCGCTCCCACCGCCTCTTATTTTAGGGCAGAGTCGATGAGCTCATTTGTGGAAAGTCTTGCCAGGTTCCGCATATGGTTTGTAATATAAATAGATCGCATCTTAGGCATATCAGCAAGATAGAGGACTCCGGCCCTCCCCCAAAGTCTGCTGAAGTACAAGTTCTCACCTCAAAAAAAAAAGTAGGCAAGCCACCTCTACTTCTCAGGGAATTTAAGAATGTGTTGTGTGAAAAATTCAATATTTGGCAAATTTAGATGAGTCCTGGACTGTCCAAAAATAAACTACATCAAAACTGAACACTAACTAGTAATCCTTTGAACTTTCAAATGTTTACTTATCAATCACTGGTCCTTGTGACTGCATATTTACTAGTATGACATAAGGTTCACAATTTGTTTTTTAACCTATTACATTAGATAGTGAGTAGATTCTATTTTATCAGGTATAAATAAAATATGCTTATGATATGTTTTGCTCATGATATGTCTCCATTAAAATAAAAATGAATCTACAAGTAAAGGTGACCATAAAATCCAATGTTCCCAAGCTATATAAAAGCCTTTTGAACTATTTCACTATTTAATTCTTAATTTTTTTTAACACTTTTTCATTAGAAAGAGTTGAAGACTCACAGGAAACTGTAAAACCAATATAGAGCTCTGTGAACCTTCTACCAACTTCCACAAAGAACAGTATATACATTGTTACTGTTTCTAAACATTTTAAACAAGCCAAACTATGCACAGGGTACTATTAGCAACTTTTCCATAATAAAATCATGAGGTGAATTTATTATCACTACTTTGAAGAAAATGTAAGTAAAAAGAACAAGATAAGACCACTATCTTACCCCATGCACAAAATTTAGCTCCCATGAATTAAATGCTTAAATGAATCCAAAAAATACATCAAATAAAACTTATGCAAAGCACTCCATGATATTGTCATCAGTGGTATCTTTAGTGTTTTAATTCCATTGTCAAGGAAAATAAAAGTAAAAATAATAAAATGGTTATATCAAGCCAAATAGCTTCTACCAAGAAACCATCACTAGGGGCTAAGTGATAGCACAGCGGGTAGGGCGTTTGCCTTTTTCGCGGCCGACCTGGGTTCGATTCCCAGCATCCCATATGGTCCCCTGAGCACTGCCAGGCATGATTCCTGAGTGCAAAGCCAGGAGTAACCCCTGAGCAATGCTGGGTGTGATCCAAAAAGCAAAAAAGAAAGAAAGAAAGAAAGAAAGAAAGAAAGAAAGAAAGAAAGAAAGAAAGAAAGAAAGAAAGAAAGAAAGAAAGAAAGAAAGAAAGAAAGAAAGAAAGAAAGAAAGAAAGAAAGAAAGAAAGAAAGAAAGAAAGAAAGAAAGAAAGAAAGAAAGAAAGAAAGAAAGAAAGAAAGAAAGAAAGAAAGAAAGAAAGAAAGAAAGAAAGAAAGAAAGAACAAGGCAGCCATTTCTCCCCTCTGCTTCCCCAGGGTATTAGACATGCAAGGCTAGTTCTCAACTGCTGAGCTAAACCCCCACATCTCCCCTTCTTTTTGGTCCTTTAGTATCACCTGTCAGACATGTGGCTAAGAGACAATTTTTTATCTACTGGCATTAATTTCAATATGAGAGATTGAGTTATTACTTTTATGTTCAGTCTTTATGAAGTTGTAGTTCTTTAATTTTCACATGTATAAAGAAGAAGTTCACACAATCTGTTCACTTTTTTCAAAACTATCATTAATTATGAAGTGAAGAAAACAAAAAACAGTGGCTGCATCCTGAAACTTGGGACACCAAAAGCCGAGATTTCAACTCTACTTCTGTTCTAGTTTTCTCTATACATAACAGAGTTTTTCCTCTATGCTAAGAATTTTTAACCTTTGAGTATTTCTAAAAATAAAATGAGAAAGAAGAAATGTGCAAGGTAAAAAACATGTCTTTATTTTCAACCTCCCATTTATTTTCAGTTCTGACCTGGAAACACTGTCCATCACAACAACCTTAGACCCCCTGATGATCTTGTTGCTGGAGCAATAGTACAGCAGGTAAGCCACCTGCTTTGCACAGGGTTGACCCAGGTTCAATTCTCGGCATCCCATATAGTTCCCTGAGCACTGCCAGGAATAATCCCTGCATCCAGAGCTAGAAGTAATCCCTGAGTATCACTGGGTGTGCCCCCCACAAAAAAGGCACAAAATAATGATGATCTTAATGCTTTATGTGCCCATGTCCCTTCTACTAGTCTGGGTTTTCCCAGAAAGAAACTCTGGTGGAGCTCATATTTTCCATGGAGCTCATGGAAAATATGGTGACCTTACCTGCTTTTGTCTGAAAGCTACTCGTACCTTTCTGCCAAGAACTTGAAAACCAAAGTCCAGGCTTGATAAAAAATCAGGGTCCAGTCTGTGAGTTTTTCTCCTATTTCACTGGTCATTCCTTAGTCTATTTTCTCATTTCTTCTTCCTTTTTCTGACTTTGAAAGTTAAAGTCCTTGAGGACCATCATCTGCCCTTTCCTTAAAATAGTGATTCTCTACCAAAGGAGGAATTTTCACCACAGGGGAAATTTAGCAATGTCTGCAGACATTTCTTATTTGCACAGCTGGAGTGGGGTGTAGAGAGAAATGTATCACTAGCACCTGACAGGTAAAGTTCATGCATGATATGAAATATTCTATGATGTACATTATAGAACATCCCTCCTAACAAAGCATTATCCAATCCCAAATGTCAATGGTGACAAGATTATAAGATCACTTTGCCCTGAAATATCATACTGAATGCCCTTATATGCCCAGATTCATTCTAAACTCCGATGGCTCCCAAATTTTAATCTCTAGTCCTGCCTTTTCTCCAAGATCTAAGTTCTTTGTTTTTGTTTATAGTTGTGGGGTCACCCTGCTGGTACTAAAGGGACCTTGTTGTGCCAAATATATAATCAAGGCCTGTGCTCAAGCACCTGATTGCCTTCCCTGGCCTCCAGCTCCAAGTTCTAATATCATCTGTATCCACATATATCTATTAGGTGTCTCAGATTTAACTTATTCATACAGTCTTGCTGTGATCCACACACTAGCCTCTCCCAGTCTCCCCCAAATTGATGATGGAAGCGTCCAAATAGTCATCTTCCATTAAAATTCTGATTCTAGAGCATAAGATTAGAATTTAAAATTTTTGGATGTTAGGGATCTGATTTAGAGGATAAGAGTAAAACCCAACATTTTTTGAGATGGAGTTCAATCTACACATCTAATTTGATGGTAGAGCTAGAATGAGAACTACAGTTTCTTTTTAATTAATATTAAATCATCAAGAGATACACAGTTACAAAGTTATTCATGATTTCGTTTCAGTCATACAATTCTGCGACATCCATACCTTCACCAGTGTACATTTCCCACCACTAATGTCCCAAATTTTTCTTCCACCATCACCACGAGCCTAGCTCTAAGAGGCACTTTTCTTCTTTCTCTCTCTTTTACTCTCTAGCTCTCTCTCTTTCTCTCTGTCTCTGTCCTTTCTCTGTCTCTCTATCCTATTTTCCTTTTTTTAAGATTTCTTCCTTTATTTTTAATCCTTTTCTTCTTTTAGTGAATCACCGAGAGGTACAATTACAGACTTACAAACTTCCATGCTTACATTTCAGTCATACAATGGTCAAGTATCTATCCCTCCACTAGTGCCCATTTTCCACCATCAATGGTCCCAGCATCCCTCCCACCACTCCCACCCTAATTCATTTCCCCCCACCCCGCCTCTGTGGCAGGGCATTCCCTTTTGCTCTCTCTCTCCCTTTGGGTGTTGTGGTTTGCAATAGAGGTATTAAGTGGCCATCATGTTTGATCTATAGTCTGCTTTCAGGTTGTGTCTCCCATCCAGAGTGGATCCCCCTAGCAACATTTACTTGGTGATCCCTTATCTAACTGAACTGCCTTTCCCCCAGTATGTAAGGTCAGATTCTAAGCTGTGGAGTAATCATCCCAGTACTTATCTTTAATAATCTTGGGTGTTAGTCTCCCATTCTGTTACTTTATATTCCACAAATGAGTGCAATTTTTCTATGTCGGTCCCTCTCTTTCTGACTCATTTCATTAACATGATACTTTCCATGTTGATCCATCTCTATGTGAATTTCATGATTCCATCTTTTCTAAGAGCTGCATAGTATTCCATTGTGTAGATGTACCAGAGTGGAAACAGAGATAAATAGATAGGACTACCTCAAACTAAAAAGTTTCTGCAGGGGCTGGAGCGATAGCATAGCGGGCAGAGCATTTGCCTTGCACGTGGCCGACCTGGGTTCGATTCCCAGCATCCCATATGGTCCCCTGAGCACCGCCAGGAGTAATTCCTGAGTGCAGAGCCAGGAGTAACCCCTGTGCATCGCTAGGTGTGACCCAAAAAGCAAAAAAAAAAAGTTTCTGCACCACAAAAGACACAGTGAACAGACTTCAAAGACAATCAACAGAATAGGAAAGGATATTCACCCAATACTCATCCGATAAGGGGTTGATATCAAGGATTTACAAGGCACTGGTTGAACTCTACAAAAAGAAAACATCGAACTCCGTTAGAAAATGGAGCAATAAAATGAAAAGAAACTTTCTCAAAGAAGAAATCCAAATGGCCAAAAGGCACATGAAAAAATGCTCTTCATCACTAATCATCAGGGAGACGCGGATCAAAACAACAGTGACAAACCATCTCACACCACAGAGATTGGCCCACATCCAAAAGAACAAAGGCAACCACTGTTGGCGTGGATGAGGGGAGAAAGGGACTCTCCTTCACTGCTGGTGGGAATGCCGACTGGTTCAGCCCTTTTGGAAAACAATATGGACGATTCTCAAAAGATTAGAAATTGAGCTCCCATTTGACCCAGCAATACCACTCATGGAAATATATTCCAGAGAGGCAAAAAAAGTATAGGCGAAATGACATCTGCACTTGTATGTTCATTACAGCACTGTTTACAATAGCCAGAGTCTGGAAAAATCCCAAGTGCCCAAGGACAGACGACTTCCTATTTTCCTTTTAAGCAAAGGTTAAAAGGTTATTTGCAATACTGTTACTGAAAGGGTATCAATTTCTTACATTTTCATATCTGAAAAACTTTTCCATAGTTTATTAGGCATCCTTAGGTACACTATGTAACTCAGGAGTTTTCACTTCATTATTGTTAGGTAGGCTTGTTGGTACTGTTTTTGGCATATCAAATACACCACGGGTAGCTTGCCAGGCTCTTCTTTGTGGGCAGGATACTCTCGCTAGCTTGCCAGGCTCTCCGAGAGGGATGGAGGAATCAAACCCGGGTCGGCCACGTGCAAGGCAAATGCCGTACCCGCTGTGCAATCGTCGAGACCTTACTGGTGCCTGCTCAAGCAAATCGATTAACAATGGGATGACAGTGCTACAGTGCATTGTTAGGTAGGCAGTTTTGGATAGTGTGGAGTTAAGCAAACTAAAGCCAGGAGCACCTAAGCTGAACTGTATATTAGAACTGTATACATTCTACTCTATGACTGAGAGTAGAATGAGTCTACTAGTTCTAAGAGTGGGAGGGGATTGAAAGCTTGAGTAATAACTCATAATGTGTAAGAATAGTATTGAAAAATTAGTGTCTATTGGGGACTGGAGTGATAGCACAGCGGGTAGGGCATTTGCCTTGCACGCGGCCAACCCGAGTTTGAATCCCAGCATCCCATATGGTCCCCTGAGCACCGCCAGGGGGTAATTCCTGAGTAAAGAGCCAGGAGTAATTCCTGTGCATCGCCAGGTGTGACCCAAAAAGCAAAAAAAAATTAGTGTCTATAAATTTATATTGAATATAACCACACACCTTCATTTTTGCATTGTCCATGGCTACCTTCATGCAGAAATAGAATTGAGTAGAAGCAATACACTGTATGATCAGCAAAGTTGAAAATAAATACTATTTTGTCCTTTACAAAAACAAGTTTGGTGATCCTGATATACTGGCAAGAGTTCAAATTCTAAAGTTGAAAAGAAATATTAATTTTAGTTTTGCCTCAGCTGGCAATGTGATCTCTGAGTATAATTCAACGTCTGTATGACTCAAGTTAAATTGGGATAACAAAAACTTTCTTGAAAAATTGTTAGTAGTAAAAAGTAATTCCAAGGCTAGGGAGATTGTTCAATATGATGGAGTAAATTCTCTGCATACTAGAGACCCAGGTTTGGTTCCTGGCACCACTTGACCCTCCCCATAAATAACTCCAGCACAGATTTATAATATAGTACAAATACAACAAATATTAGAAATAATATGTAATATATCTGTTAGATATACTCTATCCCATTTGGTATAGCTAGAGAGATCTTGTGTCAAATATCTTTCCCTAAAATCCAGACAAGGCAAGTTGTGGGGACATGACAGTAACTGGGGACATTGGTGGAAGGAGGTGGACACTGAAGGAATTGCCTTGGGATATTGTATGCCTGAAACTCAGTCATGAATAACTTGCTAACTTTCAAACTCACAGTGATTTAATAGTAATATAAAATAAAGTCCAAATACACAACTTAAAAAATGATTTCCCCTGTCCCTTTCATCCATTAGCAAGATGTTGACACAAAAAGTTCCCATCATATCATGTTCTGACAGCAAACTCAAGAAACGTTAACATCTTTATAATTCACATGTCATTGAACCCAATCATAAATTCCCTGAGTAATTAGCTTCCTGAGAAATTGTCTCCTCAATATAAAGGTGACACCGTCTAAAATAGAAAATCATCATGACCTGCCCAATCCATTTTCCTCTCAACAGTGACAGAAAATAACAACAAGAAAAAAAGCAGATTAACTAACATTAAGCCATCGCAAGGATATCAAAATTCCACTTCCTAATTTCCTGGAGGGTAGTTAGAGTGGCCAGAAGCTAATGCTGCCCCTGATTTTTCACTAGCACCTGCACAGCCTTGTGGGGATAAGAGATGGGGGGCTGTGTGACACTTACCTTGCTTTTGGTCCTCATTTGGTGCTGCAACCTCAGTCCTGGCCACCTCCAACCCTTCAGGAGAGTCTTCCATCCCGGGGGCCTTCTCAGCCTCAGGATTGCCCCCTGGCTTATATCTCATTCCTGGAGTAGAAAAGGGGTCAGGTCTAGCTCTTTCTCTTTGTGTGACCCCCATCCTTTCCTCCTCTTGACGATCATTTTCTTTCTTCACTCTAAGACAGTTTTTCTTAAGCAGAGAGTCACTTTCCAGCCTCCTTAAACTTCCTCTTCTCGCTGTGTTCCCCCTTTCTATGGCACTTTCTGGGATGATCTACATCTCTCACGAGTGACAAAACGTCACCTTACTAATTAACATACGACCTAATTATGACTGCGTTACACTTTAGAAGACAGAATTAAAGTCTGAAGTGACCTAAGTAATTAGGAGTCGTAGACAGAGACAAATGAAAGCAGCAGCAGTAGAGGTGCCTCCGTTCAATGGGGCTGAAAACAATGACCAAGACTCAAGTGCAAGAACACCTCCAAGTAGTTCCAAGCAGTATAACGTAAAAAGAAAGCATCCACTGCAGGGGAAAATGAAATTCAGTTTCCTCCTTTCCTTCTTCATCCTCTTTACTATCCCCACCACAGAGGTTTGGCTTGATAAGATAAACAAATCAGAAAAATGTATGACCAAAAGTTGAATTTTCACATGGTCCTGCAGATGACACAGGTCATGGGGTGGGGGTGTGACAGCTTAATTGACGGGTAAGGTTGAAATTATGCTCAGTGGTACCTACAGTGTTGGTCAGTTTGTCCTAGGATCTAAACAAACAAGGGCAAGATGGATGCACTGGCCATGTTCCCCTAGAAGTTGGCCTTGGGTCAAGACTGAATATAAGTCATTTATTTAGGAAATCTAGAGGATCATAGTGAAGAGTAAGAAAATGAGACATAGGAAGGAAAGAAGATAGTAGAAATTGTGCTCCCAAGTAAGTGAGCACTTTGGGGCACTGGGACGCAACCAACTTTTGCTGTAAACGTACACGAATGAATACTTTAGAATTTGGGAGCAACAGATAGTTTTTCACAGTGACTAAATTCTACCACTGAATAGGGGAAAAAGAAGTCATAGTGGTTTTGTGAATGAATGGGTATAACTTTGTTCTGGAGAAGCAACATTTACAAAACCAGGTAGCTAACCCAAGTCTTGCAACCTCTTGCTATAAAATAGTGTTACTCACAGACATAGAGTGCACTCATTTGTGGAATATAAAGTAACAGAATGGGAGACTAACACCTAGGAATAGTAGAGATAAGTACTAAGAGGAGTACTCCACAGCTTGGAAGCTGGCCTCACATGCTGGGGGAAGAAGAAGCTCAGATAGAGAAGGGACCACCAAGCAAAGGGTGCTAAGTGAGCCCGCTAGGGATGGAAGATGATAAGGGCTGAAAATAGACTATATATGAACACAATGTCTTCTTAATACCTCTATAGCAAACCACAATACCCAAAAGGAGAGAGAGAGCAAAAGGGAATGCCCTGCCACAGAGGCAGGGTGGGGTGGAGGGGACAGCTGGGGGTGGTGGGAGTGATTCTGGGACCATTGGTGGTGGAAAATGGGCACTGGTGGAGAGTTGGGTACTTGATCATTGTATGACTGAAATGGAAGCATGAGAGTTTGTAAGTCTGTAACTTTATATCACAGTGATTCACTAATTAAAAATTTAAAATAAATAAATAAAATAGTGTTCCTCAAACTCCATGATAAAGAACCAATTTTAAATGTCTAAATCATTGTAAGACAAGACTTATGTAAATATAATAAGAATTAATTACTAGGAAATGAAATTTTAAAAATATATAGAAAATATAACTTTTTAATTATTAGAATCAAAAGACACAAAAGTCTCCATCCAATTATTTCTAGATCTTCTAAATCTTCTTAAATTCTGCACCTAACTCATCAACAGGTTAGGCTGATCTCAGTCTTTCATGACAATCAGCACAGTTTTCTCTCTCAGTGAGTCAGGAGAACTGGGACAGGTAGACACTAATTCCTATCCACTGTTATCAATGGCTGCTTCCCAGGATACTGGTGTTTCTGGTCATTCTGGCCTGCCTGATACATAAGTCAAAAACAAAAAAAAATATTTTTCACAACTATATTAAAAAATAAAGTACCTAGGAATTGATTTATTAAAGGAGGAAAGACATATATAGAAATCTGTCACTTTCAAAACAGATGACTCAAATATGCTTATATATGTGCATATATGCATATACACACACACACATCACTCTTTGTGGATTGAAAGAATGACCCAGTACAATCCCTACCAAATTCCAATGGCATTTTTCAAGGCCATAGATAAAATACTAATAAAATTTTCATGTAACCAGAAGCCAAAGCTATCCTGACTAAATAGGAAATGGGGGGCTGGCGCGATAGTACAGTGGGTAGGGCGTTTGCCTTGCACATGGCCGATCCGGGATTCCCAACATTCTATATGGTCCCCGAGCACCGCCAGGAGTAATTCCTGAGTGCAGAGCCAGGAGTAACCCCTGTGCATCACCGGGTGTGACCCAAAAAGCCAAAAATAATAATAATAAAGAAAATGGGAGGCATCGTGTACCTTAAATTAAAGAAATATGTAGTAACCAAAACAGTGGGGTACTGGAATAAAAACACTCAAACCAATGGAATAAAGTTGAGAGGCCAAGAAAAACTCTTGAGTGTGTGGCCCATTCATTAATGACAAAAGAGTCAAGAGCCTAAAATGGAGAAAGGAAAGCCACTTCAACAAATGGTGCTGGTAAAACCTGTTAAGTCATATGTAAAAGAGTGAGATAAGACCAACTGTCTTACCCCATGCACAAAATTTAGCTCCCATGAATTAAGTGCTTAAATGTTAGGTCTGAATCCATAAAATACATTAAAGAAAACTTATGCAAAACACTCCATGATATTGTCGTCAGTGGTATCTTTAGTGTTTTAATTCCATTGTCAAAGAAAATAAAAGCAAAATGGTTATATCAAACCAAAACTCTTCTACCAAGAAACCATCATTAGGGGCTGAACTGATAGCACAGCGGGTAGGGCGTTTGCCTTGCACGCGGCCGACCTGGGTTCAATTCCCAGCATTCCATATGGTCCCCTGAGCACCACCAAGAGTAATTCCTGAGTGCAAGAGCCAGGAGTAACCCCTGAGCATTGCTGGGTGTGACCAAAAAGCAAAAAAAATAAAAATAAAAGAAATCATCACTAAAACAAAATCCTATCAGGAGAAAATATTTGCACATCATATCTGACAAAGGGCTAATATCCAAGATATATAAATACTCAAAATCAACAGCAAGAAAAGCCACCAAAAATAGTAGTAGAGAAAAGATGCTTCACAAAGAAGACATTCAGATGGCCAAGAGGTGCATGAAAAAATGAGTCCATCGTCACTGATTATCAAGAAAATTAAAAGTTGTGCCGAAAAGATAGTCCTGTGGTGCTTGTCCTGCACAGGACTGACCCATGTTTGGTCTCTGGCACCCCATATAGTCCTCCGAGCCCCTCCAGGAGTGATGCCTAAGTAGAATAGAGTGTGACACAAAATCCGAAAAAGAAATCTCAAATCAAAACAGGTATCACCTCGCACCAGGGAGACTGGTTTATAATCAGGAGACCCCTCAAAATGTGGGGGGTTGGAAATGGAGCGATATCACAGCAGGCGGGTGCTTCCCTTCATGTATCTGAGCTGGATTCAATCCCCCACATCCCACATGTTCCCCCAAACCCAGCCAGGACTGATACCAGAATACAGAGCTAGTAATAACTCCTGAGCACCGCTGGTTGTCAAGATCTGGAAACCACCCAAGTGCCTACCAAGAGGTGAGTGAATAAATATACCAATGTATATTTATTCACAATGCAACACTACTCAGCTATGAGAAAAATTTAAGTCTTACCTTTAGCTACAGCATGGATCAACCTTGATGTACATCAGGGTGGAGCCATGCTAAGTGGCAATAAGAAACAAATCCTAGATGAACGAATTCACCAGTGATATATAAAGAAACAAAGTAAGGGACTAGACAGTGTCCAGTAAAAACAAACCCTTTGGTTCTGAGGACAGAACTCAGATTACAAAGGGTGGGTAGATAGTGGAAATGATTCCTATTGGAAAGTGATAGAGGGATATTGGCACTTCAGTGATAAATATGATGTAGTAACACTGTGCCCTCAAACATATAAACATTTGCACTCTTGTAAACTAATACTACCTCAACAAAAAAAATGTGTAGATAAAAAATAAAGCTTAATCCAGAATGAGAGGGAGGATAAATGAGTCTTTTAAAGTAACTCAGTAAGAAACTTAGCTGAGATTCACACCCAGGACTGTCTGACTCCGGTGCTTGTCCTCTTTACATACCAAGGTGCTGAGGGAGAGTCTGTGAGCCAGATTGCTGATAAATTCCCTGTTCTGAGAGCAGACTCGCTGAGAAAAGATTAGCCAAAGTAGACTCAAAACAGAAAATGAGAAGTAGGGAGAAATTATCTGAATAAAGTTGAAGTTCATAAGAAAAGGAAACAGGACAAGTTGTTTGTCAAGTCAAATGGACACAAGACACTCTTCATGGGATTTTTCTAGGGACAAATCTGAAACAATTCAGATTTATTGGGGAAAATTTAGAAAAATTCAGAGTGTGAGAAGGAGGAGAACTAATCCTCACAGGAATTTATATGGATTAAAAGCCACAAGAATTCAAAGAGCAGAATACTGGTTCAAGAACAGAAAAAAAATCAATTAATGGAAAAGAATCATAGCCAGGAAATTAGGTTGTTTTTGTACAAAACTGAATATTAAATAAAGAAGCTTTATAAAAACAACAGAAAAAATCATTTAGCACAAGCTTTTTACAAAGCAGACTGGCAAAAGTACACTCTTATTTTGAGTCTTATATCAAGTTGAATTTCAAATGTATTAAAGATATTGGCAGGGGCTTGAGCAATAGCACAGCGGGTAGGGTATTTGCCTTGCACGTGGCTAACCCAGGTTCAATTCCCAGCATCCCATATGGTCCCCTGAGCACCGTCAGGAGTAATTCCTGAGTGCAAAACCAGGAGTAGCCCCTGTGCAACTCCAGGTCTGACCCAAAAAGCAAATATATATATATATAGGCAGAAAAATTAAAAATAGAAAAATATTCTGATAAAATATCCTTAGGAAATAATTAGATGTAGAAAGTATTGGAGGAGTATTGAACCAAGGAAAGTGTGTTAAGTAATATTGATACATAACAAACTATTCTATATATAGCCATTTAAAAGCAGGAAGCTCTAATTATTTTACAAATTCTGTTTATAAGGAAATTGGGACCAACTTGGGGAACTAGTTCTTGTTCAGACCCTCTCTTGAGATTGCACTCAGGGGGCTGGAGCGATAGCACAGCAGGTAGAGCATTTGCCTTGCACACGGCCGACCTGGTTTCGATTCCCAGCATCTCATATGGCCCCCAGACCACTGCCAGGAGATTGATTCCTGAGCGCAGAGCCATGAGTAACCCCTGAGCATAACCAGGTGTGACCCAAAAAGAAAAAAAAGAGAGATTGCAATTATAAGATTGGCAAAATCATAAGATTGGCAAAAGGGTATGTTTCCAAAATGGGCCACATTGTGGATAAGTTGAGGTTGGCTACTGGCAGATCTCAGTTCCTTGCTACATGTACCCCTTTATAAGGGGTGCCTTAGTGCCCTTATAATAGCTGGCTTTCTCCACAAGAGTGAACAAGAGGAAGCTACAATACCTTTTATTATATAGTCTCAGAAGTCCCATGTTATTACATCCACATAATTTTATTAGAGGCAATGTATTTTGTAATGAGCATGGTTAAAAGGAAAGAAATTTGGCTGCTCTTATTTTTATTTCATTTTTATTTTTTATTGAATCACCGTGAAAAACACAGTCACAAAATTGTTCATGATTGGGTTTCAGTCATATAATGTTCCAACACCCATCCCTCCACCAGTGTCCATTTCCCACCACCAATGCCTTTAGATTCCCTCCCACTACATCCCTCCAGCCTGCCTCTATGGCAGGAATCATTCATCTCTGTCCACCCTTTCCTTATTTTTTGGGGGAGGGCACTTTGGTACATCTACATATGAAATACTACACAGCCACCAGGAAAAATGAAGTCACAAAATCTGCTATAAATGGGTGAACATAGACAGTATCATGCTGAGTGAAATGAATCAGAGGAAGGGGGACAGACAGAAAATGTTTGCACAATGAGATTGTGAGATGTAATAAAAAAGACATAGGATGACACTAATACCCCAAAACAGTAGAAACGAGGGTGGGCCAGGAGGACTGGTCCATGGTTGGAAGCTTGCAACAAGTGGTGGAGAAGAGGGCAGTTCAGACAGAGAAGGAAACACTAGAATCATAATTGGGCTGTTTTTAAAAGCATATCATATTGTGCACACTTTAAATTATGACATAAGGCAAGACAGCATAGGAAAAGACCGGAATGGCCTTGTCGGCAGAATAACATAAACTCTATTTCCAGTAAGAAGGCCTCTCATTATATGTATTGCAAACCATAATGACCATAAGGAGAGAGAGTAAGAAGGATACTGTCTGCCATAAAGGCAGGGGGAGGAGTGGATCTGGGGGGGGGGCGTTAGGAATACTGGGGACATTGGTGGTGGAAAATGTACACCGGCGGAGGGATGGGTGTGGATCATTGTATGACTGAAACTCAAACATGAAAGCTTTGTAAGTGTAGCTTACAATTATCCAATTTTTAAAAAGCAACAATAGTAAGAATCATTTCACACCAGTGAGAATAGCATGTATCAAAAAGACTGAAAACAACAAGTGTTCATGGGGATAAAGTGCAAAAGGAACTCACATTCACTGTTGGTGGGAAAGTCATCTGGCTCAGCCTCTACAGGAAACAGTATGGGGATTACTCCAAGAGCAGCTATAGAACTCCCATATGACCTGAGATTCCAGTTTTGGGAATTACTCCCAAATAAAAAAACATGCATTTGGGGCTGGAGCAATAGCACAGCGGGTAGGGCATTTGCCTTGCACACGGCTGGCCCAGGTTCGATTCTCAGCATCCCATATGGTCCCCGAGCACAACCAAGGGTAATTTCTGAGTGCAGAGCCAGGAACAACCCCTGGACATCACAGAGTATGACCCAAAAAAGAAAAAAAAAACATTAATTCAAGAAGCTATATACAACCTATATTCATTGCAATACTGAATGTAATAGCCAGGATATGAAAACGATACAAATACCCCACAACAGATAAATAGATAAAACTGTGGTAGAGACACACAATACTACACAGCTATAAAAAACATGAAATTGCGCAGTTCAGTGCAACATGGATGGAACTATAGAGCATCGTGTTACAGCAAAATAAGTGAGAGGGAGAAGTACAAATAATGGATGAACTTACTCATCTACAGAATACAAACAAATAACAAGTGATAAACAGTATTAAACAATGATAAATTCTTGGCCTTGAATTACAAAACTCAGGTTACCCAGCAGGAGGTGGAGGAGTGGGGATTAAATGGTGGACTATGATTACATTCAATATTTCAACAAAAAAAACTCACTATTATTGTTTGGAGTTTTCCCCCCATGTAATCAAAATAAAGAGAAAGTAAACTTTATCAGGTACACAGGCAGGATGGGGGACTGGGGAGGTGGGGGGGGGGTGGGGGGAAGGTTTACTGTGGTTCTTGGTGGTGGAATATGTGCACTGGTGAAGGGATGGGTGTTTGAGCATTGTGTAACTGAGACTTAAGCCTGAAAGCTTTGTAACTTTCCACATGGTGATTCAATAAAAAATAAAAATAAAAAATAAAAGGTGGACTAAAGGTGTCAATGGGATAATGGTGGAGGCTCCTGTGCACTACTATGGTGGTGGTAGAGTCCACTAACTTCATAAACTAAAACCACGAATGTTAACACTATTTTGGAACCATGTTACCTCTACTATAATCAAAGCCCAAAAAATGGAGAAAGTGGGGGCAGGGGGTGGGAGGATGAGGAAGAGGAGGAAGAGGAGGAAGAGAAGGAACAGGAGGAACAGGAGGAGGACCGGGAAAAGGAACAGGAGGAACAGGAGGAACAGGAGAAGGAACAGGAGGAGAAGGAGGAACAGAAGGGGAGAAGGAGGAGGAGAAAGAGGGGGAACAGGAGGAGGGAGGGGGAACAGGAGGAGGAACAGCAGTAGGAACAGGAGGAGGAAGAGAAACAGGAGGAGGAACAGGAGGAGGAGGAGGAGGAACTGGAGGAGGAACAGGAAGAGGAGGAGGTGGAGGAACTGGAGAAACAGGAGGAGGAACTGGAGGAGGAACAGGAAGAGGAGGAGGTGGAGGAACTGGAGGAACAGGAGGAGGAGGAACAGGAGGAGGAAGAGAAACAGGAGGAGGAACAGGAGGAGGAGGAGGAGGAACAGGAAGAACGGGAGGAAGAGGAGGAGGAGGAACTGGAGGAATAGGAGGAGGAGGAGGAACAGGAGGAGGAGGAGGGGAAGGATAAGCAGCAGCTGAGGGGCCGGAGCAATAGTACATCTAGGAGTGCATTTGCCCTGCACATGGCCAGCCCAGGTTTGATCCCTGCCAGCGTATATGGTCCCCCAAGCACCACGTGTAATTCCTGAGTGCAGAGCCAAGGAGGAACACCTGAGCATTGCCAGGTGTGGCCCAAAAAGGCAAAAAAATGAAGCTGAGACAATATGGGAGTTGCCAGGCATCTTGTTCCCCCATACAATTAAGCAATTAAATTGGGGGGTTTAAGGTGTCTTCCTGCACTCTCTTTGACTCTGAATGTCACAGAAAGTAATACTCTGCGATGTACTGATACATCATTCAAAACCATTGTTCTTAACACTGCAAACTGAAATCACAAAGAAGCGTTAGGATATTATGGATTGCAGGGCTTCGTTCCCAGAATTCAAGAATTTAAAAAAAAATGAAAGAAGCTGAGAAGCTGATGATAGTACAAGCCACTTATCTAGTGACAGCTTCCAAGAGGTCAAGGAATAAGGTCAAGAAGTCAGAACTGGCTAGAGTCGCCTCCGGAGAAAAGCAATGAGTTAGCCGAGATCCTGGAAATACTTGCACTCCACAAATACTCATCTAAATGCTTCCTAAAGACAGGAACTATTGTAATACTGAGGCAGATACAGCTGGGGAGGAGACAACTGAGATAAACACTAATAGCCTTTTTAATGGAAGAAAAAGTTACCAGCAAGGAGGAACAGTCAAATCGCCAACTTAACCTTATCATGTAGGAAAATGAATCAACATGAACCCACTCATGTAGGAAAAAGATTAGGAGGGGCCAGAGTGACAGTACAGCAGGCAGGGTGATTGTCCTGCAAGCAGCCAACTTGGGTTCAATCCCTGGCATCCTGAGCCCCACTAGGAGTGACCCCTGAACCCAGAGCCAAGACACATTTTTTTTTCTTTTTGGGTCACACCTGGCGAGGCACAGGGGTTACTCCTGGCTCATGCACTCAGGAATTACTCCTTGCGGTGCTCAGGGGACCATATGGAATGCCAGGAATGGAACCCCGGTCGGCCGTGTGCAAGGCAAACACCCTATCCGCTGTACTACCTCTCCGGCCCCTTGTATTCCATTTCTTTTTTTTGGGGGGTCACACCCAGCGATGCACAGAAGTTACTCCTGGCTCTACACTCAGGAATTACCTCTGGCAGTGCTCAGGGGATGCTGGGAATCGAACCGGGTCGGCCTCGTGCAAGGCAAATGCCCTACCCACTGTGCTATTGCTCCAGCCCCACCAAAACACTTCTTTTACCCCAAGATTCAATTTCAGTATATCTGAACATCTGCTAATTAGAAATAGCAACCAAACTTTTAGAAATCTGCTTCTTTAACTGACACAGGTATTTTTCCTTCGGGCTGTTCTACTCACATACATATATACGTGCATATATATATATATATATATATACACAGACATGTATAAAACTGAGTCATATCCTGATTTAATACATGTGATTTTTTTCATTTTTCTCATATCAATTTTAACCTCAGACATAATATTATCTCTGAAATAATCAGTTTATAAATATTTCTGATTCAAAAATATTCTTCTCCGCTTTTATATTCAACTTCTTAATCATATTATTTTATTTATAAATCTAAAAAGTTTAATAATCACTCTTGGGGGAAATATTTAACTAGTGTTTGTTCTCATTGTCAATGGAGTTGATTAGACTCTCTTTTAGTATGTTAAGCAGCATTCAAATTTTAAATATATTCAATTCCTTTTTACATGCTTCAATACCGTGAGTAACCTTCCTGAGCACTTAAGTGATTTTTACAAATCTAATAGATTAAAATTGTGCATATGTTGGTAAACATAAATTTGTAATAGTATGCAGTTAATAAGATTTGAAGTGAAAAACACAAATTTAAATCAGTGATTCAAATATACACTTTGGGTTGGTTATCACAACACTAACGAGTTACTTTAATAGGCCAAATTCTCGAATATATAATAAACATCCAAAACTCCAAATATGCACATTAATCTTTGTGGGGTTGGTGCCCGGGTCTTTCTCGTATCACTGTGCTCAAGGGTGACAGCGGGGCCTCCAGAACTGCACCCAGCAATGCACAGTGACCAAATCTGGGCTGAGCACATGCCGTGCCCTAACCACTGTACTATGCTGGCCACTGAATATTATTCTTAAGCACAAAATATCCGTGCTATGGCTTCTTTAGTTTTTTTAATTCTAACTTTTTTTTGATAACAAGATAGTTATTCACTAAGAACTGAGCACTTACATCTGTTCGTTCCAACAGTCACGGTATGTCCCAAGTCTTTTCTTCTCAGTTGATATTTGTACTTGCCTTAAAGGTCCCTGAAAAGGGTCCCATGCATCAGCACCCCACTTCTCTTTACTTTTTTTCTTTTTGGCTACACCAGCAGTGATGGGGGTCCATGCTGGTATATTGAACCCAGACCTCCAATATGCAAAACATATATTGTGTGAGCTCAACATATTGAACAATCTCTCCAGTCACTTTATCAGCCCGTTTGAGACTATCATGCACCACAGCCCTCAAGGGACATGCTGAACTGTCTCTGTGGTTACGTGTTAGCACTGCCTAGATCGGGTAATCGCACAGCTTAATTCCATGTCATCAGAATCTTGAGTTGGCTAATGAATGGCTGCAACTCGTAATCAAATGTAAATGATTAGATTTTGAATATATTTTGTTCGTGAAGATACTGGGTACCTTATCCTCTAGATCTAAGAGAAGTGAACCCTCAATTTCATACATAGCTTCATTATCCTCTCTAGCCATGTCTTAACAGTATAGTTATTAAAATGACCAACTAGAGAATGTATTGTGGAGGAAAAATACAGAAGCAGGAGGAAGAGGTGGGAAATGATTTTAGTCCAGTTAAGATATAATAGCGACCAGCTGATATTAGTAGAGATGGATCAATTAGACACATCAGGACATGTTCAGAGATAATGGACTTAGCAGTGGGTTAAAACAGTTAGGAGGGAAGAAAAGAATCAGATATAACACCTGAGCATTTGCCTTAGCAATTGAGTGGGTGGTAGTACTGGATTTTATTTTATTAGAAAAAAAAACAACAGGGTGCCAGAAACAGTAAAATAAGGAGGGCATTTATCTGGTGCACAGACAACCTGGATTCAATCCCAGACACCATATATGGTCCCCAAATACTGCCAGCAGTCAATCCTGAGCACAGAGCCAGGAAGCACGAGCATTGACTGGTGTGGCCCCCAAACAATAAAAGTGTCCTTGGTGTTTTCTCACTTTCTATCTCAGAGGTTCTTCATAAACCTTTGACGGAGAAAGAAAGGGAGGAAGGAATTTTCATCTGTAAGGTAGGATTTTCCTGATGTTTCTGCTCAGGAATGGAGGAGGAGAACATTCTCTCTGTGTGTATGCAAATGTTCATAACAACTTTATTTGTAAAAATCAAAAATTAGAAACAAATATTCATCAACCAATAAATGGATATAAACTGCAATAATGTCATATGACCAGAGTACCACCCATGCATTTGAAAAATAAATAACTGACATATGCAACAAGTTGTATGAATCTCAGAATAACTATGCTGGCAAAAAAAAACACGAGGTGAACATATTGTGTGGTGCCACTTTTATAAAATTATAGAAATTAAAATTATAGAAAATTCCTATTAACTATTGTGACAAAAAACAGCTCACTGGCTGCCTGGAAATAAAGTGGAACTACCCAGTAAGGTCAGGAGGGAAAGGTGACAAATGAGTTGAGGACACTTTTGGAAGTCTGATGTTTTCACAGGTGTCTGAATATTGAGGAGAACATTCTCTTTTTTCTTTTTTGCTTCTTTTGGGTCACACCCAGCAATGCTCAGGGGTTACTCCTGGCACTGCACTCAGGAATTACTCCTGGCAGTGCTCAGGGGACCATAAGGGATGCTGAGAATCGAACCCGGGTCAGCCGCGTGCAAGGCAAACGCCCTACCCGCTGTGCTATCGCTCCAGCCCCTCTCTCCCTGAGGAGAACATTCTTAACAGCTGGTCCTGCTGCTGCTTACAAAACCCATTCTCGGCATCTCGTGGTGGGTCGCCATGTGCCACTCATGAAAGAAAAGGACTGACGAGTTGACCTTCCTGAAAGTTAAGCAAAGAGAATTGCAAAAATCATAGCCATTTCCAGAGACAATCTATCGTTGACCAGAAATCACTCCAAAGAGCACAATGGATCGATGTAAAAAAATGCATATAAAAACCTGTACATTCTTTCATTAGCAAAATAGGATTCTGCTAGATAATAATTTCCATACTATTACAAAGTGAGTTTTATATTAATTAGCAAGTTCTCCCAAGAGGATGAAAGTCAGCTGAGTTTCTAAATTGCTTGCTTACTTAACAAATCAGTAAATTAATAGGCCACTATGAACAACTTATTTTTAGGACAGGTGTTTTGCTTGCTATCTTTTTCACAGATATTTTTATCATATAAATTATTTTTCATAGTCTTAAGAGATTCTAAATAAGTAATAAATAAGAAATACCATCATAGGTGTAACTGAAAAATCAAAACCATGCAATTCCTTTGGAAATCATTGGAAAATACCTCCTTGAACTCATACATTTCTTTTAGTAGGACCCAGAAAAGAATTCACCATAAAATATAAAGTGAGAAATTTCAATCCATCAAATTTAAGGCTTCTGTTCCCAAAATACATTATAAAAATTTTAAATGGTGGGGGTTGTAGTCATCTTTTTGTAGTAGAATATATGTCTTGCATGTCTGATGCCCTAGGTTCAATTCTTGGTAACACACACACAAAAAACCATTATTAAGAAAATGAAAAGGCAAGCCACCGACTATGGTCAGCTTTAGAATACATAATCCAGTTTTTTTTTTGTGCTTATCTGAAGACCAGACGCCGTCCACAGAAATTTCCTGCATGTCTAGAAAAAGTTATTAAAATGTAATACATTGGGGCTGGAGCGATAGCACAGTGGGTAGCGTGTTTGCCTTGCACATGGCCGACCCGGGTTCAATTTCCAGCATCCCATATGCCCCCCGAGCACTGCCAGGAGTAATTCCTGAGTGCATGAGCCAAGAGTAACCTCTGAGCATCGCCGGGTGTGACCCAAAAAGCAAAAAAATAAAAAATAAATAAAATGTAATACACTGTATGCCTGGTCATTTCAGTGACTAGTAGATTGAAAACCTTTGACATAATCTCTGGCATGGTATAATAAACCAGATGACAAAAAAGAACAATCAATATATAATAAATGTGCAAAGTACTAAAAATTTTAATTGAGACTTAAAATATCAGCTATCCAATAAACATATGAAAAGATACTCACACATGGTGTTTGCCATAACCATGCCGCTGGACTGGTGCCAGGCTGTTTCACTCGGGGTGCCCCAGAGGTTGAGAACCCTCCCTGCGCCAAGGAACAGAGCCTCGGCATCCAAAAAACCTCCAGAATTCAACAAACGCCCGGCTCAAGGACGCTCTCCACACGCGTGGGCCAAGCCTCATCCCTGGACACTTCATAGGACACACCCTACCCATATTCCAAGTGTACCACGCCACATTTGATGGGGTTCAAAGTAGGAAGCAACCAATCTTAGAGGGAAAGATAGATAGATAGATGGATAGATAGATAGATAGATAGATAGATAGATAGATAGATAGATAGATAGATAGAGAGACAGACAGACAGACTGGAGTGATAGCACAGCAGGTAAGGCGTTTGCCTTGCACATGGCCAACCCGGGTTCGATTCCTCCATCTCTCTAGGAGAGCCCAGCAAGCTACTGAGAGTATCCCACCCCCAAGGCAGAGCCTGGCAAGCTACTTGTGGCGTATTTAAAATGCAAAATAGTAACAAGTCTCACAATGGAGGCATTACTGGTGTCTGCTCTAGCAAATTGATGAACAACGGGATTACAGTGTTACAGTGATGGAAAAAAATAATATATATATATATATACATACATATAAGCACACAAGGCTCAAACATTAACAACATGTTAGTAATCTCTTACAGAAGATCTTAATGACAGCTGTTGAAATAGAACAATCCTCACACTCTTTCCTCTAAGAATACTTTTTTGAAGCATTTTGGGCAGTTTTTCATAACAAATAGTACAAAATATATTGTTTAGGCTCTGCTTTGTGGCAGGAATTGGAGTTGAGGGTGGAAAAATCCAAAATATGGTGGCAGGAAGGTGCAATAGTGGTGGGATTGGAGCTTGAATATCAAATGTAAACAAACATTGTGAACTACCTTAAAATTTTTTTAATTAATTTTTTTTTTGCTTTTTGGGTCACACCTGGCGATGCACAGGGGTTACTCTTGGATCTGCACTCAGGAATTACTCCTGGAAGTGCTCAAGGGACCATATGGGAAGCTGGGAATCAAATCCAGGTCAGCTGTGTGCAAGGCAAACGCCCTACCCACTATGCTCTCTCTCCAGCCCTCTTAAATTTTAAAATTTTTAAAAAAGAAAAGATACTCAGTATTGGTATAATTATTTCTCAAGAAATATAAATTAAAACTAAAATGAGATATAAACTCAGTTGTATGGTTTAAATTAACAGATTATCATTAGAGTGTAGAACAACAAAAATCTTCACACATTGTTGGTGGAAGTTAGAAGTTGGTGGAAGTGCAATATAGGTGGAAAAGAGTTTGACAATTTCTTATGTAATTCCCATAGTCTTCTTCCAAGAAGTGAAAACATGTCGCTAGGAAAACATTTTATTCATGGTGTCCCCGAATTAGAAACCCACAAATTTCCATCTATAAGTGTTTGAGTGGGTGATCAAATTGTGGCATATTTACAAAATATCATTCCATTCTACGATGAAATGAAATTAGCTGTTGATACATGCAACAGAATGACTGAATCTCAACATCAGTATGCTGAGTGAACAAACCTGGAAGAGAAATAGTTCATATTATATGGTACTATTTACATGGTTCTTTCTAGAACAAATCAAACTTCTCTACCAAAAATATCAAACCATGGTGTCCTGCAGCTGGGGGGGAATGAAGAGTTGGAGGTTAATTTGAGTGGAAAGAGATACAAAAAAAAAAACATTCTGAGGAGATAAAAAACATTCCATATCTTCATCAAGGTAATGAGTATATGAATTTATCAAAACTCACTGAACTCACAAACTCTAAAATCTTTGCATTTTTCTTCGATAGGAATTTCTTTCTCATAGGTAAAATACACTGTTGTTTCCATGTTTTCCTTGTTCAAAAGAAAGTCTCCAGAACTGTCAAGATAGTAAAGAGTTTTGACTGCATATTAGATTTTTTAAATGCCTCCAATAAAACAGTGCTTCTCATATATAAAGAAGCATCATAAAGGAGGAGGTTGTTTTCCAACATTACATGCATAAAACTCTATTATGAAAAGTACTGTAAATCACAGTGCCCAAAATAAAAGTGAAAGAAAGTAAAAATTTTAAATCTTTTCATTAGGCACATAAGCAATAGTACAATAAGTAAGGCATTTGCCTTTCATGCAGTCAACCCAGGTTCAATCCTCAGCACTCTTACGATGCCCCGAGCCCTGTCAGAAGTAAGCCCTGAGGACCATTGAGTGTGACCCAAAAACCAAAAGAATTTTTTCCATTAATAAATAACAGTAACTGGGCCAGAGCAATAGTATAGTGGGTAGGGTTATTGCCTTGCATGCAGCCGACAGAATTCAATAACAGCATCCCATATGATCTGGAAAGCCCACCTGAAATGATTCCTGTTACAAAATAACATAATATGAGACTGACACCCAAGGACAGTAGACACAAGGGTCAAGAATATTGCCCCATAGTTGGAAGTCTGTCTCATAAGCTGGGGGAGAAGGCAACTGGAATAGAGAAGGGATCACTAAGACAATGATGGTTGGAGGAATTGCTCAAGATGGGAGATGTAGGGCTGGAGCGATAGCACAGTGAGTAGGATGTTTGTCTTGCATTTCGAGCCAACCCGGGTTCGACTTCCAGCATCCCTTAGGGTCCCCCGAGCATCACCAGGAGTAATTCCTGAGTGCAAAGCCAGGAGTAACCTCTGTGCATCACCGGGTATGACCCAAAAAGCAAAAAAAAAAAAAAAGAGATGGGAGATGTGTGCTGAAAGTAGATAAAGGACCAAACATGATAACCTCTCAGTATCTGTATTGCAAACCATAATGCCCAAAAGTTGAGATAGAGTATGGGGGATATTGTCTGCCATAGAGGCAGAGGGAGGGTTTTAAATGGGGGCGGATATACTGGCGACATTGGTGGTGTAGAATGTGCACTGGTGGAGGGATTGGTGTTTTATCATTGTATGGCTGAAACTCAAACATGAAAGCTTTGTAACTGTATCTCACTGTGATTCAATAAAAAAGAAGTAATTCCTGTGTGCAGAGCCAGGAGTAGTAACCCCTGAGCATATTTCCCAGTATGGCCCAAAAAACAAAGCCAAAAAAAATCACAATAACTGATGAAACACTGTTTGACTTATATTTACCTTCTGTAAAAGAGGTGAAATATGTTTTAAATAGGTTAATATTTTATGCTGTGTTTTCATTAGGTGAAATATACTATATACTCCCCATGCTATTATGTAAGCCATAATAGCATGGGGAGTATATAGGCATGAAGCCACGTGAGGAAGAGCCAAAAGCATGCTATACAGTGCACCTACACTCACCTCTGTAGTTCCATGCCTTCACAAGCCATGGCCACTTAAATCAGTGTCATATGGAGACTACAGCGCAGCTCCCAGGACTCTATTGGGTGGTTCCTTGCCCAGCAGATCCTGGAAAACGTGTGGCTCCCAGCTCCCAAACAGTGATCTCTGCGGGCTACTCTAGAGAGCCTTCAGCACTCCCCGAAGCACAAGTGAGCTTTCATTTCAAAGCAACAGCACACTTCCTAAAACAGGGACTCATCCATCCATGGGGATTGAGGAACAATTCAGGAAAATGCAACAGAATTAGTCTTAGAATGATTTCTCCATTCTTTCCTGTCCCTAAACTCCAATTTTATCTTTATGGAACGCCAAACTGAAAAGTCTTGACTTGCCTAAACTAGTACTTCTTCAACATTTTCCACTCACACCACATCTTTGCCAGAGAAATACAACAGACACAACAATTGCCAGGTATGCCTTGGATTTATCATGCATTTGGTTTGGGACGAGTTTTCAGCCATTGTGCATTCACAGCCCTTTTACTGTGTTTCATTATGGCGTTGCAACCAACAGTTTAAGGAACTAGAACCTAAGAGACTGGAGAGAGAGCAGGCAGGGTGCTTGTCTTGCAAGCAGCCAATCCAGGTTCAACCCCCAGTATCCCTAATAAGACCCCGCAAACACAGGACTGATCCCTGAGTGCAGAGCCAGGACAAAGCCTTGAGCACCTGTGAAAGTCCCCAAGCAAATAAAGCTAGAACCTAGACTACCTCTAACCTTTGGACCTGATTATTGAGCAAAATTTAAAGGAGTTTGAGTCTCATTTACTTCCCTCTTGTCTTGAACCACCCTAATCTCAGAATCCCATTTCACCCCTGCAGATTCCAAACCCTGATCCAGGTAAGAGGCCATCACCTATGTAAGCATGGAGTTTCAACCAGCCGTCGTTCCACTAGCACCATTCACTAATAAGAAAGTTAGAGCCAGAGAGAGGGCCGCCTTGCATGTAGCCAACCTGGGTTCAATCCCCAGCATCCCAGTTTCCTTTAGCTTACATTTAGTGGCTCTGAACTACTTTTTCTAAGAAATAAAAAATAAGGAAGTCTCATTTTGATCATCATGCCATCTATGTAGTGATAGCACAGCGGGTAGGGCTTTTGCCTTGCAGGCAGCCAACCCAGGTTCGATTTCTCCATCCTTCTCAGAGAGCCCGGCAAGCTACTGAGATATCCCACCCCCACGGCAGAGCCTGGCAAGCTACCTGTGGTGTATTCGATATGCCAAAAACAGTAACAAGTCTCACAATGGAGATGTTACTGGTGCCCACCCGAGCAAATCAATGAACAACTGGACAACAGTGCTACAGTGTCATCTAAGTAAATTGAGGAAATCCCCTTAGTTTATAGCAAAACCCAAGTATCACTTCTTCATAGACTGAAATTTAAAAATTGTCACTGCAAAACTGAGTATGTATCACAATTGAAACCACTGATGTCAAAGAGAAACTTAGACACTCTAAGGAAACTCTTTCGTCCTGGGCTGAAATTCAACAGACTGAAGTTCAATTTAGAAGGCTAGAACCATCATCTATTATTTTTCACCTTAGCTACTGCTCTGTTAAAATGGAAGATGCGGCTAATCAATTACAGCAGCTGAGGTGGAATATTGCATAGCTTGTAATCTTTGAAGCTTAAAAGAAAATCCGTTTACAAAAATTCAGAGATACATCAAAATGACAAGGGGAATAAAAGTGCCTTCATTTTCAATTAACACCAGTCAGAGTTTAGAAAGCTGTAACATACTTATAATCCTTTTCCTTACCACTTATAACATCTTCCAATTTGATCATAAACATGTCATGGAAATAGAACTGATGGGATGTTTACAAAACAGATATTTTCAATGGATGCTAATAATACACTTAAGCTGAAGATCTAACTTTTTAAAGGGATATAAATTATATATGATGAGTAAAAAGTATACAAGAATGCATTAAAACATATACCACAAGGCAGACAAAAATAACATCCAAGTATATTTTTCTAGTTGGTATTTATTGAACACAGCCTTAATGAGAGAAAGTTTCCAAATTTCTCCTGAAGAATATGCTTTCACTTTGTCAAATTATAGACTAGATGCTTAGAAAATAACCCAGAAATAAAAGGACATTTCACTGTACTCAGAAACAACAGAGGGGCTGGAGCCATAGTACAGCAGGTAGGGTGTTTGCCTCGCACACAGCCGACCCGGGTTCGATTCTCGGCATCCCATATGGTCCCCTGAGTGTAGGGAGCCGCTTTACAAGCCTGGCTCTTATCTCCTAGTCAGACAGCCTGGCTCTCTGATTCTAACAGAGGCTTGTAGCAAGGTTGCCACTATGGTCGCCATTTGTTTCTCAATAGCCTATGCCTGTAACAAAAGGACATGTCAACCTGCATTTGTATGTGGGTCCAGACACCATTTCCCCCCAGCGGAAAAGGTATAAGTAGTAGCTGCTAGTAGAACTCTCTCTTTCTTCTTGCTGCTTTCTGGCTCTGCATCTGCGTCTGGTCTGTTCATTCGGCTGCGTCCCCTTCTCAGTCCCACAAAGGGTCCTTCCTGCTGGTCAGGACACGGGATCCCACACCTGAGCACTGCCAGGAGTAATTCTTGAGTGCAAAGCCAGGAGTAACCCCTGTGCTTTGCCGGGTATGACTCAAAAAGCAAAAAAATTTAAAAGAAACAACAGGGGGCTGGAGAGATAGCACAGCGGGTAGGGCGTTTGCCTTGCACGCGGCCGACCCGGGTTCAAATCCCAGCATCCCATATGGTCCCCTGAGCACAGCCAGGGGTAATTCCTGAGTGCAGAGCCAGGAGTGAGCCCTGTGCATCGCCAGGTGTGACCCAAAAAGCAAAAAAATAAAAAATAAAAAAATAAAAGAAACAACAAAAAATTTTAGGAGACTATTCATATATGAATTTATATATAATCTGATATATAAATATATCAGATATATTTATATATAATCTGATATATAAACCTGATATATAAATATATATAATCTGATATATAAATATATATAAATCTTAATAATGATTACTTTTCCTTTATTTCATTTCAAATGAAATATGCTCAATTCTTCCTACAAGTGTCCCCATAAAGGGGATTTTGGTTCACTAGTCATACCAAAGTCTGATTATTATTGGTACTTATACTACCCGTGTCTTTGTTTCACTACCCAGACATATCTTTCCATACAAAATTTTTCATTTTATTTTTTATCTTTTTAGTGAATCACCGTGAGGTAGTTACAGACTTAAAAATTTTTGTGCTCAGCCCAAAACTCCAAGTGGTCCCGGCCGCCGGAAGTCACGCCCTCGACCCACCCTCGGCGCCATCTTGCTGCCACAATCCACAGAGAAGCGGCAGGCATTCTGGTGAGCAACACGGCCCGGACAATGCTCCGGACCCGAATCGGGGCCAGCAACACGGGGGGGCTGGAAGGAGGAGGTGCCGCCAGCACACCTTCTCCAGATGGAACCCTGGCGACACTGAGCAGCAACTAACACGGCTCCAGGATTCGGGACTGGGACATATCCGAGCTGCGCGGCCGCTAACGCGGCCGCGCGACCTTTTCTAAAACCTAAAAACATACAATCTTTTAATGAAAACTAATTATCAATTGCCTCCTTATTAGGGTTATCTTGTTTGGGGATATAACTCCCACAACAATAGTGAGTTTTGTGTTGAAATATGGAACGTAATCAAGGTGAAGAAAAAATAGATTGAAATTCATCAGTTATACAGTTGGGGTGGGGGACGGGGAGTATACCCGGGATTTTGGTGGTGGAATATGGGCACTGGTGAAGGGATGGTGTTTGAATACGGTATAACTGAGACATAAACCTGAGAACTCTGTAACTTTCCACATGGTGATAAAATTTTTTAAAAAATAAAAATTTAAAAAAAATAAAAATAAAAAAATAAAAGTCTGAGATAAAAAAAATAAAATCACAATGAGATAAAAAAAAATTTTGTGCTATGTTTCAGTTATACAGTGATTGAATACCCATCCCTCCACCAGTGCCTATTCTCCACCACCAATGTTCCCAGTATTCCTCCCACCACCCCCACTCCATCCCTCTGACCCCTGCCTCTGTGGCAGACGCATCCCCTTTTACTCTCTCTCTCCTTTTGGGTGTTGTAGTTTGCAATACAGGTATTAAGTAGCCATCATGCTGGGTCTATAGTCTATTTTCAGCACACATCTCCCATCCCGAGTGGACTCTCCTTTACTCGGAGCAAAAAAAAAAAGAACTGTGTGTGAATGTTAACTACAATTCACTTTTTGGGTCACACCCAGTGATGCACAGGGGTTACTCCTGGCTCTGCACTCAAGGAATTACCCCTGGTTGTGTTCAGGGGACCATATGGGGTGCTGGGAATCGAATCCGGGTCAGCCGTGTGCAAGGCAAATGCCCTTCCTGCTGTGTTATCACTCCAGCCCCTACAATTCACTTTAGAAGCTGCAGAACTTGTGGATGTATAGAGAAACAGATAAATAGGCATAGATACCACACATACCCACAAGTCAGTCAAAATGAAATTAAAGTACAAGAGTGTCCCAGGATCCCACCATTAGCTGTATAACATGGATGAAAGCCCAGGAAGGGAACCTGCCTTACATATGTAAGACACTGTTCTTATATATGGCAGCATCGGCCCGGCTCTGGTTCAAATCCCCAGAACCTCATATGGTCCAAAGTGACCAAGTCATCATTCCTGAATACAGAGCCCTGCGTACTGCTAGATATAGCCTCCAAAACCTTCAAAATGAAAATAAAACCCAGAAAGGCTCACTGCCACCTTATCTGTTCTTGGTGAGAGAGGCCTCCTCGGAACTCAACTTTCCATATGCCCATCAGCTCCCATGGACTTCTACGTACCCAGTATCTCTAGACAAGTCCTAAATGCAGTTGGAAATCAAATCTAGACCTCCCAGAGCCAAACTTTCCATGATTTCACCCTGACAGGGTGACTCTCAAACTCTCTTTATCAGAATATTGCCCCACAATGAGGGGCTAGATGGCCTCAACAGGACAGTGACCTCCAATGTACATACATGTAAAATGAAACGCCGGTCTCAGAACAGCTTTCTATGATATACTGGAAAGATTAAGGGCCAAGGCCCCTCATCTCTTGCCAATCCTTGTTTTATAAGTCTACCCTTTCTGGGGGCTGGAGTGATGGCACAGTGGGTAGGGCGTTTGCCTTGCACGCGGACGACCTGGGTTCGATTCCCGGCATCCCATATGGTTCCCTAAGCACCACCAGGGGTAGTTCCTGAGTGCAGAGCCGGGAACACCCCCTGTGCATTGCCAGTTGTGACCCAAAAAAAGCAATATATATATATATATATATATATATATATATATATATATATATGTCTACCCTTTCTTCATGAGACCATCCTCTATCCCTTACTATGTAATATACAGTTTATTCTAAATCCTTGTTAATGACCAAAGGAAATGTCTACGTAGCAGATACAGGCTGAACTGTGGGTGAATGATTCTGTCTGGCTGGTGGGGGTATAGACAATGTCTGTTTCCTTTCTGACATTGTAAATTTCCTCCCTTACTTCTAGAATGTAGGTGAACAGCTATTGAAAATGAAGTTGACACCACCATAATGGTAGCCAAGAATCAAAGCTACTTGGTCTGGAATAAACCACTGATTCCTTTAAAGGATCTATGATATAGCATTTTTAAAAAATTAATCAGGTCTCTGTTATCAATTTATCACCATCAATTTTGTAAAAGAGAAGCTAGTTTATATCTGTAATTTAGAGGATGAACCACCTCTGAGTTCCAAAAGATTCTTAGAAAATATCTTGTTCAATCTTTACCAGGTTGCTTCGCCTACAGGACTTTCAGGGATAGCTGTTCATGTGAGAAATAATAAATCATGCTACATAAAATATGGCCTATAAATGGGTTTACACTTCCATTTACGAGAATGGATAGTGGCAATAGATGAATCAAAGTCATCTCATTTAATTCATCGTCCTAATAAGGATGGTTATCTGGCCTCCTAGTCTGTTGGAAAGAAAAGAAGTGAAATAGGAAAGGGGCTTGGAGATGCAGACAGCAAGGCTGGCTGTGGTGAACAGACAGAAATCAATACCAGCCTCAGAGTGTAAAAGATATGAAGAGTGGGGTTGGAGTGATAGCACAGTGGGGAGGGCATTTGCCTTGCACACGGCCAACCTGGATTCGATTCCCAGCCTCCCCTATGGTCCCCGAGCACTGCCAGGAGTGATTCCTGAGTGCATGAGCCAGGAGTAACCCCTGTGCATTGCTGGGTGTAACCCCTCCAAAAAAAGAAGGCAAAAAATATTTTTAAAGATATGAAAAGCTATTTCAAAATTTGGGGGTAGGGGCTGCTGGAGAGATCGTCTGGGATGTCAGGGATGAAACCCGTGTTGGCTGTGTACAAAGCAAGTGTCCTACCTGCTGTACTATCCCTCTGGCCAAGTTGTTTGATCTTAATCATGAAGCAGAATGAAAGTTGTGATTTTAAAACCCGCCTAACCACTCTGAATTATTTCTTATAATAGTTATGAAAATATTAATTTGACAAAAGAATAAATGTTTGATGCCAGGGGTGGAGGTGACGGGTGGATTCCTGGCAACACAGTGATCTCATTTTATTCTTCTTTTTTACTTAGGTACTGTAATTAACGGGCTGGAGTGATAGCGCAGTGAGTAGGGCATTAGCCTTGCACACGGCCGACCCGGGTTCAATTCCTCCGCCCCTCTCGGAGAGCCCGGCAAGCTACCGAGAGTAACAGTAACAACAAGTCTTACAATGGAGACGTTACTGGTGCCCGCTTGAGCAAATTGATGAGCAACAGGATGAAAGTAATACAGTGATACTGTAACTTACAATACTGTTAATGATGCTTTCATGCAAACATCATCACTACACCACACCCATCATCACTGCACCAGGTCCTTGGGGACCTCTCCCCACCTCCTTACTCTCAGCTCTGTGATCCACTCTCCAACTCTACTGACTTTGACAGTTTGTTGCTCACTTACTGTTTATTCCTGTTTTATGGTTATAACAGGATGAACTGTTTGTTTGTTTTGGTTCACATTCAGCAATGCTCAGGGTTTACTCCTAGCTCTTGGCTCAAGGCTCACTTCTGGCGGTGCTCGGGGTACCCTAGGGGACTCTGCCACAAAGTGAAATAGAAAGAAATAGACTCTATTGCTAACACCTTTGTTTGCAAGTAGTTCTCCCTGTCCTCTGGTCCACTGAAATCCATGCTCCTTCTGTATGATTTTTTAATTTCATGTTTTTTTCCTTTGAACGCTGAGCATCCCGCCTGCAGACTGGCTCCTCTGCCGCCCAACCCCCACCCACTCACCCCAGCTTGATGGCACCAGATTTCTAGAAACCAGCACAAAGTATGGGTCTTCAGGATGGGAGATGTGTGGTGAAAGTAGACTAAGGACAAATCACGATGGCCTCCTAGCATCTGTATTGAAAATCATCACTGTATCACTGTCATCCCGTTGCTCATCGATTTGTTCGAGCGGGCACCAGTAATGTCTCTCATTGAGAGACTTCTTGTTACTGTTTTTGGCATATCCAATACGCACGGGTAGCTTGTCAAGCTCTGCTGCACGGGCTTGATACTCTCGGTAGCTTGCGGGCTCTCCGAGAGGGGCGGAGGAATCGAACTCAGGTCGGCCGCGTGAAAGGCGAACGCCCAACCGCTGTGATATCGCTCCAGCCCATTACAAATCATAATGCCCAAAATGAGAGAGAGAGTAAGGATTGTACCTGCCACTAGAGGTAGAGAGTGTGGTGGGGTGGGGATGGTGGGTGGGACACTGGGAACAATGATGATGGAAAATGTGCACTAGTGGAGGGTTGGGTGCTCCAGCATTGTTTAACTGAAACGCAATCATGGAAGTTTATAACTATATCTCACAGTGATCCAATAAAACTTCTTAAAAAAATTCTGGGTCTTGAGAAGGAGCTCGATTTTTATGCTTCTTTGAGGAAAATCAATCCACAGCGATGCACAGACTTTGTTCTATTTCATCTACCAGCCGGCTGACTGGCACTTTTTTATACAGATGAAGTTACTGAGCACTGGCTTGGTTTCTCTAAGCTTCCTTTAGGAACCTTCCCCTTGGCTTCCTGTCCTATTTCCTTTTCCACCATCTGTTGAAATAACTTCTTTAGAGATATCAAAATTGAGACATTAAATATGCTTGTGAGGCTGATGGCGAATGTTGGTGATTTAAAGCTCGAAAGGGCAGCCAGGGACCCACTATGAAGAAGAATATTCCTTTCCTTAATTCTCTACAAGGCATGGAATAGTTGGAAAGTGTCAGTGATGGGTTTTTTCAAGACTTTGAAATGACAGTTATTTCATTTCAATTTCCTAGATTACTGTGTAAATTGCCACCTCATAAGAATCCGTGCCTTGGCAGGTGGAAAATGAGCACTTTGCAGTACGCCATTCACGTCTAAACCTTAATTGCCTTCATAGGAACATCGATATGCTTTCCATGGACACTTCACTGGACATATATTTGAGAAATTATTCTCCCAGTGGACTGTTCAATACTTCTAAACTGATGATTTTATCTTTAGTATATCTTGTTTTAAGCAATAAGCTTAGAAGAAATTATTTTCTCAAAGATATATTCAAGTTTCCCAAATTTTCTATATCTAAATGAACCAAATCTAGCATCTTTTCCTGTGATGAACTGCAAAATTAGCTTACTACCAGGATATGCAAAGAGAGTGAGAAGATATAAAAACGATACTTCCAGTGTTGATGACCGAATTCCATATTTCAACAAAATTAACCAAAGAGCATCTGAATGTATTTTAGTCAGCTAAAGCTATGGAATTTTTCCCAAGAAATGCTCTGTGTGACCCTGGCGGACCCCAGAACTACTGATCCCAAGCACCAGCTCATCAGTGCTCCAAGCCGAACCCTCTGGCTTGCACAAACAGATCAGATAGTGGGCCTTTACCCTCTTGAGCACTGATTAGGAGCACCCTGAAATATGGGACTATACTAAATGACATTACACACATAACACCTAGTAACTGGTAATCCTGCTGAGGGACTTACAAGAGCCATGGTTTAGCGTCCAGTCAGCCTCAATAGTAATCATACGCTTTCCAAGTCCATGACTGCTAATGGGCTTCATGCTGGCTCGGCTGACAGCTAATCCATACCTAGGCCCATCTACCTGCAGCTCCATCTTTCATAGTTTGCTGTCACATAGCCAAGTTGTCAACGTGGAGTCTGCTCAAAACTGCACAAAATCAGTATTCTATATAACGGGGGTATTGCTGTTCTGTAACACGTTTGCATTGGTATAATGAGATTCTTTCCACCTGAACTCTGAAACTAGAGTGTAAATGAACTATATATTTAACTATAAATATATTTTACATATATACATATATGTATATGTAGTTCACATATATAGTACTATATTACGTTTATGTATGTATAGAAAGATAGAGTACCAGGTCCCAGTACCTGGGCAGGGGGTACTAGGGTGACAGAACCTGAGGGAAGGAAGACAAAGTACAGGAGAGAAAAAGGTGTCACTAAGTGCAAAGATTTGAATCCACTTGTTTCTAAAAGATACTGTGTTAGAATAAAATATGTGAAAAACACACGCAAAAATATATATGTGCGTATATATATATGATTTTATATATATACTATAATATATATGTGTGTGTATGTGTGTGTGTTTCATGGTAACTTTTGTTTTCTATATCTTAAAAATCAAATTGTTCTTGCTTTTTGGGTCACACTCAGCAATGTTCAGGAGTTACTCCTGGCTCTGTACTCAGGAATTACTCCTGGTGGTGCTCAGGGAACCATATGGGATGCTGGGGATTGAACCCAAGTCAGCTGTGTGTAAGGCAAATACCATACCTACTCAGTACTATCACTCTGGCACCATGGATTTTTTTAATTTTTACTTAAATCTAATAAATAAAATGTTTGTCTTAAACTTTTTTATTATGAGGAATGTTTAATTGATTCTAAAACTAACTCAGTAGAATACTTAATTTTAGGAATGATCATCGGCTTCAAACATTGCCAATCCCTAGATAATTCTTTTTTATCCATATCTGCAGTGCTGGAGCGATAGCACAGCGGTTGGGCGTTCGCCTTTCACTCGCCTGACTCATGTTCGATTCCTCCGCCCCTCTCGGAGAGCCCGGCAAGCTACCAAGAGTATCAAGCCTGCGCGGCAGAGCCTGGCAAGCTACCCGTGCATATTGGATATGCCAAAAACAGTAACAATAGGTCCCTCAATGAGAGACGTTACTGGTGCCCGCTCGAACAAATCGATGAGCAACAGGATGACAGTGACAGTGATGCATATCTGTGACCACTTTTTTTTTTTTTTTTTGCTTTTTGGGTCACACCTGACGATGCACAGGGTTAACTCCTGGCTCTGCACTCAGGAATAACTCCTGGTGGTGTTTGGTGGACCATGTGGGATGCTGGGAAATGAACCTGGGTTGGCCGCATGCAAGGCAAACGCCTTAGCCGCTGTGCTATCGCTCCAGCCCCTGTGACCACTTCTTATATTGCTCCCATATTTCAAAGTACATTGCAAATATCATGTACTTTGATCATGTACATTGCAGATATCTTGATTTTTTGTATATATACATACTTATGTGTTCTATATGCACAGAGCATTCATTTAAATAATCGCTAAAATTTAAATCATGGTGGCTGAGAGTAATGAGACTTTTCTTTGATTCTTGTTCATTCCTGTCTTACAAATTTTTTGCAATAAAAGATATTGCTCTGAAATTATTTTGAAAGAATTAAAATTATTTTGACCACACACAATCTACAGCACAAAGTAACAGATGGAGGTAGAAAGATACCCAGTTGTCTGTTCTCATGGCAAAGCCAGTGGGGAAGGGAATTCTGCTCTTAGCCCCTTTGCTCCTTCTTCCTCACACTTCCGGTGATTTCTATGTGAGGTCGGCAGCTTCCTTTCCAGCTCTCCAGGATCTCATGGACTTCAAAGTTCTAAAGGACCCTCAGCCACTCTGGCGACAATTCAGTAAGGGGAGGTGATCCAGGCAAACCGGTTGAATAAGAGCTTAAGGGAATTGGACACCAGGATAATGTAAATATAGGACAGCTTCTCAATAAGGTAAATCCAGGGTTTCCAAAATGACCCAGCAATTCCATTCTAGGTGTATATGTAAGGAAATTAAAACCAGGTATTTTCTCAGAAAAACTTGCACACTGGTGTTCAGAACAACCAAAATTGGAAATAACACAATCGTCCACTAGTCAGAGAATGGATGGACAAATGCGGAATATTATTCAGCATTAAAAAGAAATGAGGCACTGATTGAGACTATACAATATGGAGGAGCCTGGAGTGCATTATTCTATGTGAAAGAAGCCAGTCACAAAAGGCCATATAGATTATATGATTCCAGAAAAAGAAAATGTATTGATGCAGAAAATAGATGGCTGATTACTCAGGGCAAGGAGGAGCTACAGGCTTGGGGGAGCAGTAGGCACTCTGGGTAAGGGATACCAATGGGTATGCTATTTCTTTATAGGAGTTATTAAATTGTTCTAGAACTGGTAGGGGTGATGGTGCCACCCCTACATGGATAAATGAGTGTTGTTCTTAATATAATGCCTTACAGTATTATGTGTGTAGGGTTAGTCTACTTCTTAAAATGATTTTAACAGTTAGATTTTGCATTTGTCTACTCTTAAGTTTTCTCCTTTGTATCTATACACTTCTTTTTCATAATTTATTTGTCTAGATTGGGATTGAAATAATGTTCAAACATTGTTGTGTCCTTGAATCTCTTTTGATCTATAGTTTGGCCCTCCTTTTCTTTTTTTCAAAACACTCTTATAGTTTATTTTTGAAGAAATGAGTTGTTTGTCTTACAAAATTGTTCATCATCTGGATTTGCTTTTGCATATGCGTGGTGTTGTTCAACACAATCTTTCTCCCCTCTAGATCCTGAACATTGATAGATAAAATCAGAGACTTAATTAGATCCAAGTTCACCATTTAGAGCAAGACTTCACAAATGCTGTTGTTACATCTTTTTGTAATGCCAGCAGCCTTTCATGGTTATAATATAGATCTGTTGTTCATTCATTGTAGGTCGAAAACTGACAGTTCATGATATCCAACATTTAATATGGACCCCAGCACCCCCTGCCTCTTGGTGTTTATGCCTCTATTTGATAGCTACTGCATGAGTCAGAACTGGCCTACATACCCAGTATTATACAGGAGAAGTAGTGATATGTTGCTTTCAAGACAAAGATATTGAAACTTTTGCTCCTCCCTATTTGGGGCAGCCATATGGAGAGGAAATGAGGCCTTTGGCCAATAGTCATGAGTGGACTGGAAGCCAAGTCATCCACCAGCTTGCTAAAGTCCCCACTGTCATCTTGTCCCCATCTCCTGGAAAATGCTGGGCCAGAAGCCCCTTCTAGTTCTCACTCACAGAAGCAATATTGTTGTAAGTTCATATTTTCTGTGCTAATTTTCCATACAGAAAAGATAATGGACTTATTCTAATTCTTATATCTGATCGTCAATTATTAGCTGGAATACCTATAGAAAGAAAAATTTCTTTCAACAACTAGTAGTTGATTACCTATCATTGAGCAATTTTTTGCATACAACTTTGTGTGAGTTTAATATGAATATTTTCTTAGGTCATGTCCCTGAAATTATTATCAAGGAATCCAAAGTTATGGACATTTTAGTGGCTGGAGAGACAATACAACAGGTAGGAGCTACCTGAACACAGCTAACCCAGGTTCGACGCCCAAGATCTCATTTGGTGTCCTGAGCACTCCCAGGAGTAATTCTTGAATGCAGAGTCAGGAGGTAACCCTGAACATCACCAGGTATGGCCCAAACAAAACAAAACCAAAATAATCAAAGAAAGAAGTTAGATATTTGGAGTCATGAGAACATAAAGCCAGCAAATGTAATTTGGAAACTGCAACTATCCAACAGCGTGTTGAACCATTTACTTACCAGACAGCACTTCACACGATCAAATGGGCTTTCTCTGAGAAAGTAAGTGATTCTTCAGACTCTAGAAGACAATGGCAATCGAAAGGGAAAAGTATGTGCTACCGTAGATTATACTCAAATAGTTAACAGATCCATGCACAGTGCTTGATGCTATTAACATGGCGTAATGTTAATGATACAAAAATAAGCAGCACAGGTTCAGTACATGTTTGTTACTATATTATGTTTCAATTCAGATGGTTTATTGGTATTATTAGAGTCTGAAGTTCCTTTCCTATATCAGTTCTTAAAATCCCTTGAGAATTCAGGCAAAGCACTATTTCCATCAACCAGTGGACAGCTAATTACAGCCCACAGGACAAATTCTGCCCCTCACCTGCTTTCTTTGTACAGAAAGTTCTTTGGGAATCCCCCATTGGCAGCTTCAGCCTATAACGGCAGAGGCTGAGTGGCTGCATTCAGGCCCGTATGACCTACAAAGTTTTAATTATTCATTATGTCCCAACCTAAGCAACAGACAATTGGTTATCCTCATTATCTTGATGGCACAATAAATACCAGATATATAAGATGTCAATATCTAGTGCATTATTTTTCTGTAGCACTGTAGCACTGTTGACCCATTGTTCATCGATTTGCTCGAGCGGGCACCAGTAACATCTCCATTGTGAGACTTGTTGGTACTGTTTCTGGCATATCGAATATGCCACGGGTAGCTTGCCAGGCTCTGCCATGAGGGCAGGATACTCTCGGTAGCTTGCCAGGCTCTCTGATAGGGATGGAGGAATCAAACCCGGGTTGGCCAGGTGCAAGGCAAAAGCCCTACCCACTGTGCTATCGCTCCAGTCTTTTCCTAATTGTTATTAATGGGAGTTATATAAAATTTTAGTAGATTGCCTGCAAATGTAGCTGCCACAGAGACCTCCCTGTGCTGTGCTCCACTCTGGTCTTGCCACCAACACAGGGAGTTGACTTTCCTTTCTCTCCCCTGGAATCAGGGTATCCCTGCCATTTACATTGATCGCAGATGTCAGGAGATGCCTGGTATTTTCTGCTTTGTTTTTGATACACTGAATCATCACAGGGAGAATCTGTTTCCCCTGCTGGGAGAAGCCCCAGTTCCCAGACAGAGCAGACCCCCCAGGTGTGGTGCCAGCCTTGAGTGAAGCTGTCAAGAAAGCCCCAGTCCCAGGTGAATTCACTGCAGAATGCGGCCCAGCACCAACCACAGTTAGACCCGGCGCCCAACAGCAGGGCGGGAAGGAAGCTCCGTTTTAAATCATCAGGCTTTTCACTACACAGCAATAAATGAACTCTACCAAAGGTTTTGATGCTCCATTTAATATTTCAAAACTTTCTCTAACATAACCGATAAACAGTACTAAAGCAAGTCAACTGGGGCTGGAGTGATAGCATGGTGGGGAGGGCGTTTGCCTTGCACACAGCCGACCACGGTTCGATTCCCAGCATCCCATATGGTCCCCTGGGCACCACCAGGAATAATTCTTGAGTTCAGAGCCCAGAATAACCCCTGTGCATCGCCGGGTGTGACCCCCCCACCAAAAATAATAAAGCGAATCAATTCCATCATCTTTCACATCTTAGAAGCAAGAAACAGTGTTCAGGGGGCAGTCCAAGCCAAGTGGATTAAAAATGCTAGTCCTATATTACAGGTATGCGACAGGGAACCGTTCAGAAAGCACAACATCACCTAGCAAGAGCAGTGCGTTCGGCAATGGTTCAAACAGGAACCATACCTGAAACTCAGCTAAGTGGTTTTAATCCACCACTCAGGGTCAGCGATTCCATAATTGCATATTTGAAGAAAGCATTTTCCCCATTCTGCTTGCCTTATTAAACAGAAGACAGATCAAGGAAGCAAGGAAGACTTCGTGAAAAACAAACAAACAAAGTTGTTAAACTGAAGCTGGCTGATGAGAGAGAGGAGACATGCAAATGACTAGTGGAAAAAGGATCAAAGTTGATAAAGTAGAAAACAGCTAAGGCAAGGAAAAGAGCAAGAGAAGAAATTGATAAAAGGCATGAGAACCGAAATCCTCTTGAAGTCAAAGAAACCTGGAGCAGGGGATTAGATTTCCTATGAAGTGTGGAAAAGGGGATCAGGCAAATTTCATTTAAATCTCAAAGAAGAGAGTCACATCAACCAGCCACTGAAGTACACGGACCTCAAAGAGGAAGAAAACATTCCAAAGTGACAACTAGCTATGGCACGGGATAATAGATGACCATTTTGCTGAAGTTTTTATTTATGCTTTGATGCATCTGTGCCTTTTAGTTGTTTGGTCGGTTTTGTTTGTTTTGCTGCTTTGGGGACGCACCTGACAACGTTCAGGAAGTACTCATGGTCAACTTGGGGAAAATATGGGGTGCTGGGAATCGAAGCTGGGTCAGCCACATGCAAGGCAAGTGCCCTATCCACTGTACTATATATCTATCCCTTGCCTTTTAGTTTTTAATTTGCTTTTACCTTCATTCTGAAAATGCTAGCATCCTCTGATTTTTACAAATTAGTACTAATTGATTTTCTAATAACAATTACATTAACCATTTAAAAATATTCAACCAATTTCTGCTATTATATTGTGAAGTCAGCTATAGTTAATACATATAAGCAAATCGGAAAGACTGGGCTCCAATAATATTTTATTTACAAGAAAAGATGAGGGGCAGGGAATAAAGTGCTTGGTCTCCAGAGGGCCAGCCCCCATTCCATCCCAGGCACTGCATTACGGATTGCCAGGAATGACCCCTGAGCACAGAACCAAGATTCATTTCTGAACTATGCAGCTATTAGGAGAGATGAAGTCATGAAATTTGCTTATAAATGGATAGACCTGGAGAGTATCATGCTAAGTGAAATGAGTCAGAAAGAGAGGGACAGACATAGAAGGACTGCACTCATTTGTGGCGTTTAGGGTAGCGTTACATGAGGCTGACATCCAGGGACAGTAGATACAAGGGCCAGGGGCATTGCCCCATAGCTGGAAGCCTGCTTCATGAGTGGAGGGGAGAAGGCAGATGGAATAGAGAAGGGATCACTAAGAAAATGATGGCTGGAGGAATCAGTCGGGATGGGAGATGTGTGCCGAAAGTAGATAATGGAGCAAACATGATGACCTCTTAGTGTCTGTGTTGCAAGCTGAAAAGGAGAGAGAGAGTATGGGGAATATTGTCTGCCATGGAGGCAGGGGGAGAGTGGGAAAGGGGGGGGTATACCCGGGATATTGGTGGTGGGGAATGTGCACTGGTGGAGGGATGGGTGTTTGATCATTGTGAGATTGTAACCCAAACATGAAAGCTTGTAACTATCTCATGGTGACTCAATAATTTTTTTAAAAAAGATTCATTCCTGAGCACAGGTGGTATGACCCAAAGCTCCTGTCACCTAATAAAGAAGACAGTGGGTCACAGTCTGCAGGCCCCTAACCTGATATTAACCCTCCGAAGAGTTCCAGTAATAACTTCAGAGCCCAAGAACACACGGAAGATAGTAGCACATTACTTATAAAAGCATAAGCTAAAATGGCATACAGCAAAGAAGTCATTACCATTTACATGGACAAATGCTTAGTACAGGGCCTGAGGATATAGTAGTGCAGGAGTAAGGAGCAAGCGCAGCACATAGGTTCCATCCCCAGAACCACGAAGTCTCCTGAGCACCGCTGGGTGAGGCCCTGACGGGCCTCAGCACTGCAGGGACCAAGCAACACCCAACCTAGCATTGAACTGATGGTACCACTTGGGAACTCCCCCACAAAAAAAGTTTAATGCAACCAACGCTCCCTAAGCCTACCAAATCATAGCAAATACCACACGGAATCTCCAATAATACTGACGTACAATTAAAACAGGAATTGCATGACCAAGAGCCACCCTTTGTCGTGGGTAAGGCAATTCTTGGGGAGAGTCCCACTCGGCGTGTGCTACCTCCGGAACAGCTGCAGTGAATCCAACTATTTCCATTTTTTGTCTTTGGTCATATTCTTCTTTTATTGTTTTGGTCTTGTGGCAGTTTCACTTATAAGGTTACAGTAGCGTTAACGCTTATATTTATGATGTACAAAGTTCTTGCACCTTCAACACCCCCACCAAAGGGCCCACGCTCCTCCAACACTGTCCCCATGTAAGAGAAACGGGGTCCTTGTACAGGTCTTCGGTTGCAGCAGGACTTCAGGGAAGTAGGAGATAACTCTACTCTGTGAGCTTTGGGACACCTGGGATCACACAGGCAGGCATAATAGGTCCCTTTTCCTTCATGTTCTTTTTTTGGTGGGGGTCACACCCATCCATGCCAAGGGGTTACTCCTAGCTCTGCACTCAGGAATTATTCCTGGTGGTGCTTGTGCGACCATATTGAATGCTAGAGATCAAACCTGGGTTGGCCGTGTGCCAAGCAAATGCCCTGCCCACTGTGCTGTCCCTTTCACGTTCTCTTATCCCCAAACAGTCACCTTTTCTACTGCCTAAACAACCTGCACCAGGACAACATGGATTTTAAGCTGATATCCTTTGGTCCTGGACCCCTGACATCCTCATACAACATTTTTAATAGGATTCATTTAAACTGTGCACGGCAGAGCCTGGCCAGCTCCCCGTGGCATATTCGATATGCCAAAAACAGTAACAAGTCTCACAATGGAGATGTTATTGGTGCCCGCTCAAGCAAATCCATGAACAATGGGACAACAGTGCTACAGTGCTACATTTATTTTATTTTCTTTTTGGGTCACACCCAGCGATGCTCAGTGGTCACTCCTGGCTCTGCACTCAGGAATTACCCCTGGCTGTGCTCAGGGGACCCTATGGGATGCTGGGAATCGAACCCATGTCGGCCGCCTGCAAGGCAAACGCCCTACCCACTGTGCTATCACTCCAGCCCCTACAGTGCTATATTTAAACACTTCGGAATCCCAGGTGTTGAGAATCCATAAGTATCACCCTCTCCACTAGTTCATATTTTGTTTTGAAGAACTGAAGGCCAGAAATAGTACAGAGGGGCCAGAGCGATAGCACAACATGGAGGGCGTTTGCCTTGAACGTCGTCAACCCAGGTTTGATCCCTGGCATCTGATAGGGTCCCCCGAGCACCGCCCAAGAGTGATTCCTGAGTGCAGAGCCAGGAGTCAGCTCTGATCATTGCCAGGTGGAACCCCGCTCCCCCCAAAAGAATCCTACTGATCCACAGTGGTAAGAACCATCTCTTGGTCTATTGGTACTTGTAGGGATTCAATCTTCAGGAAATCTTGTAGGCCCAGTCCAAGCAGAGGGGCCAGAGCGATTCTACAGCAGATAGGGCATTTGCCTTGCCAACCCGGGTTTGATTATTGGCATCCCATAGGGTCCCCCAAGCACCACCAAGAGTAATTTCTGAGTACAGAATCCAGAGTAATACCTGAGCATCGCCAGCTGTGGCCCTAAGACAAAATAAGAAAACCAAAAGAAAGCAGAGACTAAGAAAAATCATCCCCCAAAATGGATAGGTATGAGAACTAAGACTATGATCTTGGAGAAAGAGTTAGAATAAGGGATAAAAGAAGGGCTCGGGGCTGGAGCAATAATACAGCAGGTAGTGCGTTTGTTTGACTTGCAGCCAACCCGGGTTTGATCCCTGGTATCCCATATAGCTCCCCCAGCACCGTCAGAAGTAATTCCTGAACGCAGAGCCAGGAGTAACCCCTGAGCATTGCTGGGTGTGAGCCAAAAATAAAAAAAAAAAATAAAAAAGGACGGGCTTAAAGGGCGTCCAGATACATTCCAGGCCTCTGTTTGGTATGGCTATTCAGCATGCTCCACCTGGCGGCCAGAGAAGGTACAGCAGGTAGAGCACTTGCTTTTCATGTGACCAATCGGGGTTTGATCCAGGGCAACTCATATGGTCCCCCAAGCCGCGCCAGAAGTGATCCCTGATGCAGAGTCAGGACTGACCCCTGCACGCTCCGGGCATAGCCCAAAACAAGTATACTTGACCAATTCAGATCAGGCAATTGGACTATCCTTTAAGCTCCCACCCCAGCCCCAAATAGTAAACAATCTGAAAAGACCCGTTAACTGTTGAATAAATCAGACAAATCACAAAACTTCTTAAAACATAATGAGCCCCGATGATATCAAAGGTGATCTGATTCGAGCCTTCTGGGCTTGCACTAGGCACTATGAGCAGTTTCAAAGCTTGCAGGGGAAAAAAAAAACCATGGGAAGATACACCTATAAGTTTAGAAAGCTTATTTAGAGTCAGAATGTCTGGAGGTACGCGCTGTGGTTCAGTACTTCCTGGTAATGCTGATGCAATCTATCTTCAGACTAGCACTTGGCAACTACTGAATTCATGAGTTCAATGCAAAAAGGGGTATATGGCAACGACAAGTTGAGAAACAACAATTGTAGAGGGAGAATTTCCTATAAGCATTTCCCAGAAACAACCAGTTAGAGTGTAAGCCACCGCATTTCTCTGGAAAATAATTTGAAAACTATAGCAAGAATTAATTGCGCTGGGGCTGGAGCAATAGCGCAGCGGGTAGGGCGTTTGCCTTGCATGCGGCCAACCCGGGTTCAATTCCCAGCATCCCATATGGTCCCCTGAGCACCGCCAGGAGTGATTCCTGAGTGCAGAGCCAGGAGTAACCCCTGTGCATCGCCGGGTGTGACCCAAAAAGCAAAAAAAAAAAATAATTAATTGCGTTGACACCATAGAGGAGGCAGCCCTGCCGCCCTGCGCCAGGGATTCGGAGAAGGGGCTCAAAGAACAACCATGGCTTCCACCACTGACCAAGTCACACCCACCCGGGCAGCTGCTGCTGCTGCTAGAAATTCTGGAAGAGGCATAAACTGCAACCAGTTGCTTCCACCAAGATGTGGTGCCACTGCCACCTCGGCCCGCCACCATCAGCCCCCAAGCAAGAAAAAGCAGCCAGCCTGGAAGAAACCCTTTCTACCTTCTTCTGGCTTCTCGCTATAGTGCCCCCTACTGGCAGAAACAGGAAGCAAGCCAGCATAATCTAAAAGGTTGGCGGAGTTGGGTCTTCTGAAAAACAGCGTAGCAGAAAATTGCGGGTGTGCAGCTGCTAGATAATCACTGGAAAGCTGGCAATTAGGAAATTTCCTTAGAAAATTTCACTCAGGCGTCCCAAATATGCAAAGTGCGGCATAAAACCAGTGCCTTAATTCCAAACATCTTAAAGGGCAGAACTGAAAAGCCAGCCTGGGATGCTCCTTCCGAGCTTTCTGGGGGCAAGCAGGATTTCGCCTCATTAATATTCATACATTATCACTCATTTTAATTATGACCCTGTGATCAATCTGGCGTGAAAGTTTTGAGGACAAGGATGTGTTTTACAAGTTTAGTTCTCCTCACTGAAAATGACATAAATTAAAATGTAAAATGCATTATCCAATTATGTCTAAAATAATAATAAAATTATGTATCTATAAAATACATAATAGAATATCCCTTCTACAAACCAGCCATTCTTATCACAGTTAGAATTCTAGAACAAACACCAAGTACATTATAGCGCATCTATAATTTAACCTGACATAAATCGAACCACCTCAGGCAGCTCTCAGAAACGGTTATACATTAAAAGCAATAGGGTGAGGCTGACATCATCCTATGATGATCAGCTTGTCTGGCCTGAACCCAAACAACAAAAAAGGCACGCACAATTTATTGAGAAGAACATTTACTCTGAGGACAGACTTCAGGCTTCTGTCGTACTAATTCAATTTTGACAAGTAATGTGTAAACTCTAAAAGCATTTAGCTACTAACTATGCAAGCAGCAAAAGTGATTTTCTCCTGTTTATAGAGAGAAAATGGTTTGACCTATCCATTATCATACTATACTCTGTCCTGGCAGAAGGAAAGGGCTCTGAAACTAGACTTCTCAACGGAGACAACCGAAACCAAAGAACTTCTTTGCTTTATTGTACTCCGAGCCTGAAAGCCCTCAGAAATGATCGAATGTGGCATGTCTGTCCCATGGAACACAGTACTCCTTGGATAAGCATGCAACTCCTTTCTAGAGTGTTATTAACTGTTGTCCTGAAAACAAATTAATGAACAAAGTGGCCTCCTTCCTGCTTTTGACCACTATCATTATTAATTTTAAAAGCTTTTCTAAGTGATATGAGGATTTCAAACAGCAACATTCACCATCACATAAAAACACAAGGTGGGGGGTTGGTGTCACTGTAGCACTGTAGCACTGTCATCCCGTTGTTCATCAATTTGCTTGAGCGGGTACCAGTAACGTCTCCATTCTGAGACTTGTTGTTACTATTTTGGCATATCAAATACACCACGGGTAGCTTGCCAAGCTCTGCCGTGTGGGCAGGATACTCTCAGTAGCTTGCTGGGCTCTACGAGAGGGACAGAGGAATCGAACCTGGTCAGCCATGTGCAAGGCAAACACCCTACCCGTTGTGCTATCGATCCAGGGGAGTTGGTGTCAGATGAAATAATGAGGAGATAGTTTCACTGCTTTTGCTCCCCATGTTGTAAATCTCCCACACAGTGGAAACTCCCTGAAACCTAACACCCGGAGAATTTTAGAAACTAAGGCCCCTGGCTAACAGGAGTAGTTTGGACTTAGAAAATATGAACAGGCTTGTCTCCTACTGTCCAGGAATGCTGGGGATGACCTAGAGAAAAAACTGGCATTCAGCCCAAATGTATGATCATCTAATCTTTGATAAGGGACCAAGAGATGTGAAGTGGAGCAAGTAAAGCCTCTTTAACAAATGGTGCTGGCACAACTGGACAGCCACATGCAAAAGAATGGGCTTAGACCTCGACCTGACACCATGCACAAAAGTCAGATCAAAATGGATTAAAGACCTCAACATCAGACCACAAACCATAAGGTACATTGAAGACAAGGTTGGCAAAACCCTCCATGGATATTGAAGATAAAGGTATCTTCAAAGATGACACGCAACTGGCCAACCAAGTGGAAACAGAGATAAACAAATGGGACTACATTAAACTAAAAATCTTCTGCACCGCAAAAGATACAGTGACCAGAATACAAAGACTATCTACAGAATCGGAAAGGATATTTACACAATACCATCAGATACGGGGTTGACATCAATGGTATATAAAGCACTGGTTGAAGTCTACAAGAAGAAAACATCCAACCCCATCAGAAAATGCGGCGAAGAAATAAACAGAAACTTTCCCAAGGAAGAGACACGAATGGCCAAAATGCACATGAAAAAGTGCTCTACATCACTAATCATCAGGGAGATGCAGATCAAAACAACCATGAGATATCACTTCACACCACAGAGACTAGCACACATCCAAAAGAACAAAAGCAACTGCTGTTGGAGAGGATGTGGGGAGAAAGGGACCCTTCTACACTGCTGGTGGGAATGTCGGCTAATTCAGCCCTTTTGGAAAACAATATGGACGATTCTCAAAAAATTAGAAATTGAGCTCCCATTTGATCCAGCAATACCACTGCTGGGAATATATCCCAGAGAAGCAAAAAAGTATAGTCGAAATGACATCTGCACTTATATGTTCATCAAAGCACTCTTTACAATAGCCAGAATCTGGAAAAAACCCGAGTGCCCTAGAACAGATGACTGGTTGAAGAAACTTTGGTACATCTATACAATGGAATACTATGCAGCTGTTAGAAAAAAAGAGGTCATGAATTTTGCATATAAGTGGATTGGCATGGAAAGTATCATGCTAAGTGAAATGAGTCAGAAAGAGAGAGACAGACATAGAAAGATTGCACTCACCTGTGGAATATAGAATAACAGAGTAGGAGACTAACACCCGAGAATAGTAGAAATAAGTACCAGGAGGTTGACTCCATGGCTTGGAGTCTGTCCTCACATTCTGGGCAACTCAGAGAAGGGGACACCATGTAAAATGTGGTCTGAGGCCATGCGGGGGAAGGGTGATGCCTGCTGAATGTAGACCAGAGACTGAACACAATGGCCACTCAACACCTTTATTGCAAACCACAACACCTAATTAGAGAGAGAGAACAAAAGGGAATACCCTGCGATAGTGCCAGTGTGGGGTGGGGGGAGACGGGACTGGGGAGGGTGGGAGGGATGCTGGGTTTACTGGTGGTGGAGAATGAGCACTGGTGAAGGGATGGGTTCCCGAACTTTGTATGAGGGAAAACATGAGCACAAAAATGTATAAATCTGTAACTGTACCCTCACAGTGATTCACTAATTAAAAATAAATAAATTTTAAAAAAAACTGGCATTCGGACAGTGGACTATGAAAGGAGCTGCTCATTGCAGCATTGCAGTTTAGTCTTCACTTCAAGTTGTCAGTAGGTTCTCGGAAACTGCACCTTCAAGTGAGATGACACCCAGTGAAACAGTGCCCTCAAATAACTGTTTTGTTCAAGGTCGGTCAGGATTTTTCCCTCATCAATGTCATAATGAAGTTTCAGGAGAGGATCTGCTACACCAGCGAAAGAGAAAGTGGGATGTGATCTGAATGCCCACTAGTGGTAAAGAGAGTCATACAGGGGATTAAACGGCAATTCAAAGGGCTAATTCTGTATGTGAAAATATAAATCAATATATTTATATATAGACAATAACTGCAGGCTTGCATCATAAATGCATTAAGTTTACCTGTATGTGCCATGTACATGTGTGTATAGATGCAAAAATATGATGGAAAGTATAAGAGCAAGAAGTTGCACATAAATAGGATAAGCACATGCTACATATTAGAGGGTATTATTGCCTCTCCAGAGGAGAGCGGGAGATAGAGACCCAGGGAATGGTAAACAGAGGTTTGGCTATTTTAAAGTTTATTTCTTTTGAAAATAGCAGCTGAAAACAAATATTATGAAACAATAACAGTTGGTGGTTTTATGGTGAACACATCTTTTTGTTGTCCTTTTTGTTTTTTATGAGTTTTAAATATCTTATAAAAAACCTTGAAACTGGAGCAACAGCACAGGGGGCAGGGTGTTTGCCTTGCACACGGCTGACCCGGGTTTGATTCCCAGCATGCCATATGGTCCCCTGAGCACTGCCAGGAGTTATTCCTGAGTGCATGAGCCAGGAGTAACCCCTGTGCATTGCTGGGTGTGATCCAAAAAGGAAAAAAAAAAACCCTACATTGAACTAGATGCAAGATCACCAATGGGTGTTGTTTCTGTCCATTTTCTTCTTTGATACATGAGCAGTAGCAGGGCCAGAAGTATGTTCCCTTGAGCAACTGATCACTTCTGAACATACTAGAAACTTAGTATTTCCTACCAATGCGATGAGGGTTGAGTTGTTGCACAGACAGGCTGCAAGTAATATACACCACAAAGGCATGTTGCGATGTAATCTATTCCCACAGAGCAAACCAGCCCAAGCAAAGTGTCTTAAAACAATACGTGCTATTACTGATGAAAAACATCGGAGCCAACTGGGTGGTTCTGCTCATCTGGATCATGTTTCTTTCATCTGGTTTGTCTATGCTTCCGAGGCGGGCTGATGGGCTGAGGGCAGGCTGGACTAAAATGGTTTTGCTCACATGGGGCAGTTGACTAGAAATTGGATGGTGAAAATAGCTAGGCAATATGTCTTTCATTATCCAGCAAATTAGCCAGGCTTGTTCGCATATCAGCTAAGTTCCAAGAGACAGGGACACAAATTACTTCTGCCATATTGACTTGACAAAGCCAGAAGGAAAGCAAGGGGAAAATAACAGACCATATCTCTTGGTAAGCGGAAATGCAAATTTACTTTTCAAAGGATAGGGACATGTGCGTGGTGTAGTATGTGTGTATGTATGTATGTGTCTAGAAATATCTTGCAGTCCATCTACCACACCATAGCTTTCTATGGATCACCAAATTAAGAGTTTCGGTCTATGATTGGTTAAACTTGATGTGCCACAAAACATAAAAGATGAACTGTCACATATCAAAAGAGAGTCTTCCTAGAGTTTTCCTTTCAATTGTGCAGTTTTTGGTTTTCCGATTTTGTTTTATGTACTTCCCAAACACATTAATCAGACTTCACTCTTGAACACTAATAGCCTGGCTCTATAGAGCACACAAATCACCACACCCAAAATTATTTTCTGGATAATAACGGACAGGTAACAAAGGCTGGTGGCCTGAGATTGTCTCAAAAGTCACCTTTACAATAGTGAAGACTGGACAGTAAATAGAACCTATAGGCTGTTGTCATTTACCTTGAGCCAAAGTCGATCTGCAAAATAACTGATTAAATCATTCAGCTGTAAGTTGTAAATCTCAGAGAGAAAAGAACAAATCAATAGAAAGACACAGTTGAGCACTTTACTACCTATGATGTTCACTGCCTTTTAGATGAACGAAGATTGATGTCGCAAGGAAATTCTGAAACATGAAAACTCAGAGGGAACTGGCTGTGGTTCGCATCATCCTTAATTCGCATTATTTTTGCTTTTGCTAACCTCTGTTTATTAACCCTTTGGGCTTATATCGTAAAACTATAAGTTATATTACACAAAAAAATAAAATGAAAGTCCCATTCTTCCTTTTTACTCTGCTGTGCAGAAAAAGAACATAAATCACAGAAGTTGAAAGATCTATCAACTCCACATTTGCCTGCAAGAGAAACGATCTGAAGGCACAGCATGGGGTTTTCTGGCCTTCAGGTGAGCATGAACTCAGAAGTGAGAAAAGGAACCTGGTCTGCCTTGGCTGTGATGTATGAACGAGGACATGCTGAAGAACTGGTTCCAACAGCCTTTCAACTACCAAAGAAAAGGTCTCATATTCTATTTTCTTGAGTTTTAAGCATATCACTCCCTAAATCTGTTTCAATTGTGCTAATTCATTCAGATACCAAAATATTCACCATTTAAAGTATATGATTTAGGCAGTCCCAGCTGGGGCCGGTGCTCGGCTCTGGCCGAGTTTCGACCCGAGTGCCCATGCCTCTGCCTAGCTGGTGGATGTGGAATGAGCAGAAACCAGAGACAGCTTTAGGATTTGGGGTTCCAGCAAGTGCTTGCAACCATGTATGGAGACTGTGAACTAAGCTTTTGCTACATGCTGTTCCAGGAAGGGAAATGATTCATTTTCCAACTTAAATCTCCACGGACTTAATTACTATAATACAGAAATTGTAAACTGCGCGGCCGCTACTGCGGCCGCGCAACATATTATCTCTTCATTCTCATCAGTGGAAAACTTATTATCAAATATTTCCTTGTTAATAGAGCTGTATTCTTGGGGGATAAATTCCAACAAAAATAGTGAGTCGGTTTTGAAACTCCAACAACAATAGTGAGTTGTGTGTTGAAATTTGGAATGTAATCAAGGTAAAGAGAAAAGGAAGTGAAATTATCACTCACGCACGGGGGGGGGTTTGGGGGGTGAGGGGTGGGATGTATACTGTTTTTTTTTGTTTTTGTTTTGTTTTTGTTATTATTGGTGGTGGAATATGGGCACTGGTGAAGGGATGGGTGTTTGAGCATTGTATAACTGAGATATAAGCCTGAGAACTTTGTAACTTTCCACTTGGTGATTCAATAAAATAAATTAAAAATAATAATAAAAAATAAAATTAAGTATATGATTTAGGCTCCCCACCCAGACAAGAACCGGAGTGGCCACACACATGAAACGACTCCTCTGCTCCTTAGAGACTATGATCCTGGAGGGCTACTAATCACTTTTGGCACCCAGCGGCTTCTTACAGAAATGCATCTAGACTGTGAACTGAGCTACAACCCCAGGCTGCCCGGGGTGGGGAAAGGTTTCTTTTTTCTCTCTTAGCCTCTTCTTTCTATTGGACTGGCGTGGGCAGTGCAGCGGTGCCCACATGGCGATCACCATCTTCCAGACCCCATTAACTAGAGGTATGAGATTGCAGTGACGTGGCGCACAGGAGATCTTGGGAAGGGGGGTGTTACTAGCACACTCCCCACCCAGACGAGAACGGGAGCAGCCACACACATGAATAGGCTCCTCTGCTCCTTAAAGACTATGATGCTGGAGGGCTACTAAGCACTTTTGGCACCCAGCGGCTTCTTACAGAAATGCATCTAGACTGTGAACTGAGCTACAACCCCAGGCTGCCCGGGGAGGGGAAAGGTTTTTCTCTCTCGGCCTTGTCTATTGGTGACTTCTGGCAAAAATCTCTCTGGACTTAATTACTAAAATATCAGAAATCCAAAACCGCGCAGCCACTGTCACAGCTGTGCAAGCTCATATATATTCTTCACTCTCAGCAATGGAAAACAAATTATAAAATGATGCCTTTTCCGCAGGTTTGATTGTTGGGGGAAAATTATAAATAATAATAGTGAGTTCTCTGTTGAAATATTGAATGTACTCAAAGTATAGAGAGTAAAGTGAAGATCATTAGCCACTCAGGTGAAGGGGGGTGTGGGAGGGGTTCTTGGTGGTGGAACATGTGCACTGGTGAAGGGTTGGGGGTTTGATAATTGTATGACTGAGACTTAAACCTAAAAGCTTTGTAACTTTTTTCATGGTGATTCAATAAAATAATTAAAACTCAAAAAAATAATGAAGTATATTATTCAGAGTATTTTAGAAAATCCACCCGGGTGGTACTGGAGTCATGACTCAATTCCAGAAATTTATATCGACCTAAACTAAAAGCCTTAGACCTATGAGCAGTCAATTTTAGTTCCCTCTCTCCATCCTCTGATGAAGACTAATCTCCTCTATAATCTGGTTTGTTCAGGTATTTCTTTTTGTTTGTTTTTTTCTTTTTGGGTCATACCCAATGATGCACAGGGGTTACTATTGGCTCACGCACTCAGAAATTACTCCTGGAGGTGCTCAGGGGACCATCTGGGATGCTGGGAATCAAACCCAGGTCGGCCGCATGCAAGACAATGCCCTACTTGCTGTGCTATCGCTCCAGCCCCTATTCTATATCTTATGAATAGAATTGTACAAGATGTGGTCTTTGGTGCCTTGCTTCTCCTAGATCCTTTTCCATGAGTAGAAAAATAAAACATGGGGCTAGAGAGCTAGTACAGTGGTTAAGTCACCTGCCTTGTACACAGCCAATTCAGGTTCAATCCTTGGCATCATATAATGGTCCTCTGAGCCCACCAGGAGTGATTGCTGAGCACAGAGGCTGAAGTAAGCACTGAGTACCACCAGGTGTACCCATCCCCCCTAAACATAAAAATATCAACCTGGCATTACCAAATCTTGGGGGATCTTTGCTCTTTCATCCTGGCAGTTCATCTTCACAAAAGCACTAAAGCATAAATCCATCACCTCCAACATTAAGCGGTGACATTTGGGGCTGGAGAGACAATACAAAGGTTAAGGTGCTTGCCTCACACGCCACCAACTCAGTTCAATTTCCAGCATCACGTACGGTCCCCTAAGCAGCAAAGAATGTACCTCGATCTTTTCTAACCTCTTTTTTTCTATAGCAGACTCTTCGCTGCTCTTCATTCCCTTCTGTTTGAAGGAATTTCTGCCACTTCCTTGAATCACCAGGAAGTAAAGAAGCGCTTCGGACCAGCACGGGCCCCAAAATGCTCCTTCAAACCCGCCTGGAGCTCCCCACTGCTCACCTCCCAAACATCCAGAGAGAAACTCACTCGGAATTCGTAGGAGCTGAAGTTTCTAGAGTCAGGAATGCCCTCTTGAAGAAATGGAATACAAAGGATAGCACTAAGGTAACCATCGATTTCGAGCAGGCATCAGTAACGTCTCTCATTGTGAGACTTATTGTTACTGTTTTTGGCATATCCAATACGCCATGGGTAGCTTGCCAGGCTCTGCCGTGCGGGCTCCATACTCTCGATAGCTTGCCGGGCTCTCTGAGAGGGGTGGAGGAATTGAACACGGGTCAGCTGTGTGAAAGGCGAACACTCTACCACTGTGCTATCGCTCCAGCCTGCGGTAACCATGTGACCACAAATAGAATTTTATTCGAAGACTGTTATTAAGAAATGGAATACAGGGGCTGGAGCAATAGCACAGCGGGTAGGGCGTTTGCCTTGCATACGGCTGACCCGGGTTCGATTCTCAGCATCCCTTATGGTCCTCTGAGCACCGCCATGGGTAATTCCTGATTACAGAGCCAGGAGAAACCCCTCTGCATTGCCGGGTTTGACCCAAAAAGCAAAAAGAAAAGAAATGAAATACAAGGGTCGGAGAGATAGTACAGCAGATAAGGTGTTTGCCTTGCATGTGGCCTACCCGGGTTCGATCCCCAGAATCCCATATGGTCCCCACAAGCACCCCCAAGCACTGCTGGGTATGTCCTAAAAAAAAAGAAAAGAAAAGAAATGGAGTACAAAATCAAGGACCTTGAAAAAGGGCCCCCCTTTTCTTTTGCTTTTTGGGTCACACCCAGCGATGCTCAGGGGTTACTTCTGGCTCTGTACTCAGGAATTCCTCCTGGTGGTGCTTGCGGGACTATGAGGGATGACGGGGACCGAACCTGGGTCAGCCGTGTGCAAGGCAAACACCCTACCCGCTATACTGTCGCTCCAGTCCCAAGGGGCCCATTTAAATGAGGGACCCTGGAGTTTCCAACTTCAGAAGCCCCTAGCGATTGTGCTCCTGTGGAGTAACAGGTGATTCCTCCTCAGCAGCTGAGGACTGTGGTCAGCAGAACAGCAGCTCTGCAGAGAGATCCTTCTCCTCCTCCCCAGAACCTGTAAACAAGTTCCCAAGCAGAGCAAAATGACCTGCTCATTTGACAAAAATTCAAGACCTAGAGGGACTCCATTCCTTCGCAACTAGCCCAAGAACATCCCTGGATTCACTGCAATGTTCACAATAGCTAAGATCTGGAAACAACAAACATTCAACAGTTAAACGCAATGTCTAGATACACAACGGATCTCATAGGAGCCGAGTCGTATTCTTGTACGGCACTGCAACACAAAGGGACATGAAGTTACAGCTAAGCGAGTGAAGTTACATCAAATGAGTCAGAAGGGGAAAAAAGACAAACACTGGATATGGAGTATAATGAAACAAAACAAAGAAATCACAATATATGTGGGGTATAAATAAAGCAAATAAATCAACAGTGAGCAGTGAAAACCAACACTAAGGTACTACCAACTGAGATAAGAATGCCAGACTGGGGGCAGGGTTGGAAGAAGCGTTAATATACTACTGCACACCCTGGCACCACTGTGTCCGAAAAAAGCCACAAAGCTAAGAAATGGTATATACAGGGGGGATGAAAGACCTAGAAGTGGGGAGATTACCATGGATTATTGAAGTGGGTGCAGTAGAACCAGTGCCAGAAGGCTTCATAAGCAACACTTCTTGGTTGTGGTTGGATAAGCAGAGAAACTACAGAACTATGGTTTTGAAGGTGTGAAGAGATGGATCACTGCATAATGAAGACTATCGCTCCCAGAATAGATAACTATGAGCACAACTAAATATTGCAGTTCCTTCAGGCCAATGACTTGAGTTACTTCTACTGGCACAGAGAAAGATTCCCAGTTCCCTTGAAGTGCAGTGATGATGTTCCTGCCTTTTCTACACTGGTTCAATTTTGCAGTTATTACATTCATGGCACAAATAATTTGGAAGCCCAAACCAAGATAGTGTGTTCAATTCTCTAGGAAGCCAAACATGTATAAAATTCGTAAAAAAAAAAAAAAAAAAAAAAAAAAAACATGACTGGTAAATGGTGTTCAGCTGCCGCTGAATCTTGAATGAACTTTCTTTGCAATCAGACCTGAAATTTCAGAATGATGAAAATAAATCGGGTTCAGATCAATCTATAAGATGCCAAGAATCATATGTATCTTTAAGAGTGGAATCAAAAATCAAGCAAATGGCCAAGCAGATGGTAGCTGCAAACACTCAGAATTCTGGAGGCCATGTGGGACGCATGAGAAAGAAGAGAGCGAAAAGACCGCAGAACATTCATCTGTGGGAATCATTTGTATATAAAAGGAGACTAATATTCAAAGAGAGGGTAAATAGGGGCCAGGAGGACAGGTCAATGTGGGGGTGAAGGGCACAGGTAAGGGGGTATACCCTTTCAGTATCTCTATTGCAAACCATAAGGCCCAAAGGGGGGGGGAGAGAGGGGAGAAGAGAGAGAGAGAGAGAGAGAGAGAGAGAGAGAGAGAGAGAAGAAAGTGCCTTCTCTCAGGGCACAGATAAGGGGGTATACCCTTTCAGTATCTCTATTGCAAACCATAAGGCCCAAAGGGGGGAGAGAGGAGAGAGAGAGAGAGAGAGAGAGAGAGAGAGAGAGAGAGAGAGAGAGAGAGAGAGAGAGAGAGGAAAGTGCCTGGGGGCTGGAGCAATAGCACAGCGGGTAGGGCCTTTGTCTTGCACGTGGCCGACCCAGGTTCGATTCCCAGCATCCCATATAGTCCCCGCGCACCGCCAGAAGTCATTTCTGAGTGCAGAGCCAGGAGTAACCCCCGAGCATCGCCGAGTGTGACGAAAGAAAGAAAGAAAGAAAGAAAGAAAGAAAGAAAGAAAGAAAGAAAGAAAGAAAGAAAGAAAGAAAGAAAGAAAGAAAGAAAGAAAGAAAGAAAGAAAGAAAGAAAGAAAGAAAGAAAGAAAGAAAGAAAGAAAGAAAGAAAGAAAGAAAGAAAGAAAGAAAGAAAGAAAGTGCCTGCCATAGTGTCAGGCAAGGGGGGGGCTGGGGAAACTGGGCCCTTTGGTGGTGGGAAATGTGCACTGTGAAGGGACGGGTGTTGGAACATTCTCTAACTGAAATCCAATCATGAACAACTCTGTAAATGTGTAACTCACTGTGATTCAATTAAAGAAATAGTAAATAGAATATTTTTTTAATGTTTAAAAGTTTTCCAAATGAGGAAAGGCACAGACAAAAAAAGAAAAGAAAAAAGAAAAAGACTGCAGAAAATCCTTTCCAACTTTCTCCAGGCCGTCCTCGGGATAAACACTCTTGCCCAGAGCTGAGGGCAACGGGGAGCAAGTCGGGTCTCAGGGCGGGTCCCCCTGGGCACTAAGGGGTCAGGACCGTCCGTCCTGCTGGCGCCGGCTCTCCCCGCCCGCCTGCAGGCGAGTGGGGCCCGTGCGCGCCCCCCAACCCGGGGCCCCTACTCACCCCTCTGGGTTCAGAGAAGATGGGGACCTGCGACGCAGCCGAGGGGTAGCGGGGACCAGCTTCAGACGGCTGGGGGCCAGCAGGCCGTGGCAGCAGGTGGCCTGTGGCCCTGGCAGGGCCCGTGGAGGGCAGAGGCATCACTGGGGCACGGCGGCCCCGACGTCCGGGCAGCTGCACGCGTCCACGACTCCAGCAGAAGCGCGGTGGCCTCACCCCACTCGAAGGGGAAAACGCTTGCGGCTTAGTAAGCGCCCACTTCATAAATAAGGCGTTCTCCCCACGTCCAGGGGCGTTTGGCATGACGCTAAGTCGAGCGGAAACAGCACTGGACAGGGGTGGGGACCTGGGAACAGTGCTGACTCGCCCACTTCCCACATGTTCCCCAGTACCGATGGGGCAGCCCCGCGCCGCCAGCTAAGGCCCAAAGCCAACACGGAAAAGCACAGGGAGAGGAGACAGACAGACAGAGCCAGAGACACGGAGAGACAGGGACGGAGAGAGACAGAAAGAAAGGAAAAGAGTCTGGCACAGAGGCACGCTTCTGGGGCGGGCGGGGGGCAGGGCAGGAGGGAAACTGGAGACATTGGTGGCCAGAAATGTGCACGGGAAAGGGACGGGGTGTTGGAACATTGTATGACTGAAACCCAGTCATGAACAATTCCGTGACTCTGTTATCTCATGGTGATTCACAGACAATTTTTTAAAAGCAGTCAGTGTCTCTTTAAAAGTAAGTGAGTGAACTGGGACTGGAGTGACAGCACAGCGGGGAGGGCTTGCACGAGGCTGACCCGGGTCATTCCCAGCATCCCATATGGTCCCCTGAGCACGGCCAGGGGTAATTCCTGAGTGCAGAGCCAGGAATAACCCCTGTACATCGCCGGGTGTGACCTAAAAAGCAGTGAGTAAACAAACAAACAAACAAATAAATAAAAATGAACTTGGGCTGGAGCAATAGCACAGCAGGTAGGACAGTTGCTTTGCACGCAGCCAACTTGGGTTCAATTCCCAGCATCCATATGGTCCCCTGAGCACTGCCGGGAGTAATTCCTGAGTGCAGAGCCAAGAGTAACCCCTGTGCAACACCAGGTGTGACCCAAAAATCAAATAATAATAATAACAATAATAATAATAATAAACATAAATGAGCTGTAGTATCCAGCTGTTGGCAATTCCACACAACAGCCCGGAATTACTGGGCAGGGCCTCCAGGCCCGGGCACACCGCTTGGGACCACCCTGCAAAACCAGCTTATCTCCTTCAATAGTCAACGAGATTTCGTCAAGTTTCTGCTTTTAATTGAAATTGTTTGAAACTCCCAGTGGCTTTAGGTACCCTAACACCATTTTTCCAGATTTCTTAACTGGCCGTGTGGATAACCTGACTTGAATTGACACCAAGAGATAGAGACTAGAATATCCTTTCAGAAACAGGAAGGTTAGGTTGTCATTTATGCTAATATGGTATTTTTGTAAATTAAGCTCTCGCTGAAGTAGCACACTTTCTTTCTAAAAAGAAAAAGGGAACAAAGCAATAGCACATGTTGGGGGGGGGTTATTTGCTTTGCACCTCTTGCACCTGGCTGACCCAGGTTCGATTCCCAGCATCCCATAGGGTCCCCCAAGCACTGCCAGGAGTAATTCCTGAGGGCAGAGCCAGGAGAAACGCCTGAGCATTGCCTGGTGTGACCCAAAAAGCAAAATAAATGTTTACTTGTAGGTATCTTCAAAAAAAATTTTTTTTAAAAAAAGGATAAAAGATGGGGGCTGGAGCAATAGAACAGTGGGTAGGGTGTTTGCCTTGCACACAACCGACCCGGGTTCGATTCCCAGCACCCTATATGGTCCCCTGAGCACCGCCATGGGTAATTCCTGAGTGCAGAGCCAGGAGTAACCCCTGTGCATCGCCAGGTGTGACCCAAAAAGCAAAAAAAAAGTAAAAATAAATAAATAAGTAAATAAATAAATAAATAAATAAATAAAAATAAAAAGTAAAAAAATGGAAAAAAAGAAGTTAGTGGAGCAGAGAAGAGGGGCAGAGAGCTGGAGCACGCAGGAGCCCAGAGTGGCTCCCAACGGCCACCCCCACCTGACTCCCGGCCCCTCACCAAAGAACTTGATTAATAAAAAGCAGCTCTCTGTAGACAGTGTCTTACTTAACAGTATTCCTCCCCCAACTCCTTGCTCTTTACTCATGCCCGTCTTTCCAATACTGGGGCAGTTTAGAGGCAGGAATGATTCGGAAACTAAATCTTAAAGGCCAGAGGCCACTAAATTACTGAAAAAACACCATCAGCCTAAGTAATTGCACGTGCTCAAATGTTTACAGCGGGCCCGAGCGATAGCACAGCGGGGAGGGCACTTGCCTTGCACCAGGCCGACCGGGGTTCAATCCCCGGCATCCCATATGTTCCCCAAGCACTGCCAGGAGTAATTCCTGAGTGAAGAGCCAGAAGCAACCCCCGAGCATCGCTGGGTGTGACCCAAAATGAAAAAACAAAAAAAGATGTTTACAGAGCTGATAACAGAACCGAAGAACATGTGTCAAGTTTGGTAACTTGATATTTGCACTTTTGTGTACACCATGCTATGGAATGACTATGATCTACTTCAGGAAAGGGTTTATTCCTCAATTTTTTTCCTAGTCCAATGATGTGACACAGAATTTACTGTAATATTTCCAATACACTTTCAGTGACTTAAAAGGAGAACATGACCACAACAAGTAATACTTTAAAAACTGCAAAACCTGGCAGTTTTGGAAAGTGACAATTTGCAAAGCTGACAAAATGGCCGTGAAATTAGTCCAGAGGCCTGGATAATCTCCCTGACACCTAGGCCCCCAGCCCCACCAGGACTGACCCCTGAGCAGGAGCCTGGACGCCACCACCACAGGCTGGAACCCCAAATACAAAACCAACTGACCAAAAAAGAATGTAGATTTTTTTCTAAGGATGGTGTATTCATTGCAGTCTCCGATTAATGATTTGCGAAATGATTCGAAATTGGGGTCACAGAGAGAGCAGGGTTTTAATGGGGCAACGCCAACCCCAGTTCTGCGAGCACCGCAGGGGTCACTGAGGATGACGGGAAGGGGCACAAACCCCGCCCCCTTCCAAAGAAGAAAATTAGAAACACGTGAGATGTTTTTGAAGCGCCTTAAATTCTAAGCTGTAAATCATGAAACTTTCAGCCAAGTTCATTAATCATTAATGAAATAATTAGGGAATGATTTCTTTCCCTTAAAGTTCCATTCAAGCTTTTTTTTTTTTTTTTTTTTTTTTTTGCTTTTTGGGTCACACCTGGCGATGCACAGGGGTTACTCCTGGCTCTGCACTCAGGAATTACCCCTGGCGGTGCTCAGGGGACCATATGGGATGCTGGGATTTGAACCCGGGTCGGACGCGTGCAAGGCAAACGCCCTACCCGCTGTGCTATCGCTCCAGCCCCTCCATTCAAGCTTTAAGGAAACGCAATACTTTGGTACCGAAAATGAAAGTACGCTGACTATACGGTAATGATCCAAAGGGGAGCAGTCTGTTTCGGTGGGGACGCTCTTTTTTTTCGAAGTGCTAGGAATAAACCCAACGGGGCCTAGGAGTCACACATGCATGCAGGGTCAAACTCAAATCTCTCGCACTCAGTCACATTCCCCGTCAAAGCAACTTTTTGTCTTTGCTGTTTTTCTTGCTGCAGTGCCAGGGGTGGGGGCCGGCCTGCTCTGCCACGGAGCCACGCCCCTGGCCCGGGCCGGGGGGTTATGTATCAAGTAAAGTCTCACAATCACTTTCTCTTCAGGACAATGAAAAAGTATTTGCCAAAACAGCCAAGACAGGGGCCGGAGAGAGAGCACAGCGGGTACGGTGCTGGCCTTGCACACCACCTTGCACCCCACATCCTAAGCACCCCAGGAATGATTCCGGAGCACAGAGCAGGAACAAGCCCTGAGCATTCACTGCCAGGTGTGGCCCGAAAACAAACAACAAAAAAAATAGCCAAGATAAAGCACTCCCAAAGCTCAACAACAAAAACACAGGAAGACGGCGCCAGAGCCAGCAGCTGACCTGGGTTCATTCCTCCACATCCCATAGGGTCCCCCGAGCCTGCCAGGAGTAACTCCTGAGTACAACACCAGGAGAAACCGATGACCATCTCTGGGTGTGGCCCAAAACAAACAAACAAACAAACACAACAAAAAAGGGAGAGACCTGGCATTTTCCAAGAGTACATAAAGATGACAGCCACAATCAAAAATATTCAACGTCACTATCCAGGAAGAACAAATGAAAACAACAGCGTCACCTTATCCTAGCAAGAATGGGCTACAAGAGGAAGACCAGAATTCCTAAGTGCTGGTGGAAACATGGTATCACTTGTATCACTTGTCACCCTGTTGATCCTCAATTTGCTCGAGCGGGCCCCAGTAACATCTCCATTTGTCCCTGTTGCGTGCTAGTGTAGCCCAATGATATCTGCTCGCTCCAGGAACAGGAAGAGCCTCAAACCGTTCATTCAGGGTTTTGACGAAGAAGTCTGACCGTCTCGTTGGTGGGCAACCACGCACTCTTTTGACGTCCCGTGGAATCCAATCGGTAACAGCTCTAGTCCAGCAGTCGTCTCTGAATCGCATTACTTGTCTGGCCCATCTGATTTTCGTTGCCTTGGCAAATGAGACAGCGTCCCTGATTCTTCTTTTTTTTTCTTTCTGGGTCACACCCGGTGATGCACAGGGGTTACTCCTGGCTCATGCGCTCAGGAATTTCTCCTGGCAGTGCCAGGGGGAACTTATGGGATGCTGGAAATTGAACCAGGTCGGCTGTGTGCAAGGCAAACGCCCTACCCACTGTGCTATTGTTCCAGCCCTAGTGTCCCTGATTCTTGACCTTCGACGGAGGTCAGAACTCTGGATTTCTTCTCTCACTTGAGTGAAACGTGATTCTCCTAATAGAAATAGAACTAGCATAGCTCTTTCTATCCCTCTTTGGGATACCTGAATAGCGTTCTCATCCGGAAACATGGTAATAACAGAAAATCACCCTCTGCTGCTGCAAATGCTGCATGGTACGATCTCTCTGGAAAACGGAAATAAAGCTTCCATAGGACGCTGCCATTCCACCTGAGAACCTACTCCCCAAAACACAAAACATTCACCAGAAAAGACATGAGTATTGGGGGCTGGAGCAATAGCACAGCGGGTAGGGCATTTGCCTTGCATGCGGCCGACCCGGGTTCAATTCCCAGCATCCCATATGGTCCCCTGAGCACCGTCAGGAGTAATTCCTGAGTGCAGAGCCAGGAGTAACCTCTGTGCATCGCCGGGTGTGAACCCCCCCCCCCAAAAAAAAAGACATGAGTATCTCGGTTCAGTGTCAGCGCTATTTCTGAGAGCCACGATCTGGAAACTACCAGATAGCACAACATGAACTGAGTCAACTGTGGTACCTATACACAATGGGCGAGGGTATGCGACTATAAGAAAAGATAAAACCTTGTGGTGTGATGCAACCTGGGAGGAACTGCACAATGTCAGGCTGAGTGACCTGAGAAGGTAAAAGATAAATACCAGCTCATCTCCCTCATGTGCAGAACATAAACAAAGTTTGAGGCCATTCCTAATGGACACACAGCCTGCGACAGAGCCACAGAACTGGGAGCAGAGGGGTGGGAGACAGGGACGGGAACATGGGGAAACGGTGGAGAGCCCGGAGCGGCGATCTGCAGCTGTAAACTCCTGACTTCGGAGCTACCGGAAACTACGAAACCTTAATCGATACCGGCTTTTACAATGCAGTAGCCAGACTCCAACAGTTTAGAGTACGCTGCAGGTGAGCCCCTACTGAAACAGGCCCCGAATAAACCAAAGGGAAATGAAGCTGAGCAAGAGCCCCCGGAAGCTTCTAGATTAGACACCCAAACCCAGAGTCCAACTGGGCAACTTGGCGCACGGAGATGGCCTCGACTCTGGGTTCCGTGCTCCAGCTCTCACGGCCCGGCGTTCGCAACCCATGCCTCAACCGCGTCAGTGGGGACCTTCCAAAGCTCCCTGCAGCCTTCGCTTATGCAAGGATCCTGGGAACATACGGTCCGGGGAGCAGCAGAGGCAAAGCAGAGGCGGAGCATCCCGCCTTGGGACCGGAACTGCAGAGGCGCAGAGTCGCGTGAGGATGAAAGGGCAGCTGCAGAGTGTTGCTGATGGAGCGGAATAAACGCTGGGACCTTGGAGAGGGACTGGACAGTGACAAGCTGCTAGCAGGGAAGAGCAAATGTTATCAAACAAACAGGCCTGCCCCCACGGGAAGCCCCGTCCCCACCCCGGTGATCGCCTTCTGGTCCAGATGCCGTGAGGCAAACCAAAGCGAATGGAACCAAAAAGGCACAGGCATGAAACAACGTTTCTCCAAGCCTGACTGTTCCTCTGTGATACAGAGGACAGGACGACAGGGAAAGCTTCTCTCCCGGCGCTTTCCAACAAGACCGGCGAGGCTTTATTTAGATCACGAAAAATAGCATTTTACAGAAAGGGAGACATAACATGACACAAGAAAGGATAGCTGTAAAATCCTCGAGACAAGCAATGCTTTATTTAAATTGGTAAAAATAAAGTTTTACAGAAAATGAACTGTAGCAAGCAAATACATGGATAGCTGCATGGATTTTTTTTTTTTTTGCTATCAATATCAACTCCAAGGTATGTTGGTACTACACTGCGATTTTGAAGCAAAACTGAAATTTGCTGGGCAGTTACACAGCCAAGGAGTTTGTAAATAAATTCTAGTTGCTGCTAACAAATAACTATAAAATATCATCACTAGCAAATAACTATAACAACTACTGAAATCATCTACTTTATGCAATTTCATTCTGTAAACTGTAACGCATCAGTATAGCTCATTTCCTGCAATTACAGCTTTCATGAACACAATGGCAAAGGTCACATATTAGAGCCCTTTCAGGCACCCAGGAAGTAATCTGTAACAGAAATAACTTCAGGCAGGGAGATGGATCAAAGGGCTAGAGCACATGCTTCACATGTGGGAGGCCCGGATTTAATCCCCAGCACCGTATGATCCCCCGAGCAGTCGGGAGAGGTCCTGAGCACCACCGGGTACTGTGCCCCCCCCTCCGCCCCGAAAGAAAACATTTAAATATGAAAACAACTCAAACAAATGGGCCTGCCCCTACTGGAAGCCCCCCGTCCCCACGCCAGCCAGTGTGGAAGGAAGGTCCACCACCTCCTAGCTCCCTACTGGAGCCTTCTGGAGAACCCCGAGATGTCAGTAGATCGCCCTGGGGTTCTTGGTGCTGTAGTGCGCCTCGCAGGCGGCCACGTAGGCAGACTCTGGGAAGAAGTCATCATGGTACTCAGCCAGAAACCTGCAAGGGGGAAACAGAGGTCCTGCTGACGATAATGGGTCGGGCCAAAGACCAGGAAGCCGAAGCTGAACTTCCGGCCGCTCTAACATTTATAACATTTATATTAGACAAAGGAAGAAGGTGGTTGTGATCTCCCTATCGAGGCTACTTCCACCCACGCTACTATCTGGTTTGTATGTTAATCGCTCGTTCGTAGAAGCCTTTCATGAGCTGTACAGAGTGAATTAGAAACAAACGTCCACTAGGTGGCAGTCTTGGCACAGGAACCCTTCAAACAAGCGCCTCAAGGCTTTTTCTCTACACTTCCTGGTGCCGGACTCGGGCAGGGAAACCTGGGACTGACGGCGGGCTGGGGGAAGGGACAGGTGCTCGAGCACTGTACAGCTGAAACTCAATCGGGAGCAACTTTGAGTCTCACGGTGATTCAATACATTTTTTTTTTGCTTTTTGAGTCAGAGCCAGCAATGCACAGGAGTCACTCATGGCTCTACACTTCAGAAATTACTCCTGGCAGTGCTCGGGGGACCCTATGGAATGCTGGGAATTGAACCCGTGTCGGCTGCGTGCAAGGCAAACGCCCTGCCCGCTGTGCTATCGCTCCAGCCCCAATCCCTTCTCTTACAGAAAACTTTTTTCTATTCACACTGCTAATGTCCAACTAGATTCTTCTTGTGGCAAAATGGATAGCCTTGATTCACACTGGATAAATTATGGGGGAAAGGAAATGCCAAAGACACCCTCTATTACAATTCTAGTTAGAAGCAGCTACTTAGGTGATGCTGCACCGAAGAAGCCGCGTCAGAAAGGAAGAGGTCGTCGTCTTCTTCTTCTTCTTCTTTTTTTTTTGCTTTTTGGGTCATACCCAGCGAATCACAATGGTTACTCCTGGCTCTGCACTCAGGAATTACTCCTGGCACTGCTCGGGGGACCATATGGGATGCCGGGAATCGAACCTGGGTCGGACAGTGTGCAAGGCAAATGCCCTACACGTTGTACTATTGCTCCAGCCCCGGCAGAAGGTCTTAAAATAATTACAAATACCTCAGAAAGAGATCAAAGTGCTTCAATAAAGCCTTCAGATTCTTCTCGGCGAAGGACATCTTCCCAAGGATTTCCGGAAGTTTCACTGCAGTACAAACAAAGCAAAACCATTTCCCACTGTCAAATGGCCGGGTGCGGGCCACCTCGGGGACCTTCTATGCCCATTTCTCATTGTTCTAATTCACATCTACATTATCAAACACAGTCAAAACGTCTGCTAAACAGAGTAGCTGTACAAATATTAACAGTTTCAACAAAAATTAAGATTCATTCAGTGCTTTGTGGGGGAAGAAGTCCCCTTTCAAAGATTTTCCTCAAAGTATCAGAGGATGCACCTAAGCTACCAGGCGAACTCTGGTTGAAATCAAAGTGTAAAAGGGGGGGATTTGTTACCGAACAAGCGCAGCAAGTGTTGGGCCCCATAAATAAACGAGGCTGGAGGTGGCTGGTCACTCGGGGGGTAACTTTCAGGCACAAGTTTCCAGGAAAGTACCTACGAAAAGCGTAAGAAAATAACGCTGTACCATTCTCTCTGAACACTCTGTTCCCCACAGCAGCCGGAAGTCACAGAGCAGCTGTCCCAGCTCCACCCCCCGTGCCCAGTGCCCATCCTCTGGCACCTCAGGAAGTGATTACAAGAGCAAACGTGGAAGCTGCAGGGAAAGTTCTCGGCCACCCATCGGACTTCCTATGAGAGCTGTTTGCAGGCAAGAGCCAGGGCTACGGGAGGCCCCAGCCGAGGATGCTAAAGAGCGAGCCATAAAAACGCTCAGTTCAACGGACAGCTGCAGGAAGTCAACAGGCCCTAAGATAAAGTATAAAATGAAATGCCTCCAAATTGCTCGAGAAGAGACCAAATAGTTGGTGCTTTTTCATGGGCAACACATGCGCTCTCTAGACAGACTGCTCACTAGTCTGCACGGCAAGAGCTGCCCATCATTTCTTCAAAACGGATTAGCTTTTTAAATAAATCACAGGAGGGTTGGAGGGCAAGTACAGCAGGCAGAGCGCTGGCTTTGCATGTGGCAGACCCGGATCCAATCTCCAGCATCCCATAGGGTCCCCCGCGCCTCGCCAGGAGTGACCCCTGAGCACAGAGCCAAGAGTAACCCCTGAGCATTCACCAGGGGTGGCCCACAAGCAGACAAAAAAAACCCTAAAAATAAAATAACCCAGTACACTTATTTAAAAAATAAGAACATAAATACATCTCACTTCTTTGACAACTCGGAGACACTTCTAATCACCTAAAAACTATGACAACTGTTTGGAGAGGAAAAAAGATGCCCTTCCATCAAAATAAACATAAGCTTGGAACCAGAACGATTATACAGCAGGTAGGGCCTCGCCTCACACGAGGCTGACCCAGGCTCCACCCCAGCACCCCATGTGGCCCCCGAGTGAAGAGCCAGGAGCAGGCCCTTCACCCCACCACACAGAGCACGCCGAGAGGCGCAGGGCCATGGGGGCAGCCCGCCTTCGGGCCAGAAAGCCTTTTTTTTTTTTTACTTTTTTTGGGGGGGTCACACCTGGCGATGCACAGGGGTTACTCCTGGCTCTGCACTCAGGAATTACCCCTGGCCATGCTCAGGGGACCATATGGGATGCTGGGATTTGAACCCAGTTTGGCCGCATGCAAGACAAACGCCCTACCCGCTGTGCTATCGCTCCAGCCCCCAGAAAGCCTCTAATAGTGCTAGGGATGGAATCCAGGGCCTCTGAATCAGCGCCTGGGCCCACCAAATCTGCAGTTTGGATTACTGGTTCCGCCAGGATGGAGGCCGCCTGTGGGGTGGATGCAGAACTATGCTATTTATTTGGGGGGGGGGGAGGTCATACCCAGCGATGCTCAGGGTTATTCCTGGCAGTGCTCGGGGAACCATATGGGATGCTGGGAATCAAACCGAGGTCGGCCGCGTGCAAGGCAAACGCCCTACCCGCTATACTGACCTCCAGCCCCGAATGCAGTTAGGAAGCAGCAACCTTATGGGACAGGCTTCACAGGCCTAGAAGCAAATTTGCTTCCACATGAAAGCCTGCAGCCCGTGACCCAGAATGGCACTTCCCAATCTGTTTTCTTTTTTTTTCTCTGATTTTTTTTTTTTTTTTGCTTTTTGGGCCATACCCAGAAATACACACTGGTCACTCCTGGCTCTGCACTCAGGAATTACCCCTGGTGGTGCTCAGGGGACCATATGGGATGCTGGGAATCGAACCCGGGTCGGCCGCGTGCAAGGCAAATGCCCTACCCACTGTGCTATCGCTCCAGCCCTTAGCCGATCTGTTTTCTGATGCCAGTCCCGCACCCTGGAAGAAGGGGGGGGTGCTCGCTTCAAAATGGTAATTTCCAGGGGCCACTGAGTGGTTTTTCTGCAAAGGGGGTTGCTTCCAAGGAAGTTTGGGAACAATCCTTTTTCCCAAGGGCAAGGGGCTGTACTGTCACCAACAGACGCCAGGTTCACACAACAACCCCGAGCTGGACTATCCAGAAGCCTCAAAAGAAAAATAGTCTTTCGGAGTATCTCAACATACCCTTAAATGCTAGCACCAAAGTGTTCCCGCAGGGACTGTCTAGACTAGCAGTTCCCTGAACTTCTCTCAACATCACTCTAACCATGCAGGGTGTCCCAGCTTATCCAGGACCAGCCACGGTCCTCGCACCCGGTCCAAGAGACCAGACGGAGACAAGAAGCCCCACAAAGACTAAAATAGTTCATCTCCGGCCTTCTGCAGAAAAGTGTGAGCACCTGTCCTATACAGTGAAATTCTGACATGAGAAGACAGGACAGCGGGTACTGTACGCGCCTCACATGCAGCCAACCCAGCTTCGATCCCTGGCACCATGTATCACCGCCTGAGCACAGAGCGATCTGACCCCTGGACAGGAGAAAGTCCTGGCACTGCCGGGTACGGCCCAATAACCAAAAAAGCCCGTGCCTCAGGAACTGCACTCGCTTACTGATATTTTTAACATGACTGCGAGTCAGGGCCAGAGCTAGAGTCCACCAGGCAGGACACTACGGCACAGGTCTGATCTGGGTTCAATCCCCAGCACCCGGATGGTCCCCCAAGGCGTGGCAGGTGTGACCCTGAGTGCAGAGCCAGGAGGAAGCCCTGAGAACCGTGGGGTGTGGCCTAAAAACCAAAGAAGGAAAAAACAATATAAGTATGGACTCCTAATAATGTTCTCATTTTAGAAACCCAAGGCCCGATTTTGTGCACGATATTAACGAGTTGACTCATTTGCACAGTCCCCCCAACACTTCCAGGGAAACACGGCGCTTCCTGCTGCCCCTTCCCCAGCACTAAGGAGAGAAAGAACCAGGAGAGGAAGAGCAACATTAGCTTTTTTTTTTTTTTTTTTTTTTTTGCTTTTTGGGTCACACCTGGTTCTACACTCAGGAATTACTCCTGGCGGTGCTCAGGGGACCATATGGGATGCTGGGGTTTGAACCCGGGTCGGCCGCGTGCAAGGCAAACGCCCTACCCACTGTGCTATTGCTCCAGCCCCAACATTAGCTTTTTACCTCATTTATTTCATTAGTTCTTCTGCCTTCGAAGCCGGCAAACACAGTGTTCCCTTCCTTGCTCGGAGTCAGAGGGACAGGCGAGGAGGATCTGCTATGCACAGGGGTCTCTTCAAAAGGAAAAAGAGGTGCGTTATCGGCCTGGATCGGAGCCTGCCGCAAGAGCAGGCGCAGAGTGGAGAAACTGCCCATCTCTAGCGGCTAAGTGAAAGTCCCTGTTACAAAAGGCAGTGCCCAGAATACTATGCTGGCGACAACAGCAACAAGACACGCAGAGAGATCAAGCACTGGGGGCCAGAGCGATGGCACCGAGGGGAGGGCACTGGCCTTGCACGCAGCCAGGCCAGGTTCCACCCCCAGCGTCCCGTATGTCGGCCCGATCTCCACCAGGAATAATTCCTGAGTGCAGCGCCCGGAGTAGCCCTGAGTACCACTGGGTGTGTCCCCGCAAAACCAAACATCAGTAAATAAATGCATCAGGCAAGTGCTGAGGGCTGGAGAGAGAGCACAGGGATCAACGCTGGCCTCGCACGCGGCCAACCCTGCCTCAATCCCGGGCATCATATATGGCCCCCACCAGCAGCAGGGGTGATCCCCGAGCACTGGCGGGTCTGGCAAACCTGCTCCCGCCCCCCCCCAAAGAGAAATCAAGTCCTGACAGGTCGCCTCTGAGAACACGGGAAGTGCCAGGAGTGCCAACAAAACACCGCGCGCCGTGTGATTTCCTGGGGAAAGCGCTGGGACAGGCAGCAAGAACTGGGCTGGGCAAGGGAAGCCCGAGAGCCGGGTGGCTGTCCCCTCCCCGGGGGGGGGGGGGCCCTGGCCCGTCCCTCGGCGACCTACTCTTTTCCAGGTGCAGGAAGAGTTTGGGCATGTTGGCGGACGTGTCCTGCTGCCGGCGCTTGGGCTGCGGCGAGGCGCTGCTCTCTGACAGTCTGTCGCAGCTGGCCGAGTGGCGCGTGGAGCGCCTCAGAGACTGCAGAGCTTCGGGCTCGGCTTTGCGCCGTTTGGGGGTGGCAGGCTCCCCCGAGGCAGGCTGGCTCTCCGTGGACTGCGGCGTGGATGGGTTCAAGAGAGGGGGGCTGGGAGAGAGCTCCTCCTGGTTCCTGCACGAGAGGGAGAGCACGCCCAGCTGTGCCGGACCTCCTCTCGGCACAGGACGGGCCCAGCCCTGGCCCGGGGTGCAGCGCTGTGACAAACAGCTCGCAGGGCACTGCAGACGGCCAGCAAAGCGGAGGCTGCTCAGCTGGGCATGGCCATGAGGGCGCTACCGCCACCTAGCGGGCACACACCAGGCTGCAGCTCAGCCGTCGCCCGTGCAGTCCCAGGTGAAGGCTCCAATCAGAGGCCGGGAAGGGGAACCGCTCACGGGGGAACGGCCCGCCCCAGACACGGGAAGCCGCAAGGTTTGGACCTGGGCACAGGGACAAGCGCACTGGTCCCCAGTGAGTCATGTCTGGCGCGAAAACGAGAAAGGCCGCCTCCGCCTCACCGCCCCTCTGCCGAGAAGGCAAGGGCGACTCCAAAGCCCAACAGCTGCCGTTAGGAAAAATGAAGTCATGAAATTTGCTTATACAGGGATGGCCATGGAGAGTCTCATGCTGGAGAAATGTGTCACACCGAGGGGGACAGACGAAGAATGATTGCACTCATTTGTGGGATATAAGAAAAACATAGGATGTGAGTAATACCCAAAGATGGTACAAACAAGAGCCCGGAGGACTGGGCTATGGCAGGGAGCTTGTCACGAAAGTGTGTGAAGGGTGAGAGGGCAGATAGGACAGAGAAGGGACCACAGAGACAATCAGCAACACTACTGCAAGCCACAGCGCCTAAAAGGAAAATGGGAGGGAGAGAGGGAGAGACAGAAAAAGAGACACATAGAGAGAATATAAAAGTATCTGCCACAGAGGCATGGGCAGGGGGGATGGGTGGGAGGAAAACTAGGGACACTGATGCTGGGGAATATACACTGGTGAAGGGATAGGCGGGAACACTGTATGACTGATACTCAGTAACAACCTTCTAACTATGTATCACTGGGATTTCATAATCCTTTTTGAAACAAATTTGAAACAATTTCGAGACAAATTTTGAAACAAATGTTTGAAACAATTTTGAACAAATTTTGAAACAATTTGAAACAAAAACCTATCCGAGGGGGCTGGAGTAATAGCACAGCCGGTAGGGCGTTTGCCTTGCATGCGGCCGACCTGGATTCGATTCCCAGCATCCCATATGGTCCCCTGAGCATCGCCAGGAGGTAACCCCCGTGCACGGCCGGGTGTGACCCAAAAAGCAAAACCAACTATTCGAAACCAACTGAGTTCCCCGGGCTAGAATCCCCACTGTGCAAACTCCTTCAGAAGCATCTGAAGGTGCCAGAGGACACGGCCTGGCCTTGGGGTAGGGCGGGCTCTCTCCAAAACCACGCTGAACTGTTTGCCCCGCGCCGCGTGGGCTCTGTCACTTACCTATTAGAGTTTGTGGCACTTTCCTTAATCGGAAGAAAAAATTTGGATGAGGTCACCTTTTTATACTGAACTTGTTCATACGGATAGAGCAAAACCAACGGAAGCGTATAATCGAAGGTTATTCGTAATCCATCCACCATCTCCTTACAAAGGTCAACACTGAGAGGACGAGAAACACGCAATTAGATCCGTGAAAGGCTTTCCGAATTTCCAAACAAGGAAGTTGCACTTTTTTTTTTAGCCAGGGAGAGTGTTAAGTACTATGTATTAACAGCTACACAGATCGAGAATGCAATTAATTTATAGGTGCTAACGATAAGGACATGGGAACATAGAGCTATACTAGAAAGTGCAGAAAGTGCACTAGTCATTTTAACTTACCACACTGAACACAAAAGAAACTGTTCAGTGCCAAGGAGCAGCCCAGGAAGCCTGTGCTGCAGAAGGTGGACAGACCCCAAACACTGGGAGCGACAAGGGACCACCCCCCTGAACTCCTCCTAACCCTTGCTTCAACTCCAACATCTACCTGTCTGACTCGCCTCCAGCTGGGTCACGTGTGCAAAGCAGATTACGAGGACGATTGCCCTGACTGGAATAAAAGACCTGATTGTAAATAAGCTTTGATAAAATGCTCATCTTTCATTCTGGTGCTTCTCAAGGCAAAAGAATTAGCTCTCCTCATTTATAGAACCGAAAAAAAAATTACTGGTCTTGATGCGGAGGCAGCGCGGAGACCACGCACCCAGACCACATACGCAGACAGTCACAGAACGGGACAATACTTTCAGATTCGCTGTGTTACTGAGTTGTTACAGGCTCAATTATCAAGTGACAAATGAAATAAATTGCGAGCGACTGAAATGGAGACAGGGTTACCATATTAGTCACTTCCCTAATATACAAAGAGAGAACCATGAAACACCGATCCCCTCCCACCCGACTCACTTCTTTTCTGCAGGGACATAATGCACATTCATGTTGGAGTGTGGCATAACATGATGGTGACGAGGCCTCTCACTGGCTGAAAAGGCTGCATTTATAGCAAAATGCTTCACATACGATTCCAAAATAGTTATGATGTTGGTCTGGCATGGAAGTTTCACTAACTGTTAACAATAATATAGACATTGGATTTATGCATCCCATTGTATATACCATATATTCCAAGAAACACTGGTCTAGTCTTTACCACTCTTTAGCTCAAAAGTCAAGCCAATTCTGTTCAGAGAATCTTTTCCATAAGGAAGTTCTGGAGCGCTCTCTTTGGTCGCGTCCCGACCACATCCCCCTGGAGTGGACAAGTGTTACTTCGTAAACCAGTGGACCTCAACTGAGGGGTCCAGCAGAACCACCCGTGCGCCTCTAAGGCTAGATCCACAGCCAACCCCCGCCACAGACCCATTACGGTGAAAGCTTTTGGCTGCCGCCTGGGCCGTCGGGGTTTGCGAAGCTCCCTGGAGGGCGGAGTAAGGGCAGCCGGGGCTGAGGGACACTGTGCTTCACCGGCATGGGCGGCGGAGCACTACTCTCAGAGAACTCTGACAACAACCTGAGCCAGGACAAGACCTAAGAGGTATCACTCCGCCAAGATTCTCAATCGCTGGAGGCTGTGGTCGCGAGAGAGGGCGACATACAAGCTCTACCGCGAATCTCTGGTATCCTCCCTATATACCCGTTTCCTCCTGTTGATATAGTAACAATCGTCTTCCAGTTTCTTCTTCAGAACCTCGGGGATCTCTATCGTTATGGTTCTCTCTTCCATCTCCCTTTTAGGCTGCAGCTCTGGGTCTTCCTTCTGCAACAGCACAATTCTCAGTTTAACTACGTCAAACAGTCGTCCAGAGAAAGCGTTAGGCAGGAAAGCCTGCCATGAAGCAAGCTTACAGGGATCCCCAACAGCTACGCCAAATGGAACCTGTGCACAGCTTCGACTGCGAAGCCCTCTGCGGCCTCAAAGGCCATTTCAGGCCTCTGTGAACGGCCGCTTTCATTTGCTCCCCGCTTACATTTATCAGTGGGACTCGTGTTCACTTCGAGAGCAGACCGAAGACAAAACTCTAATTAGCAACATTTACTGGATCAAATCCCCATTATAAAGTAAGAGAGAAAAACCAAGTTCACCATCTCACTGGAGAGGAACAGGCAACTGTGATTTGTGAGGCTGCCTTGTGTGTAAAGAGCAGGCGAGGGGTTCCTACAGGAAGTACCAACGAGATGCTTTCCCCAGAGACCACGTACCACTTTGTAATATGTGGCTTGAAAAGTGTATTCTTACAAAATAGTTCACAGCTGGAGAATTTTACCATTAAGATCAGGACCATTAAAATATATACCCCCGACAGTTTTTATAATGAAAACTTTATACCACTTCTCTCTTTCCTTCAATATCACTTTCTTCACTTATTTCTTCATCCTTTTCTTCACTACTGTCCTCAGAGGAAGTGCTTATTGCTAGGTGAAACAAAAGATTATCAGGCAAAGGGCATGATTGGGGACAGGGAAACGGCAGAGGGGGCCAGACGGCTTTGCATGCAGGATCCCATCCTTGGCACTGCACGGTCCCTCCAGCACCCCCACAAGCAACCCTCTGAGCACCAGGCCAGGAGCAGCCCCCCACTCGGGCAGGTGTGGCCCCCCCAACCCAAAGAGAACACAAAACTGCACGAGTCCCTGTGACCTCCCTAACTCTTCCACACAGAACAGTTTCCGGGTGAAGAGTGTTCGAGCGTCCACACTAAGACAATGCAGTCCTGCGTGTCTTTGATGTGCCGCACGCAAATATGTCTTTCAGAATGGAGAGGCACGGAGAGAAACGGAGCAGCGGCTTAACGCCCGAACCACACACGTGATCTGGAAGGATTTAGTAACCCGGGGTCTTGTGGTTCCCCTGGACATTCCCAAGTGGGTCCAAAGGCCAGGATGTGCCGAGAATATAAGCTGAGAACAGAGCCCGGGGGGTGAGGACAAGTAGAGCGCCCCGGCTGGCCAGGGTCCGGAGCCTGACTCCTGACCATGGAGATTTGATTTGGTTATGATTGAGATTTGATTGTGGACTTATGGAAACTTCAGTTAGTCATCAACAGAAGAGACGAATGCAATGGGCTGGAAATGCTCCCTGGCTAAACTCCTAATACAGACTGGCCCTCATCTTGCCTGCACTATGCAAGAAGCAGGACTAAGGGTTTTTTAGCCAGAGTCCAGTCAAGTCCAGCCACTCACAGTTTTCGTCGTTTTCATGTGTTTCTTCAACGGGAAGGCTTTTTAAGACAGAATCCACACCAGGCAGCCTGCAGCGCCGCTTCTTCCGTCCTGAGCTTCTCCTGAAAAGCATCAAATTTAACACCGACTCGCATGAGTCTTGAGGCAAAGAGATCTAATTACTATAGATTTTTTTGCTTTTTGGGTCACACCCAGCGATGCTTAGGGGTTACTCCTGGCTTTGCACTCAGGAATTACTCCTGGCAGTGCTTGGGGGACCATATGGGATGCCGGGGATCGAACCCGGGTCGGCCGCGTGCAAGGCAAACGCCCTACCCGCTGTGCTATCACTCCAGCCCCTAATTACTATTAAGTGCCCTAAAAGTATTCAACTTTAGCATATAAATGGTAATCTCCCCTTCCACACTGTAACCTCCCAGAAAACAGCAGTGATTTAGAAGGCAATGGAAACTATTAAGTTTCATAAATGAAGTTACTTAAAAAAAATCCTACTTGTCATATAATAGGGCTGATTAAATAAAATCAAAGGAGCAAGCACACTGATTAACACCGGTAGCGAGATTTTGGTTTTCTTACAAGCGAGCGACAGCTTTTCTTGCCAATTTACGCTGTAATCTCCGGTTTTCGTCGGTGTCCCGAAGTACATGATCTTCAGCTGCCCATCGGTCCCAACTAATCAGACAAAACAGGGAGGAAAAAGCAAAATTCAGCATTTTTTGACAGAAACGGCAAGGGTCCTATTCACATTTTAGAAAATGACCGCAATGTTTTTAAAATCACAAATAAAGGATGCAAATAAACTCTGCCCAAGCACTTATTCAGACAAAGAGACGGGGGCTTCCAGAATTCCAGAGACTCCTAACGGCACCAGCTGCTTTCAAGTAAACATTGGAGCAAGGAGCAAGGTTCAGTGACAAAGACACACACACACACAACCAAGCAGGAGGCAAAGCGGACCCACAACTGTTTCTACAACTGAACCCAGAAGTTTGCCATGACCCCGTGCGCGTCAAAGCAGTCCACTCACCTTCGGTTCCAACCATTAAAATGGATCAGATATTCTGGAATCTTTCTGCCCTTCTCGTCTTTCCCAATAATAACATCGACAATCTGAAAGCAGGAAAGGTCGGCCACAAACGCTAGCACGTCTGTGCTACCAGACACCGCACCGGGCACGCTTAGGACCTTTCTGGCCGAGAAAACAAAGCATCCTGTCCTTTTTTAGCCTGAGAGCCGAGGTGAAGCATTTTTCCTTTCAATTCCATGTATTTCCCTGAGTGGATGTCTCAAAATAGGAAACATCCCTCCACGCGGCGCGGGATTGGCCCCGCACGGTGACACCGCGCGCAGCCCGGGCGCCCATTGGCCGGCCCGTTTGTCCTTAGCCGCCCGGGGACACCTGGGGCTTGGAGTTTCGGGGCGCCGCGGCGGCCCGGGCCCCGAGCCTTGTCGGTGGGGGTCCCCGGAGGGAACGTCTGGGGCCGATGCGGGGCCCGACACGGCACGACCAGGGACGGGGTGGGGGGCTGGGCTCCGGGCGGGGCCCCGCTGCGGAACGCCCCGGCCTGGCATCCCTCCCCCCCCCCAGAACCGAGCCCACCCCGAACCCCCGTTTCCCAGCGGGCCCCGAGCCGCTCGGGGGGGGGGGCTCAGGCACCTCCTCCCGGCAGCGGCTGGCGGACGGGCCCGGGGTCCGACGCGGGGATCGGCCGCGGGGCCCCGGCGTCCGTCCCCGGGGCCAGGGCCACTGCGGCCTTAGGGGGGCGACGCGAGGGAGCCACTCACGCCCGGCACGGGGGCGCGAGGTCGGGCCCGGGCTCTGCCGGTGAGCGGGGCCGGACGGGAGCCTTAGCACGGCGACGGGATCCGGCGGCCGGCGGCCTCCTGCTCGCGAGGCCCTCGCCGGGGTCCGCAGCGCACGGCCGGCCCCAACTGCGGCCCCATGGGCCCCACGGCGTGTGTGGTGCCCGCTGCGCGTGCGCAGCGCTTCCCACCAGGACCGGAAGCGCCCCGCCCCGCCCCGCCCCGCCTCCCCCGCGCGCGCGCACAAGCGCGCCCCCTGCCGGCCGCGCGCGCGCACAGGCGCGGGCCCGGGAGCCGCCGTGAGGGAGCGCGCGGCCCCGCCGCTGGCCCCGCTCCGCGCCGCTTCCCGAGCCCGCGCCGCCCGCGCCCGCGCGCCGCCTCCCGCGCCCTCCGCGGCGGCACCTTGGCATCGTACAGCACCCGCGCCTTGGTGGGGTCAGGCTCGAAGCACAGCACTTTGTCCCCGGAGTGGAACTGACATCTCGTGCCCCCGCTCGCGCTCATTTGCTCATCGCGGCACGGGGCGCGGCTCCGCGGCGGGCGGGGCGCGCGCGTGGGGGAGGGGAGGGGGGGCGGGGAGGGACGGCGGCCGCGCGGGGTGGCGGGGGCGGCGGCACCGGAGCGGGACTGGCCGAGGCCGCGGCGGGCCCGCCCCATGCCCGCCCTCGGAGCCCGGCGTGGGGCCGGGGTCAGGCCGCCGCCCGCGGAGCCACCTGCCCGCGCCGCCCCGGGGGCCGCGCCCGCTGCCCGCCCCCGCGCCGCTGGACTCGGGGCCGAGCGGCCGAGCCAGCGCTGGGCCCGCGGGCAGGTGGCCGATCGGCATTAGGTGGCGGCGCGGCGACCGCGCCGAGAGCGCCCCAGGTGCGACTCTGCCCGGACACGCGGGACTCCGTGTTCCGAGGTCACCGCGGCGCCCGCAGCCGGGACGTGGCGACAGGCGGGGGCGCCCGGGCCGAGCCGGCCCACACGTCCAGGAGCGCACCCCCGCCCGGCCCGAGCGCTACCGGCCTTTCTCGGTCCAGGATGGGGAGTTTGGTCGGCAGTGCCCTCACCGGCTTGGGGACAGCCTGGAGGCAGATTGACAGGTCACGAGCTGGCAGTTCTCCACCCTTTGGATTCTGTTCTTGTCCCCAAAGATTGGCACTCGCCTCCCGCTCTACTAGCTTCCGGGTGAACAAGCTCAGCGTTTCAGCTTGGACGTTGCCAAGAGGAAAACCCTTGGGCTCCCCTCAAGGAATCCCCCTCGCCCTGTTCCTTCCCGGGCCTGCATGTAGCCTTTTAAGCGTTCGCCCCAAAGCCCTGGAATTGGGCTTTTTCCATGGCAAATACCCACTTTAAGGCGCTTGAATCCGACCGGCGGGATGGGTGGGGGGAACGGGGGCGGGAGGGGGAGAAAGGGCGCTAATAGCCCTCCCAGCACATCCTTGGATGCTTCTGGTAACAAATATTTATTACATCCATCAGTAAACAGATGACAGCGTTATAAAATAAACGCCACAAACTCATTCACCCATTGGATGCGAGGGAATGGGGCGGAGTCAGTTTAGTACACTTGCAGGTTTCCCGGCACTGTAGCTGGGTGAGTGAGAAATCCATCGGTCCAAAGCAGAGGGATTTGAGTGAGCCAGGTGTGTGTGGGGGGTGTGGGGGGGAGAGATTCGAGATGGTCTGCGGAGAACCCCCCAAACATTGCAGAATCCAGAATGAGAGCCAGGTCTCTAGGGCCAGAGTGACAGGACAGCGGGGAGGGCGCTTGCTTTGCAGGCAGCCTGCGTCTGATTCTCCCCCCCCCAACACCACCACCAGAACTGATCACTGCGCTCAGAGTCAGAGTAAGCCCTGAGCAGTGCGGGGTGTGGCCCCGAAGTCAGCCAAGCACAGAGCTGTCTCGGGGCTGTGGTTTCTCACAGATGAGAGTAGATGGTAGTGGCTGGGGAAGTTCCCCAGAAATGGCGCGGGCAGCCATGTGTGATGCAGGAATTGTACACGTTGAAGTACATACAGAAAGTACTAGACTTTCTACCAGAGGAGACCTTAAGAAGTAGCCTTGCAACACAGACACTGAGAGGTCATCATGTTTGTTCCTTTATCTACTTTTGGAATATTGTCTGCCATGGAGACAGGGGGAGGGTGGGAAAGGGGGGCTATACCGGGGATATTGGTGGTGGAGAATGTGCACTGGTGGAGGAATGGGTGTTTGATCATTGTAAGATTGTAACCCAAACATGAAAGCTTGTAACTATCTCACGGTGATTCGATAACTTTTTTTAAAAAGTAGCCTTTTTGTGGAGAGCAAGAATAATTGTATACAAAGTAGAAAAATATCCAATTCTGTGACAATCTTTGTTCATTGATATTTGACCTTTAGGGCTGGAGCCATAGCACAGCAGGTAGAGCATTTGCCTTGCACGCAGCAGAACCAGGTTCGATTCCCAGCATCTCATATGGTCCCCCCAGCACCGCCAGGGGTAATTCCTGAGTGCAGAGCCAGGAGTAACCCCTAAGCATCGCCAGGTGTGACCCAAAAAGCAATAAATAAATAAATAAAATAATAGGCACTTGGGCCTGAGCCAGAGTAAAACAAGTAGGGTGCTTGACATCTAGCCAGAATTCCTCCTTGACCTTCATTTGTTCAACAAATACTTCTTGAACTTTCTGTGTGAGGGATTCTAAACACTCAGACAAAACATAAGTATCAGCCGGGCCTCAAAAAGTGCTGAGTAGGGGCTGGAGCTATAACATAGCGGGTAGGGGTAGGATGTTTGCACACAGCCGACCCAGGTTTGATTCCCAGCATCCCATAGGGTCCCCCGAGCACCACCAGGAGTAATTCCTGGGTGTAGAGCCAGGAATAACCCGTGTGACTCAAAAAAAGAGCGCTGAGTAGCCTGTAAAGGCGTGCTTGCGAGTGTGGCGGGGAGCGCCAACCCAAGTGCTTTGCTGACCCAGGAAGATGGGATGTCAGGAAGACCTCCAGTGAGGAAGCCAACTCTGGCTAAGTGGCGAACTAAGGCATTCAAAGTGCTGAGTTTAGGGGATGGTGCAGTAGTACAGTGAGTGGGCTGTTTGCCTCGTGTGCAGCCATTGGAGATCCAATCCCTGGCATACCATATAGTCTCTTGAGCCCACCAGGAGTGACCCTTGAGCTCAGAGCCAGGAGTAACCCCTAAGCACCGCCGGGGGGGGTGCACAAACCATTAAAGTATTGAGTTTAACCGGACAAAAGTCCATATGGTGGCTCGGAGACCCATCTGCACTACCAGCGGTGTGACTCACCCCTACCCCCCCACCCTCCCCACCCCCACCACCACAGCCCCACCCCTGGCCAGGTTGTTGTTTTGGGTTTGCAAATGAAGTCAGTCTGACCCCAGAGCCAGTCAAGAACGAGCTGTCAAAGGGCTGATGCCCTGAGGCCAAGCCAAAGGCCTGGCGCTGGGATTCCTCCCAGGAGCCCCTGGCCCCAGTGGCTGCTACCGTTGGGGAGGGAGCCAGGGGTACGGAACCCTCGAAAAGCTTCTTCTGTCCCCTCTTCTGAAGTGAGCATTATTGAAAAAGAGAAACCGGGGCTTATAAAACATCTTAAGCTGAGTTGAGCAAAAATCCACTCCAATACGGAAAACCAAACCGGAAATGATTGAGAGGCCCTGCCACAGAAGTGTGAGGGTCTTTTTGTCTTGGGGGTGGGGTGCCTGACCCCGTGAGTACTTTGGGCTACTCCCAGTTTAACCTTTGGGGAGGGGTCACTTTCCCTGGTACTTCGGGACCTTGTGGTGCCAGGGTAGGACAGACACCGCCTTCTGCAAACATGCGCTCTGGCCTTCAGCCTTTTGCAGGTGAGGTGTTTTGTTTTTGTTTTTGTTTTTATTCTTATTTTTTGGTGTTGTTTTTTGTTTTTTGTTTTTTTGCTTTTTGGGTCACACCTGGAAATGCACATGGGTTACTCCTGGCTCCGCACTCAGGAATCAACCCTGGCAGTGCCCAGAGGACCATATGGGATGCTGCGAATTGAACCCCAGTCAACCGCATGCAAGGCAAATGCCATAACCGCTGTGCTATTGCTCCAGCCCCAGGGTGAGGTTTTTTTTTTTTTTTTTTTTTTTTGCTTTTTGGGTCATACCCAGCAATGCACAGGTGTTATTCCTGGCTCTGCACTCAGGAATTACCCCTGGTGGTGCTCAGGAGACCATATGGGATGCTGGGAATCCAACCCAGGTGGGCTGCGTTCAAGGCAACCGCCCTACCCGCTGTGCTATTGCTCTAGCCCCAGGGTGAGGATTTTTTAATAGAGAAAAAGGAGAAACAAAATAGGAAAAGTATTCATTGGCTCAACATTGCACCCAGTTGGTTGGCTGTGATTAGCTGTCCTTACAAACGTGGTTTCTTGGCGACCAGTCATTTAGAGGCCAAAATTTGGGCTTGTTTCTGCGGCTACCGAGGCGTTTAAAGTCACCTCAGTCATGTAGCCTTGTATAATTAGCACTTCGGAGCCGAAGTGTACATGGCATTTCCCAGTTTTTGCGGGACTGAGATAAGCATTCTCTCACCTGGCCTGTTTCTCATTTTAGCGACCTCCCCATAAGCGACTCGCTGAGGTCCCTTCTCTGAACTATGGTGTGGCCAGAGTTCAGGTGTGGCCACGTGGCACATGAGGGCAGCTGCTCACTCAGGGCCTCCTGCTGGCTCAGGCCCAGGGCTCCTGGCTCTGTTTATGTTTTGTTTCGTGGTTTGCCCTTGCAAATTGTCAGCATAGACCTGGCACTAGAGTTCAGCAAAGGATAAAAGTGGATTAGGCTAATGAAGCTAAATTAGCTTCAGAGTATACATTTATTTACTTTATTATTATTTTTTTTGCCTTTTGGATCACACCCAGCGATGCTCAGGGGTTAGTCCTGACTCTACACTCAGGAGTTATTCCTGGCGGTGCTTGGGGGACCCTATGGGATGCCGGGGATTGAACCCAAGTCGGCCACATGCAAGGCAAATGCCCTACATGCTGTACTATGGCTGCAGCCCCCAGAGTATCCATTTAGAACTGCAACAGAAGTTCTAAACAACACACTGTTGCCACTTCGAGTTTTTTTCCCCTCACTCTCACCTGATTCCCTTGTGCTGATGGGTGGGGCTGAGAACAGTTTTCTCTTGCAGTGATTGGACGCGGCATGGCACGTGACAGAGAGCCGGCCAATGAGAGCAGCTCTCCGAGTGTGGGACAGTAAAGCTGGGAGAGCGCCTCTGGGCAAGACCCCAGCTCTCCGCTGAAAAGATCTCAGTGGCTTAAACTCAAACTCTCCTCTTCCTCCTAAACATGATTGTCAGCAGGGGGCCGTCAGCACGTTCTGCAGCAGTCTTGGCACCCCAGAAGTACCCAGGCGTTCCTCTGGCTCCGAGGTTGAGGACGCAGAGGCCATGCGTGGCCCGGGTGCGGGTTCCTTTTTTAGTTTGGGGTTTTGGGGGGGGGGAATTTTCGGGTCACCCCCGGCGATGCTCAGGGGTTCCTTCTGGCTGTGCACTCAGAAATGACTCCTGGCGGCCTTGGCCACGTGCAAGGCAAATGCCCTCCCCACTGTACTGTCCTTCCAGCCCCGGGGTTGCGTTTTTGACTCTTCTGAATGAACCTAAGACCGCTGCCTAACTCAGAGCTTCTTGCTATGTAGTATACTAAGTCTTAGTACCGCCCAGACTATCCCTCCGCAGTGGCCAAGAACTGCATTTGGCAATGTGAAATTGGGGTAACGTCAGCGAGAAAGCGCGCCCATGGTGAGAGCGCATTTTAGTCTGGACACGAAGATTAAGGCGCGGTGCTTCTAATAGCGCTCTTCGTGGTGCAAGAACGGTGCTAGAACTTTGTGGCGCAAAACCATAAGTGTCACCTAAAGTATAATGCAGGCCAGATCCCGCACAATTTGGCCTGAACCTCAGGAACAAGATCCCCCGCAAGCCCCAAGCTCTGCACGGGATGAAGTAATGGGAGCAAACCAAGCAAATGATTGCCATGAGATAGCACTTCCGTGTACTCAGATTTGGTTTTTGTTTTTTGGTTTTTTTTTTTTTTTTTTTTGCTTTTTGGGTCACACCCGGTGATACACAGGGGTTACTCCTGGCTCATGCACTCAGGAATTACTCCTAGCAGTGCTCGGGGCACCATATGGGATGCTGGGAATCGAATTCGGGTTGGCTGCATGCAAGGTAAACGCCCTACCCATTGTGCTATTGCTCCAGCCCCATCCATGTACTCAGATTTGGAACGACAGGTAAATCTAATAATCATTCAAGATACGATTGTGTTGTAATCTCTGGTTTACCTTAGAAGCGAGCTTCAAATGAATTCTGGGACATCATTAAATTAATGATCTTACAAGTCTGACATGTTTTCACAAAAAAAAGTGGGGTTTTCTTTTGCAGGGATCAGCCAATGAACACAAGGCTTACTCCTGGCTCTGTACTCAGAGCTCACTTGTTCGCTATAGGTCTTTTTTGTTTGAGGGCCACACACAGCAGTGCTCAGGGATGACTTCTGGCTCTGCCTGCACTCAGGAATAACTCCCAGTGCTGCTCGAGAGACCATATGTGGGATGACCAGGGATGGAACCCAGGTCAACCTAATGCAAGGTAAATGCCCTCCCATACTATTGCTCAGCCCCAGGGATCAGTGGTGATGGTGCTTAGGGACCCTGTGTTGTGCCTGAGATCTAACAGGTTGGCCATATGCCAGGCAAGTGCCTTCATCTTTGACCTCTCTGTCGCCCCTACAAAAGTGCTGAGACTCCCCCCCTCCCTTATTTGATCTTCAGTAACAATGCTGACCTACCTTCTGGGACGGGATTTGTGGCAGACCTACTCTAGTAAACGTTTGTGGCTACCTTTTCAGCAAAGTTGCAGTCATTCTCCATCTTCACTCTGTGCAGCTGCTTCTCAAATCAAATGGGCATGACCTTTGCTTCTTGCCTGCTACCCCTCCATTACAAATGCAGGAATGTGGGTCTCTGGGGAAACAGTTCTCTACCCAGGGGGGGGGCTCCACCAGGAAGCGAGGGGTGCAGGGTACTGCTGCCAAGACCTCTGAGCTTAAGATCACCAGGAGCACTTATGCAAGGGGAGTGGAACAAGTTGAATTTCTTAGGTGCTGGGAAGCAAACGCGCCTTGGGGCACCACGGGGTGTCTGAGGGAGGCAACATCAAGGTCAGACAGGTTAGAGGGGATTTTCTAATTGAGCATTGAGTCATCTCACCTGAGAGCGAGCAAGACTGAGCCTGAAGTTCAATATGGCAAACGCACCAGTGGGGGGGCGGAAGTGGCGCGTTTTATGGGGTGGACAGTGTTGGTGTTCAGACAGCATTTCAGAGTGGCCATGGTTGCTAATGCGGCCTGGTCTGATCTGCTGTAATGTTGTGGTCAGTGGTAGGGGCAGGAGGGGACTGCCAGACCCAGCTGGAAGGGCTACTCAGCTCTTGGACATCACCGGCTACCTCCCCTCCCCGCTGCAGTTCCAGTTTAATGAGTGCTTACATGACGTGCTCTGTGCTAAGTGTTTGCTGTGTGTGCATTGAATCACTCCCACAAACTTCCCAGGAACTGCTGTACTCATCTTGGTTTCACAGACACGCACAGGCACTGGTGCAACGAACCAACTCAGGTGAGGATCCCGTGTCTTGCAAGGCAAATGAGCTGCAAGTCTAGACTACTTCCTAGAGGCAGGAACAGTAGGACAGCAGGCAGGGCATGTGCCTTAAAAGAGACTGAGCTGGGTTCCTTTCCTGGCTCACCATATGGATGCTGAGCCCTGCCAGAAGCGATCTCTGACATCAGAACCAGGAATAAGTCCTGAGCACTGTCAGAGGTGGTCCCAAAAGGCAAAAACAAATCGTAAATAAACCAGGATATTGGTAGAGAAGAAATCTACTTTAGGCTAGAAGCCCACCCCACGTCTGGAGCTGATTTTATTATGCACATCTTTATTATGAAGTCTCTTAAAACTATATTGTAGGGGCTGGAGCAATAGCACAGTGGGTAGGGTGTTTGCCTTGCACGCGGCTGACCCAGGTTCGATTCCCAGCATCCCATGGGGTCCCCAAGCACCGCCAGAGGTAATTCCTTAGTGCAAAGTCAGGAATAACCTCTGTGCATCGCCGGGTGTGACCCAAAAAGAAAAAAAAACCTATATTGTACTGCTGGGGGTTAGGTCATGTGAGAGCACATGCCCTGATTTTGAAGCCGGAACTGCCTAGCCCAGCGGGTTCAAATTCAGTGAAAGGCAGTTGTTATGATGACCCCTGAGCACTGCAGCATGTTGTCCCTATAAAAATAAAATACAGTGGGCAAGACATTTGTCTTGCATATGGCTGATTTAGGTTCGATCCCCAGTCCCCCCAAGTGGTCCCCCAAGCCCCACCAGGAGTGATCCTGGAGCACAGAGCCAGGAGTAAGTTATGAGCACTAACAGATGTAGCCAAAACTAAATAAATAAATCATTATCATCATCATCATCATCCCGTTGATCGTCAATTTTCTAGAGCAGTGTCAGTAATGTCTCCATTCATCCTAGCCCTGAGATTTTAGCAGTCTCTCTTTACTTGTCCTTCCCAATGGTGCCTCATTGGAAGCTCTTTCAGGGTTAGGGGAATGAGACCCATCATTGTTATTGGTTTTAGCATATGAATACGCCACGGGGAGCTTGCCAGGCTCTCCTAACTTTCACAGATATGCTCCCCAAAGGCACAAAATGATTTCTAATGAATTACTGTGAAGGTACAGATACAGATTTACATATTCTTATGCTTGTTTTTCAGTCATACACAGCTTGAGTACCCATCACTCCACCAGTGTCCATTCTTCACTGATGACCCCATAATCCCTCCCACCCCACAAAATGATTTCTGTACAAGGCTACAATCACTGTAATCACTGCAACACTGATTAGAACAAATAAATGATAATTTAAACATCTGTCTACCATAGAAGGTTGACTAAGTAAATGACAGCACTCTGAGGTGGGATTCTAGGCAACCAATTAAGAGTACAGAAGGATATTCAACTTTTATATAAATTAACGGGGGGAAAGGATATAGCAGAACACATACATATATTAGGCTTCTCTACTCACTCAAATATACATACATGTTTTTGCTTGTTTATGTATGCATCAACATTTGGGAGGCTACCAAAGAAACTCTTAACAGTGGTTATTCCAGGGAGGCAAGAAAGGGCTTTATATTTTATTCCATTTTGTGCCTCTTTGATTTTTTTATTCCATGGGCATGTATTCCTCATTCAAATTTAAGTAATTTCTTTAAGGAAAAAAATGATCGGAATGACCTGGAAGTGAGGGCCATCTCCCTGCCTAGTGCCCAGGGTTTGGAGAAGTAGTGTCCAGGTGGAGGGGGATGGGGGGTATTGGGCATTGAGCCTTCCAAAGAGCCAAGGCTGCAGGGTACAGCTAGCCCTTGAGTTCTCCAAATAAATAAATATACAGCAAAAATAAGATCATCTTATATAGATTCTTAGTGACATGTAAAAACTATCAGTGTGGTTAATAGCAACCATAAAAACATATCACAGGGGCCAGAGTAATAGTACAGCGGGAAAGGCATTTACCTTGTACACAACCAACCCAGGTTAAATTCCTGGCATCCCATAGGATTCCCCCAAGCATCGCCAGGAGTAATTCCTGAGTGCAGAGACAGGAGTAACCACTGACCATCGCTAGGTGTGACCTAAAAAGGAAAAAAAAAAAGCATGGGGGCTGGAGCAATAGCACAGCAGGTAGGGCGTTTGCCTTGCACGTGGCTGACCCGGGTTTGATTCCCAGCATCCCATAGGGTCACCCTAGCACCGCCAGGAGTAATTCCTGAGTGCAGAGCCAGGAGTAACCCCTGTGCACAACCGGGTGTGACCCAAAAAGCAAAAAAAGAAATAAATATAAAGCATATCACAAAATAGAATTTGGCTTTCTGCTCACCTGAGAAGCTGAGGGATGAAGCTGACATCATAGTACAGCAGGGAAGGCATCTGCTTGCCTGGCATGCAGCCAACTCAAGTTGGCTTCTAAGCATCCCATCTGAGCCCCTGAGTATCACCAGGAGTAATTCATGAGTGCAGAGCCAGGAGTAAATCCTGAGCACTGCTAGGTGTGGCCCAAAATATTTTTTTTAAAAAAGAAGCTGAGGGGTCAGTGTGATAGCACAGCGGGTAGGGCATTTGCCTTGCACGCGGGCGACCCAGGTTCGATTTTCAGCATCCCATATGGTCCTCCAAGCACTGCCAGGAGTAATTCCTGAGTGCTGAGCAAGGAGTAACCCCTGTGCATTGCCGGGTGAGACCCAAAAAGAAAAATAAATAAATAAAAAAGCTGAGGGGTTGGGGATCACCCCAGCAGCACTCATAAAGCACTCCTAGTCAGGGCTTAGGGCCATGCCTGACAGTACCACATGTGGCATTGAAACTCACAGCAGGGGTGGCTGGAGCAATAGCACAGCGGGTAGGGCATTTGCCTTGCACTCGGCTGATCCGTGTTCGATTCCCAGCATCCCATAAGGTCCCCTGAGCACCGCCAGGTGTAATTCCTGAGTGCTGAGCCAGGAGTAACCCCTGTGCATAGCGAGGTGTGACCCAAAAAGCAAAACAAACAAACAAACAAAGAAACAGCAGGGCTAGCATCCTAGCCACCTCCTGCTAGGCAAGTCTTTTTTACTATCCCTGAAAACAGTATTGAGTATGCACTTCACAGCCACTGAGCTGAAATATCTGACAGTAGAGCTCCAGGCTCTGTAGCACTGCACTGTACCACTGTCAACCCATTGCTCATCGATTTGCTCGAGCAGGCACCAGTAATGTCTCCACTGTGAAACTTGTTACTGTTTTTAGCATATCGAATACGCCACGGGGAGCTTGCCAGGCTCTGCCATGCGGGCAATATGGGATACTCTCTGTAGCTTTCTGGACTCTCCGAGAGGGATGAAGGACTCGAACCAGGGTCGGCCGCGTGCAAGGCAAATGTCCTACCCACTGTACTATCGCTCCAGCCCAGGCTCTGTACACCCCCTAATTCAAAGTCTGACTTTGGGGGCCAGAGTGATAGCACAGAGTGTAGGGCGTTTGCCTTGCACATGGCCGACCTGAGTTCAATCCCCGGCATCCCATATGGTCCCCCAAGCACCGCCAGGAGTAATTCCTGAGTGCAGAGCCAGGAGTAACTCCTGAGCAATGCTGGGTGTGACCAAAAAAGCAAAAAAAAAAAGTCTCACTTTGTGGAATAAATCCAGTTTTTCTTGAAGCAGGTGCTAGGCAGCCATTCCCGTTGTAATATCGAGCACATTCATGGCCAACACAGAACCCAGTGGCAGAGAGCTGGATTTGATGAATTCAGAGCTGTGTGTGGGACCCGGCAATTTGACTTTCTCTTGGGAAAGTTAGCTAGGGCAATCGTTGTTGATGCTCTTGAAGATAGTTTGGGTGGTTCTTTTCATCTGCCGGTAAATTGGACTAAAACCACTGTTGGCATTAGATTTGTCCCTTGTGAAAAGTCCAAAAATAACTTATGGTGCTCAACGTTCTTAGTCACAAACTAATCTTCAAAGCTGGGGCTTACTCCCTGTATTGATCAGTGTCTATTTATCAAGTGGTTGTGGGCTAGATTTTTCATTCATCATTTTTGGTTTTTTATTTGGGCTACAGCTGGCAGGACTCTGGGGCTATTCTGGCTGTGTTTGGGGGAATTGGCAGGGGTGTCTGGGGTAGAACCCGGGCCTCCTGCTTACAAGCCATCTGCTCCAGCCCATTGAGGGCTCCCTCTGTCCATTTATCATTTTATTTAGAGCCATGAAATACCTTTCAGGAAAGGTATTGTTATCCTCACTGTAGTGGAAAAGGAAAGAGCCATTAAGGGACGTGCCCAGGGTGGCACAAAGATAAACATACGCTCCACTCATATTCCAGCCACTTCTCTATTTACTTGTACTCTCAGTGAATTCTTTTTTTCAGTGAATTTTTAAAGCTTGAAAACAGCATGCAAATATCTGAAGAGTTTTCACATACATATCTGTCTTTATGCTGCTTTTCCATCTATTTTCTACACCTGAGGCATAACGAATGCACACTAACCAGTGCCGTTTGCAGGACAAAAGGACCACTTACACCTTGCACTCATTCGCCTCTTCAGCTATAGAGTCAGATCAGCTTCAATAGGAAGAGTAGAAAAGGCAGAGTTCCTGGGAAGTTTTCAGAAGTTTTATTCAAGGTCCAAATATCCAAAAGTCACTATTTTTATTTTATTTTATTTTGTGGTGCAAAGGACAAAGTCCCTCAATTTAGTTTTAAAATGGTTTGGGGAGCTGGAGCGATAGCACCGTGGGTAGGGCATTTGCCTTGCACGCGGCCAACCCTGGTTCAATTCCCAGCATCCCATAGAGTCCCCCGAGCACCGCCAGGAGTAATTCCTGAGTGCAGAGTCAGGAGTAACCCCTGTGCATCACCGGGTGTGACTCAAAAAGTAAAATGGTTTGGACAGGCCAGGGAGGTAGTACAGGGATTAAGGTGCTTGCCTTGCGAGAGGCTTCCCTAGGTTCCATCCTCTGCACTAAATATGACACCCTGAGCACAGAACCAGAAGCCCTGAGAATAACTGCATATGACCCAAAAACAATTTGCCCTTAGTGGTGTATACTAAATTTGTGTACCAATAGTAGCACTGTCATCCCACTGTACATTGATTTGCTCGAGCGGGCATCAGTAACATCTCTCATTGTGAGACTTATTGTTACTGTTTTTGGCATATCCAATATGCCACGGGTAGCTTGCCAGGCTCTGCCATGCGGGCAGGATACTCTCGACAGCTTGCCCAGCTTTCTGAGAGGGACGGAGGAATCGAACCCGGGTCAGCCACGTGCAAGGCAAATGCTCTACCCACTGTGCTATCACTCCAGCCTGTGTACCAATAGTACCAACAAAAATGTTTGTAACCTAAGTTATGATAAAATTCAGTTTATTTGATTTAAATCATGAGTCTCCAAATACCTAGGGTTTCAAAATATTGAAACCCAACTGAAGTTTGGTGTAAGAATTTAAAAGGAATACTGAATGTCTTTTCCACCAAACTTTGCTTTACTAAGTCTCAAAAAATAACTCTGAGTAACAAAATGTTATCTTTTGCTATTTCCGCATTAAATAACATTGTACTATGAATGATGAAACTGCTTCTGTTAATTGTATGTTGCAAATCTTGGCTGCAGAAATATATTATTATTCTTCAATTTACTGCTAACCATATTCCAACAGTCATTAGCATTTTTATCAGTTCAAGTATCATTCAGTAAATCTTGAGAAGAGCGTTCTGTCATATGGAAAAAAAATGACCTTTTTGGCCCTATAATTCTTTGTAAAGTTTTTTTTGGGGGCTTGTTATTGTTTGTTTGCTTTTTCTGTAAAGCAAGGTCGTTTTTATTGAAATATACTTACAAAGAATGTGGGGGGAGAGAAAAAGAAGTATGTGCTTGAGAGAGAACGCAGGCTTCTCCGGGTATGGAAATAAGTAAAGAAACACAGGAGCAAGTGCGATACGTGTTCCAGGAAAATCAAAGGCTTAAAGATCAAGCCTTTTGTTTGAAGACTAGTATAGACAATGGAGCTACCTGAAAAAAAAGTTTTGTGGGGGTTGGGTTACACCTAGTGATGCTCAGGTGTCACTCCTGGCTCTGCACTCAGGAATCACTCCTGGCAGTGCTCAGGGGTCCCTATGGGATGCCGGGCATTGAACCCGGGTTGGCCATGTGCAAGGCAAACGCCCTCCCTGCTATATTACTGCTCTGAAAATATTTCATTAGCGTGCGTATCTTTGAAGAATCATGACGTGTAAGGTTTGCCCGGGACCAAGGGGCTGGCTGATGAGATAGCCACACGTTCCGGGATCAAAATCACCCTCCCCCCCCAAGCAAAGACAGGACTTAAAGGGCCTGTGGCCCACCCAGCACCTGGTAGCCAGCACTTTGTCTCCACATCTGCCTTCCTTACATCTGCCCCACAGATAACAGAAGACCAAGCACACGGGTCCCGCTGTCTCGGTTCCCTTCCCACCCACACAACTTAAACACCCCTCCGAGCCTCTCCCAGGACTCCGCTCTGCCCCAGACTCACTAGAGGTCCGTAGGGCCCATGCGGGAGAAATAGGGCAGCGGGTAGGGCATTTGCCTTGCACATGGTCGACCTGGGTTCGATCCTTGGCATCCCATAGAGTCCCCCAAGCACTGCCAGGAGTGATTCCTGACTGCAGAGCGGGAGTTGGTGAACTCTGAGCATCAACAGGTGTGACCCGAAAAGCAAAGAAAAAAAATTAAAAATAAAGCAAAATATCCTTCTCCTGTTCCTTCTCTTTACTCTGTCCCTCCGCCTTCGCAGAATGAGGTCCGCGGCCTTTCGTCAAGGTGCTGCAACCCGGGCCTTGCTCTCTCCGCAGACGTGTTTCCGTTTCTCACCCGTGTCCGTGCACGCGTAACCACTGCTTCCTGGATTCTCGATTTGGCCTCGGTAAGTTTATGTGATTTTGCTCCAGCTGCCCCGTTCTAACTGATCCCAAACCTCGCCAGCCCCCTCAGGTTAAGCTTCTAGTCAGGAAATTGGAGCGTCTGGGGAGGCCTGTTCGCCCCTCTCTTCCCTTGCCTGCTTAGAAGACCTTCTTTCTCTCTCCAGTCAGCACTGTTTTCTGGATTATCGAGCTGTACTTGAGATGTCTGTACTCCGCCGAACTTGGCGGTACCTTGCGGTGATTTGGTGGTGGACAGATTCAGCCACCTAAGCCCCACACCCCTCTCGGGTGCCTTTTGTGCTCCTGGGAGTCACTTGATCCAACCATACCTCTGCTACATTTCTGTAATGTGGTTTGGCCTCAATATCCCCTGGTTGATGGTCTTAAGTGGCCTGAAAATGGGATCTTTGACTATTCCGAATTTTATTTTTTGCTTTTTTTTTTTTTGGAGGGGGGTCACTCCCGGCGATGCACAGAGGTTACTCCTGGCTCATGCACTCAGGAGTTACTCCTGGTGGTGCTCAGGGCACCCTATGGGATGCTGGGAATTGGACCCGGGTCAGCCCCGTGCAAGGCAAATGCCCTACCCGCTGTGCTATCGCTCCAGCCTGACTATTCCGAATTTACTAAATTTACAAAATTACTACCAACGCGTGGACCGGTCGGGAGAAACACTTTACATCCATGCCCCTCACCCCTCCTCCTGAGAAACCGTCACGCCTTGCAAGTCCTTTTTGCTGGACAAGGTGAACCCCTTCTCAGTCCAAACCGAACTCTCCCTCCTGGCTACCCCGACGCCCTCACCAAGGGGAGGGATGACGCCCTCTTGGATGGAGCTTTCCCTCCCTCTGTCTGGGCTCTCTCCCTCCACACCCCTGCCTGTCCCGAATCCTTTATTCTCAGGCTTTCTCCCATCCACCCCTCTTTCCTTGAACTCTGTCTCACTTTCCATGTTCTCCTCATTCGCAATTCTCAGCCCCTCTGCGACCTGCTTCCCACACCGCCTCTTCCCTGCTCTCTGCCGCGCCCTCCCCTTGGCACCTTCTATCTACCCCCCTCCCACCTCATCACTCTCTCCCTCTCTCCCTCTGCCAACTCCAGACCGGAGTCCTCCCGACTCCGCCACCACCTGGAAGCCCTCTCCCACGTTTCCTGAAGGGCTTCCAGGCGAGTGCTAGGAAAGCTGAAGGTGGTATCATCTCACTGTGTTAGGTTTACAATGACTTGGCCATAATTTGGTTTACGACATAGATTCCTAAAAGTTATAAAATTGGAGGAATCTAAGGAATGGGCTGAAAACAAAAGGAGAGGAAATGGGCCATTTTAAAATAAAGCAGCTTCGGGGCTGGAGCGATAGCACAGTGGGTAGGGCGTATGCCTTGCACGCGGCCGACCCGGGTTCGATTCCCAGCATCCCATAAGGTCCCCTGAGCACCGCCAGGAGTAATTCCTGAGTGCATGAGCTAGGAGTAACTCCTGTGCATTGCCGGGTGTGACCCAAAAAGAAAAAATAAAATAAAATAAAATAAAGCTGCTTCTGTAAAAAGCCACTTTGACTTAACTTTAAATTTCTCAAGTTATTTAACAGAGTGAATAGAAGAATATTTCAGACAGCATCCTGACAAGTGAAGTCATGACACTGTGTCTTGGGAAAAGCACCTGAAAAACCCTCCAGGGCGTGGCTCTGCCCCCAGCCTCTCTAGGGGTCAGTAGGGCCCGACGTTTAAAACATTTGAATGTTTCCAAATTGATTACTTTTTTGTGGGGTCACACCCAGCAGTGCTCAGGGCTTACTCCTGGGTCTGTGCTCAGGGATAACTCCTGGCAGGCCTTGGGGGACCATATGGGGTGCAGGGAATTGATCACATGTAAGGCAAGCACACTGCCCACTGTCCTATCTCTCTGACCCCTGTTGACATTGTTTTTAAAGAATCTTGTGAAAAGGATGCCATGTGAATATGTAGCTCAATCACCAAATTAAAAATGATTGACTTTGACTGTATTAGATTCAGTGAGCTAACCAGCAGACAATACATGTTTTTTCAACCTTTAAGTCAAGCCATTCAAGATAGGTTTCTGTCATCTTGTAATCAAGAATTTTAATGACTCTAACAGTTAATATACTGAGTACATGATATATGGCCTATATTTGACATACAGTGAAGGTGGGAAAGTGAATCTAGTTATTCTAGACACATTTTAAACAAGTTTGAAATATAAAGGGTTTGCTCTCCCAAGCTTTGGACCAAATTGATATTTTCATTGCCATCCAAGTCAAGTTTAATAATAAAATAAAATATTAGCTATAATTAATATTCTGATTCCATTCTGTGTTTGCAAATGTTTTGAGAAAGGTTGTGTGCACAATTCTATCTTGTGCATATCACTCCATAAATGTAGGTGTACTGTAGCAGGGAACTAGAATGGATGCCACAAACCAATGCTTACAAGGAACAGAGGATTGCAAAAAAGTGAAAAATGTGAAAAGAAGTCTCCTTCTTTCCTTCGCTCAATACTTGGTCCCCATTAGAGCAAAATAGTGACAAATGAACAATGGCTTCAAGTAATACAATTAATTTCATGGGGGTGGAGTGACAGTACAGTGAGTCTTGCAAGCAGCATCCTATATGGTCCCCAGGGCACGCCAGGAGTAATTCCTGAGTACAGAGCCAGGCATAACCCCTAAGCATCACTAGATATGACATAAAAAGCCAAACATAAATAAATAAAATTAATTTCATCTTGTTTAATTGACAGAACCCTAGAGAGGAAGTTCTGGTAAAAATACATATTTTTTATCAGAATTCTCACTTGTTGCTTGTGGGAGTACAGATGGAAAAATACTGCTTTGGAGAAAATCTTGGTTATGACTGGTGAAATTGAGCACACAGTCTCCTTTGATTCACTTAGCCCAGGTTTTGCAAGATGTCTAGAAAAATTGTGTGTGTGTGCATTTGTGTGTATGCATGCTAGTGTTCCAACCCAGGCAGTCACTTTACTGTGGAGCTACACCCTCTGCCTCAGAGGAAACTCTGAACTGTATGTAGCCAGCGAATCTTCTTTCTAGCAATACTTGTTATAGAAAAAACATGAACGTGAATGAAGGATCATATTTAATACAGTGATATTATACAGCAAAGAAAGTCGCAAAGGAACGTGTAGTATTGAAATCACAGGACAGTAGTGAGTAAAATTGTTTTGAAAACATGCAAAGCAGTTGTATAGATTAGAGCATCTTATGCTTTTCCCACCCAGGAAGAGCAAACTTGGCAAGTGCTCCCTGAAGCACCTCTTACACATTTGATTTTTTGATTCATTTTGGTTGATTTCAAAATCTTTTACTGCTGTCATCGATTTCCCTACATTTAGTTATGCCAGGGTCATTAATCACAGCTTAAGAAACTAGAGGGTGAAGTCAGAACAATAATACAGCAGGTAGAGCATTTACCTTGCATGCAGCTGACCCAGGTTCTATCCCCAGCACCTCATATGGACCCTCAAGCCCCACAAGGATTGATCCCTGAGTGAAGAGCCAGGAGTAAACCCTGAATACTGCCTGGTGAGGCCCAAAAGCAAACAAGTTAAAAACAAGTATATGGCAGCGTTGTCTCTATGTTCAACACCATATCTAACGAAGAACAGAGGAAATTGTTTTCCAGCAATAGAAAAGCATGTTATAATGCTTACTTCATGCTAGGTGCTTCCTTTTCTTCCCTCACTCTGTCCCTCTGCAATCCCACTTCTTTTTTCTCTTTCAGTCATTTTTATAATACAACATTACCGCATACAAAGTCACCAGTAAAAAATGCAGTGTTGGGTCTCAGGAAAAGAGAGGCCAGCTGGGGCGCCTGATTACATTGATAAACATGCTGAAGGAAAGCATGGTGACATACAGAGTTATCAAGCAGCTCCACAGAGGGGCAAACAGTGTCGTGTCTGAAGACCTGGAAAGGGTTTTCTGGAGAAGCTACTGTGCTGAAAGGAAGGAAGTGGAGAGAAAACGTTGGTTGCAGAACAAAACTGGACAATTGAAGAGATGGCAACAGGGCTTGCTTTGGCTGGAGTATAGACATCAGAAGGCACTTGAGGAGCTGGAGTGATAGCACAGCGGGTAGGGTGTTTGCCTTGCACGCAGCCGACCTGGGTTCGATTCCCAGCATCCCATATGGTCCCCGGAGCACCGCCAGGAGTAATTCCTGAGTGCAGAGCCAGGAGTAACCCCTGTGCATCGCTGGATGTGACCCCTCAATAAAAAAGCAAAAACAACAAAAAAAGAAGGCATTTGAGATGTATGTAATGTGCCTTTTTCACCAGTTGGCTATGGAAAAATGTGGTCAATGGCGCCACATCCTGAAACCAAACCCTTGACCTGCATTGTGGTGAGGTAAGTCACTTCCAAACAGCTTCAAGTCTTCTCGCTGAAATCAATGGAATAAATGAGATGACTTTTAGTTTACTGTGTTGCAACTTTTGTCACATTTTCTTTGTTTATGTCCCAAAGGAAAAGATACAAATAATACTGGATTCATTTTATAAACAGAAAGCTCCTAGATTCCCTGTAAAAACAGAGTCTCTGACCAAATAAGCTAGTGCTATCAAACTTCCCTTTTTTGGAATTCTTTTTAAGTTTTCATTTAACAATGTTTAAAAAACAATTTTTAGGGTTATAATAAACTGATGTTGTAAAATAGCACTTGGGACAAGGCTTGCATTCTCTACTTGTTTAAACTGTGTCATTTTAACCAGACCTAAACATTAATTCATTTGCATTAGCTTAACAACATTTCTAGGAGATTTTTAGATGATCATTCTACAGATAGGTCTCTCACAGATTTGAGGCCAAAAGACCTTCCAAAAGTAACATGAAGACAGTAAAATAGTTTGACCCATAAGTTCTTTTATATGTGAAGATAATGAAGCTTCTTGAATGACATGTACATATGTGTGTGTGTGTTCAATTTGTTGATAGGCATTCTGGGTAGGTATTTCAAATAGAATCAGACATTCTACAGAAAAACAAGTGCTTGAAAATGCATTGGAAGCAAGTCAGCTATATTGGTTGCTTTTACAATGGCCAGATGGGCTAACATTCTGCCCAACTTCTGATATCAGGAACCTGGTGTAGCTTAGCCTCTTCCTGTGTGGATACTGTTTTTTTTTTCAGGGTCACATTGCAATTCTGTGGCTAAACTGTTGCTAAACAGTCAACCCCCATGAGGCGGGACTCTGTGAATAGGGTCAGCTTTTGACTCAAGCCTATAGTTGCTAAGTAGAATCAGCAGAGAGGAAAATGACAAAGTAGGGGCTGGAGAGATAATACAGCAGGTCTAGCGCTTGCCTTGCATGCACCAACCTGGGTTTGATCCCTGGCATCACATACGGTCCACCGAGTAGCACCAGCAGTAATTACTGAGTGCAGAGCGAAGAGTAACCTCTGAGCATGGCTGGTGTGGCCCAAAAACATTAAATAAAAGGAAAAAATGAGAAACTAGGGGCCCAGGGGTGGCTCAGTGGCAAAAGAACTGCATTGCCGTTGTGACTCATCAGTTGAATTTGATCCCCAATGTCACCCACCTGTGCAAAACCCTGCCCAGCAACTCTGTTCTTTGGGCTCTTCAGGGCACATCAGAGGTGCAGCCTCCAGTGCAGCACAGCTGGGGCTGGCCAGATCCCCTACTAAGGGTGTGACAGCTTCATGTCCAAGTGTGCAACCCCAGGGGATCATGGATGTGAGGGACACAACTAAGCAGGGTAACCTTTGCAAGCACCACCACCAAAATGTGCGTGAACACTAGGACTAAAGAGTGTGAACCCTGGGAAATACAAGCGCCACAACTAAAGACAAACAACCATTGAGGAGCCCCACAACCAGATGCATGGTCCTCCAGGGAGTACCACATCAAGTGTGCAAGGCCTGGGGCCGGAGTGACAGGACAGTGGGCAGGGTGCTTGCCTAGCATGTGGCTGACCCAGGTTCAATCCCCGTCACCCCACATGGTGCCGCAAATTCCTCCAGGAGTGATCCCTGAGTGCAGCCCGGAGCAAGCCGTTAGCACCGCCAAGTGTGGCTCTCAAACAAACCAAAACAAAAACTACAAAAAGTCCTGGAGAAGTGTGCAGGGAACCACAAGCAAGTGTATGTGCTATTCATTCCAATAACAAAGCAACAGCAAAGAGAAGGGGGAAAGGAAGAAAATGATAAAAATCATTAATTACTACAGGTAAGAAGAATCATCTAGAAAGCACTTAATTCTGAAGTTGCTGCTTGATGTTGGGGGTTCGACAACATTTACCAAACCAGGAATATTTTAGTGCTTGGCAAGATACAAATTGGATTTGATTATGGGGTCAAAGATGGTACACGGGGTAAGTCACTTGCATAAAGTCAACCCTAGTTTGGTCCCTGGAACTTCATCCTCTTCCCTGAGCAGGAGTGGACCCTGAGCACAGAGGCAGGAGTAGCCCCTGAACCCTGCCAGATGTGGCCAACTTCTCCCACTCCCAACAAACAAGCAAAAAGCTCCAAAATACCAGACTTTGGAAGGATGTTTAAGAGTCCAGAATGATTGAGAACACGCAACTGCTCGCTGGATGAGACTTGAACGCAATGTTGGTATCTGAAAAAAAGGGCTGTGTGGTAAGCTATCTTACAAATGACACTATGTTTCTGTAATCACAATATAATTGAAAACAAATTTGCAACTTCGCCGCGCCCGCAGCCCCAGTATGACTGAGGAAGACAAGGGAGCTGCTTTGGACACCAGCAGCCCGCCAGCAACCTGCAGTATGTGATTTGAGCGTTTCCGCCAGGCCCCCCGTGTGGGGGCCCGGCGTTTCTCTCTCTCTTTTTCTTTTTTAATCTCTCTCTCTCCCTCAACCTCTTCTGGGCACAGCACAGCCTCCACCCCACTTCTCTGAGCACAAAATGGAGAGACGCATCCAAATGCGCGGCGCGGCTGGCGGGGGGGATCGAGGGCGGGGAAGTACCGGTCTCCGCCCACTTCGGACACTTAAAGAGAGTGCAGCCACGTGGGCTTCCCACTTCGCCGCGCCCGCAGCCCCAGTATGACTGAGGAAGACAAGGGAGCTGCTTTGGACACCAGCAGCCTGCCAGCAACCTGCAGTATGTGATTTGAGCGTTTCCGCCAGGCCCCCCGTGCGGGGGCCCGGTATTTCTCTAGGTTTTCCCATCTTATGAGCACCATAAAAGGGTAAAAGATTGTAGTGATAGAATTTCAGGCAGAATTTTCCCTGGACTTTATACAGAAACCCAAAACCGCGTGGCCGCTGTCGCGGCCACACGACCTAATGTCATCTAATCATCCCCAATTCTTTTAACCTCTCTCTCTCTCTCAATCCCTTCCTCCCGAGCACAGCGCAGGGTCCTCAGCTTTCTGAGTGCAAAATGGAGACGCCGAGCCAGCTGAAACAGGATGCGCGGGGGAGATCCCAGGAGGGCGGGGGCGGTGACTCCCGCCCACCGCAGATAGATACTTAAACCCACCTCCCCCACTGTGCGTTCCTTTGGGCCATGCTGTGGATTGAGCATGATGGAAGATCCCAAAAGCACGCCCTTGGACTCCAAGCAGCCCACTGAACTAATTCTGGCATGGGATCGGAGACCCCACGGCGGGCTGCGAGAGTGGAAACCGGGAATTTTCCAATTCTTTTAACCTCTCTCTCTCAATCCCTTCCTCCCGAGCACAGCGCAGGGTCCACGGCTTTCTGAGTGCAAAATGGAGACGCCGAACCTCTCTCTAGGTTTCTCCATCTTATGAGCACCATAAAAGGGTAAAAGTTTATAGTGATGTTATTTCTGGTTGTACTTTCCCTGGACTTTATACAGAAACCCAAAACCGCGACCTAATGTCATCTTAGTATCAGCAATATGTAATGGTTCCTTCTTAATGGGTCGGACTTTCGTGGGAGATCCTAACAAGAATAGTAAGTCTTTTGCTGAAATATTGAAGGCAATCAAAGTGGTAGCCATCTCTCTAGACTGAACTAAGCTATATCCCCACGCCGGCTGAGAAGAAATATCCTTCTTTCTCAGGAAGAAACGCGGCGTGGTGTCAACCATAGTGTGATGTCCATTAAGCAAACAGACCTGGTGGCGTGGGAATGGGATATAAGGGGAAAAATAATGTACATGGACCAGCGGGACGCTGGTGGAATCTCGAGCAGGAGCCGATACCAGCGCAAGACCTTTGGTTCCAGAAACTGCTTGCAGACACTCTACTAGACTATCAACTAAGCCAGAGCCCCACGCCGGCTGATGACGGGAAATAACCATCCTCTTCGTTTTATTTTTCCCTTTGTCAGACAGCGTGGCGATTACTAAACAGGCGTGAACTCGGTGGCGCGGGGCAAGGGGGAAAAAGAAAAGTTATGTAACAAACAGCGGGACTTAATATCTCTATATTCTTAGCAATGGAGAACTATCAAATGCTTCCTTGGCAATAGGACTGTCTTTTTCTTTTTGGGGGGAGACCCCAGCAACAGTAGTGAGTTGTGTGTTGAAACATGGAATGTAATCGAGATAAAGTGTAAACGAAGTGAAACTTATCACTTACAAGGGTGGGTACTGGGGAGGTGGGAGGGGGCGGCAGATATACTGGGGGGGTTGGTGATGGAAGATGGGCACTGGTGAAGGGAAGGGTGTTTGAGTATTGTATAACTGACATAATCCTGAGAACTATGTAACCCTCCACTTGGTGATTCAATAAAAAAAATTTTAAAAAAAAAAGAAAACAAATTTGCAAAGTAAGGGTACTTTAAAATCTAAAAGCTGATGAAATAAAGACCACAAAACCAGAGAAGTATACTATTCATGAAGCAACATACTATAGGATCGGTGTGGATGTAGACCATCAAGGGAGGGAGAAAAACAAGACATTAAGATAGAAGAAGAAAAATCTGGAGTAGAATTAGAGCAGGTCTGAATTTTTATTTTTTTTAATTTTTTATTAGAGAATCACTGTGATGTACAGTTACAAACTTATGAACATTTGTGTTTGCATTTAACTCATATAGTGATCATTTGCCCATCCCTCCACCAGTGCCCATTCACCTCCACCAATGATCCCAGTATCCTTCTCACCACCCACACCGCATCCCCCACCACAGGTCTGAATTTTTAGCGTGAACAAACTCTGGTACTCTTTTTTTTTTTGCTTTTTGGGTCACACCCAGCGGTGCACAGGGAATACTCCTGGCTTTGCACTCAGGAATTACTCTTGGTGGTGCTCAGGGCATCATATGGGATGCTGGGAATCAAACCCAGGTTGGCTACATGCAAGGCAAACATCCTACCCGCTGTGCTGTCGCTCCAGCTCCTCTGGTACTAATTTTTTTCTTTTTGGGTCACACCGCGTCGATGCACAGGGGTTACTCCTGGATCTGCACTCAGGAATTACCCCTGGCAGTGCTCAGGGGACCATATGGGATGCTGGGAATCAAACCTGGGAAGGCCGCATGCAAGGCAAATGTCCTAGCCGCTGTGCTATTGCTCCAGCCCCTGCTACTCATTTTTGATCCTTAATGTTAGTACAGTGCTAAGTTCTTGCAGTTGTATATGATGGAATGTGTGTTGGCTGTCCTACTAGACAGATAAATGGAGAGTTGCCACAGTCCCAAGCATACCAGATAATTTCTCACACATCCCCATTGAGAAAATTCTCTGTGTTGAATGTTCGTGTCCCAAACGGGGCTCTGGGCTTTCATTAAGTCATAAGAGTGGAACTCTCATTAATAAGACTAGCAGTTTTGTAAGAATTACTCAAGAGAGACCATTCCTCTCTCTCTGCCATCTGGAATACAGCAAGAACCTGTTTAACTGCCAACCAGGAAGAGATTCCTCTTCAGAACCTGAACATGTGAAGGAAGGAATAACGCCAACCAGGATGCTTGCGGTGGGCAAAAGGAATAGAGAACAGGTGGTGCAAGAAGGCAGTTAAGAACTTCCAGCTACAGCTTTGTAGAACCAGGACTATAATTGTCCTGATTGTTTATTTAATACTTTATTATAAGAATATATCTACCTGTTAAGTAAATATTTTTCTTTTCTTTACTTCACTCACTATCATGTGGCATATTGTGTATTTACTATATTGTAATATTTAAGTTTTGCTAATTTCTTTCAAGAATGGAATATCAAGAAAAGCGAACATTTTTATCATGCAATGATTAACATGTTATCGGTCGTGCACAAGATAGACATATATCATGTTGGAAGGAATTATGACTTATTGTCTTTATTTTGTGGGTCACACCCAGTAGTGTTCATGGCTTATTTCTGGTTCTGTGATCAGGGATCACTCCTGGTGGGGCACTAGGGAATGTTTGCTGTACCAGATATTGAACCTGGGTCAAACCAAATGCAAGGCAAGTGACTTACGCATGGTACGATGTCTCTTAACCCTATTGTTGTTATTTTGAAATGGAGAAAAGTTTAATTTTGTTTACTTTTTTCACTTTTTTTTTGGTGGGGTCACACCCAGCAATGCTCAGGGGTTACTCCTGCTCTGCGCTCAGAAATTACTCCTGGCCATACTCAGGGGACCATATGGATGCCGTGGATTGAATCTGGGTCAGCTGCTTTCAAGGCAAATGCCCTACACACTGTACTATCACTCCAGCCCCGTTTGCTTTTTATCGGAGAGGGGAGTTGGGCCCCACGTGGCAGTACATAGGTCCTGTTCCTGGTTCTGTGCAAGATCAAACAGAGTCAGCTGCATTCACAACAAGTATGTATTCATCCATGTATTTTCTGCCTCCAGCCCCAAGATGAAGAATGCTTTAAGGAGATCCATGAGTGCCAAGATGATAAGGAATGGACTTGTAACTTTTCATTTTATATGCCAACCTTACTGAGACACAGGACAGCCATATTTCTGGGGATGGCTGTCTGGGAGAATTGGTAGACTGAATAAAGAAGAAATCACTCCTCACTGTGGGTGGCCCCCAGTCAACTAAGGGCCTGAATAGAATAAAAAGGTAGAAAGAAGTTGTAGTCTCTCTACTTGATTGCTGGTCAAAATTATTTGTCATCTTCCCAGGAACCAGGACTTATGCCATTGGCACTGTTGGTTCTCATGCTTTTGGACTTAGACTAGAACTTAACCCTGTAGTTTTCCTGGAGCTCCAGTGTGCAGATGACAGATCACGAGACTGCTCGGTTTCTGTAATCATGTAAGCCTTCTAATAAATTCCATGATATGAATATAGACAAAAATATATATGTCTCTTGCCCACATGCCTGGCTGTCTTCCCCGGGGCCCCTCGGAGGGGATGGGTTCCAGCTTCCCTCCCCACCCCGAGCAGAGCTCCAGGCAGCCGAAGGCCACTGGAACCTAGCTAACAGCCATGCTGGAGGCTCCTCTCTACACCTTCGAACAGGCCTCGTGCATGAAGGTACCGGCAGAGGAACCCAGGTGTGTATGATCCCATCAACGGTCAACATCCAGAATGAGACTTAAAAGCAAGCTCTTAGAAGAAGCCAACTTCTTTAGCCTACTTCTCCCTCTAGGAGAAACTGGCAGTCTTCTGGGAGTTTCCTGCCCCCATGGGACAGCCTTGCAAGCTTCCCATGGTGTATTCATATGCAAAATCCAGTAACAAGCTGGATCTCATTCCCCTGACCCTGAAGAGCCCCCCAGTGCGACATCGTTAGGAGGGCTGAGTCGAGATAGACTTCTAATATCTCAGGGAAAGGACCAAATGAGATGTTACTGAGCCCACCGGAGAAATCGGTGATTAACAGGATATTGTGTGTGTGTGATTGTGATTTTGATCTATTTTTCTTTATTTTGGAGGAGGCACATGCAGTGGTGCTCAGGGCTTACTAGGCTCTGTGCTCAGGGATCACTTATGGTGGGCTTGGGGGATGACATTGGGTACCAGAGATCAAACCCAAGTCAGCTTCATGCAAGACAAACACCCGACCCACTGTACTATCTCTCCATTCCTATATACTTTTATTGATGTCTCCTTATATATGTATATAGAATGATATTTATAATATGTGCGTAGAGAGAATGGAGAACCCTAACTAATACAGCAGGGACATATGAACACTTCTTAGGATTTTATCATTATTGTGGCCCCTGCATGTTTATTACTATTTGCATATTGGTCATTCATTTCCTAGACTAGAATCAGGAGTCTCAAAGGATTCAATCATTTTCTTTCTATAAAAACACATGTTAGGGGGCTGGAGTGATAGTACAGCAGGTAGGGCACTTCCTTTGCATGTGGCTGACCCGGGTTCGATCCCTGGCAATTCATATGGTTCCCTAAACCCACCAGAAATGATCCCTTTTCACAGAACCAGGAGTCAGCCCTGAGCACCCCACCTGCCGTCCCAAATTTGTTTTTTCTTTTTGGGTCACACCCAGGGATGCTCAGAGGTCAGTCCTGGCTCATGCACTCAGGAATTACTCCTGGTGGTGCTCGGGGGACCATATGGGATGCTGGAAATCGAACCCAGGTCAGCCGCATGCAAGGCAAACGCCCTCCCTGCTGTGCTATCGCTCCAGCCCTCCAATATTTTTTAAGAAGGAATTTTTTAAAAATAAAATACTTGTGCAAGTCCTTGGCATAATGCAAGTCCTTGACAAAATTCTATTGGATTGGTTCTCAGTTTTATACTTACATTCATTTATCCTATACCCTAGTTTTACTTGGGAAAAGAAATTTATCACAAGATACTGGGAAATTAAAAGGTGGCTGTGGAAACTGGAATTTAGTGGTATAAAATTTTCCATATTTGTCTTTATTAAAATTATTTTCTCATTATAGTTGAGGTCATTATGTCATATTTTTCAAAGACTAAACTGACCAAAAACTGGGAGATGACTCAAAAGACATTCAAGCATACTTTGTGTGCAAGAGCCTGGGTTCCACCTCTGGAAGCACATGGTACTCTGAGAACCATGCAGAAATAGCTTTGGAACATTACCAGATGTGGTCTTCAAACAAAAAATAGGACAAAAAGAATAAAGACTAAACAGAGGTAAGCAGAGTGCCTTATCTTTAAGGCATGTGTCCGTCCCTGGTTCAAATCCCAAGCTCCTCCAGGGGGCACTCTTGAGCTCAAAGTCAGGAATAGCCGCCCTGAACATCTGATGTGGCCCAAACCACCTCCATGTCCCCCAAAACATGATAGTAGTCTGATAGCTGCCCTAAATATGCTATTAGGCTTGGGCAGAATGAACCAAATATTTATATTAAGGTTTTAGTCCTTTGTATGTTTTTTTGGGGGTGTCACACCCGGCGATGCACAGGGGTTATTACTGGCTCATGCACTCAGGAATTACTCCTGGCGGTGCTCGGGGGACCATATGAAATGCTGGGAATTGAACCCAGGTCGGCCGCGTGCAAGGCAAACGCCCTACCCGCTGTGCTATTGCTCCAGCCCCTGTATGTTTATTTTAAAGGATTTTTATTTATGAATGTGTACTACTTGGTTGTTTTATTTTTTATTTTTAAAATTTTACTTATTTATTTATTTTTGGTTTTTGGGTCACACCCGGCAATGCACAAGGGTTACTCCTGACTCATGCACTCAGGAATCACTCCTAGCGGTGCTCAGGGGACCATATGGGATGCTGGGATTTGAACTTGGGTCAGATGTGTGCAAGGCACATGCCCTACCCGCTGTGCTATTGCTCTATTCCCTTGGTTGTTTTATTTTAACAAGGTTTTTATGAGCTGTCAGTACCACATCCTGTAGCGTTAGGAACCAGAGACACAGTGACACTGAGGGTTGGGGATGAACGTGGATGGAAGTCTTGGTCTTGCAAGTGCCAGGAATTGACCCAGGGCCTCTGTCAGCAAAGGATGTGTCCACCTGAGCCACATCCTCTTTGCATCACATGGAAGAGATGCTGTTCTCAATGTGTCTTTTACAATGTACACTGTAGTTTTATATTCTCAGCTCATACAATACCAGAGATCGTATACATTAGTGCTTTAACTTATTTAGAAGTTGGCTACTGTGGTTAAAAAAAAAAAAACTTCTTATTAAGGTAAACAGCTAATGGCTCAAAGATGTTTCTCAGTTTAACTTGAAATCATCTGTCTGATACAAGATGGCTTTTAAATTTTTTTTCCTACCAAACACGAAAAGGAATTTTTCAGGAAAATGGAACTGATTTTCTTGTGGAAGTTTTAAAGTCTGTAAAAGGTAGAAAGAGGAAAGGGGTTTTTGTTGTTTTCTTGAGAACTTTAAAAAACCATATTTTGAAAAGAGCTTTTACTGAAATTGGTAGATTAATGATACTCTATTTTTTGAGAAGAAAAATGAGGATGTGAAAATAAAAAATCACTGTTTTACTTTTTAAAGGAGGCTCAAGGTATGACTTTTCAACTGAATATATATATACATACATATATATACATATATACATATATATGTATATATATATAACATAGCACAGTGGGTAGGGCGTTTGCCTTGCACATGGCTGACCCAGGTTCGATTCCTCTGTCCCTCTCAGAGAGCCTGGCAAGCTACTCAGAATATCCCGCCCACACGGCAGAGCCTGGCAAGCTCCCCATGGCATATTTGATATGCCAAAAACAGTAACAACAAGTCTCACAATGGAGACCAATGGAGATGTTACTGGTGCCTGCTTGAGCAAATCAGTGAGCAACGGGATGACAGTGATTGACAGTGACAGTGTGGGCTGGAGCGATAGTACAGAGGGTAGGCATTTGCTTTGCATGCGGCCGACCCGGGTTCGATTTCCAGCATGCCATAGGGTCCCCTGAGCACTGCCAGGAGTAATTCCTGAGTGCAAAGCCAGGATAACCCCTGTGCATTGCCAGTGTGACCCCCAATAAAAAGCAAAAGGAAAAAAATACAATACAATAAAAAAAATAAAATATTTGTGAATGGTAGCACTTTATGCAAGTGTGACTTATCGTTATGGTCATTCAGCCTTGTGACTTGGCAGCTGGGCCCACATTCCTGACTGGCTCCTGGTGTTTGTATAGCTCAGTCACTTTTTTCATACACTGACCTTTGCTTTTTTGATCATCAATCAGCTCCAGATTCTTGCTCATTGGTAGTGTTGATGGACATGAATGAGTCCTCTTACACGTTGCCCTTATACCCAATGCTGCCAAATTCTAAGAAACTGGGAAATCTCAGTGCCCATCAGCCTACCATTATACTACCTTACTTGAAATCAAAAGGCAGCTATAAAGGTTAGGGGAGGGGCTGGAGCAATAGCACAGCGGGCAGAGCGTTTGCATTGCACGCAGCCAACCCAGGTTCAATCCCCAGCATCCCATATGGTCCCCCTGAGCACCGCCAGGAGTAACTCCTGAGTGCAGAGCCAGGAGGAACCCCTGTGCATCGCCAGGTGAGACCCAAAAAGGAAAAAAAAGGTCAGGGGAGTACCAATTCAGCAGTATGTTTGCTTTTCTATCCAAGAATTGAGACGAACCTATCAAAATACACCTAGTGGATCATGTTCAAATTTTAGCTGCTATTGGCTCATCAGAAAATCTATGCAGTTTCTAAGAATTGTTTTGGGGCAGTGAGGTTAAAAAATGTGCATTGATGGTGAGAAAAACAAAGGGATGACCAAAATAAGAATGACAAGTCCTCTTCCACTTCCCATATGCCTGGCTTGACACATATTCAGCTTTTGTGTAAACTAGGAATAGAAACACATATTCTGTACAGGCCATACTGGTAAGGACTCAATAAGTGTCAGTTAACCCTGAACCAGCCACGGTTGCTAATATTCCAAGAAGACAGAAGCTCTGGCTACATACCACCAAAATATCTAGAAGAAAACTTTATCAGCCTTCCAGATGGCTGTCGACATGATGCCAAGCATCCAAATATTTGGACTGCATTCAAAACATATTTGACAAGCATCTCTCTTCCTTTCAGATGGGCGTTTTGGCCTCAAGAAGACAGAGAGTGAGGGGGTTTTCTGTAGAAAGATGTTATCTATCTAACTTTACTGACTCTTGTATACTTTGGAGCCGCTTACAGAGACACTGGAAAATGGTAATGCATGCAACATGGATTATCTCAATTTTCAGAAAGCCTTTGATACTGTTCCATCTAATGGGCTGCTTAACCCCAAGACAGCAGGGACTCTTGAGGGAACCCTGGGAAAAATGAGAAACTGGCTAGAGAACAAAACACAAAGTTTAGAATAAAACAGAATGGAAAATAGATAGAAGATGGGGTTGCTTTCAAAGAGCAGTGGAGTAAGTGCGGAGGTTGCGTTTGTGGCTGTGACATAGGATGAATGCAAGTATGTGGAAGAAATGGTGATTAGGGCCCTGATTCTGCCTTTCCCACACATCGAGCCTGTGGTGACGTGAACTTCATCTGACAATCTCTCGACGTTAAAAAAGTGTTACATGTCGGACCAGAAAGACACTTGAAATGATTCTAAACCAGCTCTGATTGAAGAATGAAAATATGCAGCCACAACACTTGGCATTTAGGAGAAGTCTGCTATTTTCAATGAATTCAATGTGCTGCCACCCTGGGGAATTAAGAAACACTCATTCTTTTTCAAATGAATGGCTCTCAAATGGGGACATCGACCCCTTCCAGGGACGTTTGACAATGTCCAGACCTCTTTTTTTGGTTGTTACAGTTTCGGGGAAAGATGCAGGGGCCATCTGATGGGAAGAGTCTGCAGGGCTGACGGATGACAGCGCCTAGGACGGACCCACAGCTCCAAGCAGTGCCACGGTGGAGAAGCTTCTGTGCTAAACCACTCTAAGCTGAAGGACGGGGAAATTCAGAAGGTGAACATTTTCTGTACAAAGCATGAAAAAATGAGGTCAAGCATGGGCTAAAGTCGTCATCGTCTCCAACTACAATATGGTGTTTTAAGTCTGCAAATGAGAGCAGATAGGATGGGCAGAAGAACAACCGAAGTTTAAGGGAATAGAGAACAGGAGAGAACACAGAACAGACCTTTAGCCTTGGCTGTAAACTTATGTGTTCCTCCCAAGTCTTGTGGGCCTTCTGCTCACTTCACTTCCAATGCACTGGCTGGCCCGGAGTTTGCTACAGAACAGACTCCATAGAAACATCTGTTTTGGTCTGGCACCCAGATGTTTCCATCTATGTCTGCCAGATAGTCTGCCTTCCAAACAGCATTTTCTCTTATAGAAAGTTTTAGGGCCAGGGGCTTGAACAATAGCACAACAGGTAGGGTATTTGCCTTGCACGCAGCCGACCCGGCTTTGATTCCCAGCATCCCATATGGTCCCGCGAGCACCGCCAGGAGTCATTCCTGAGTGCGTGAGCCAGGAGTAACCCCTGTGCATCGCCGGGTGTGACCCAAAAAAGCCAAAAAAAAAAAAAAACGAAAGAATGTTTTAGGACCAAAGAAAGACTAAGGAAGTTTCTTGTAGTAAAGTCAAACACTTTCAGCACCTTAAAATGTGTAAATTAGCTTTTATTTACTTTATGAAATATAGAGTTAGGAGTTTATTCAAACTGAATTTTCTTGGAATCATGTTCAAAATGAAATCACTCCAAGGCATCAGAGAGGTAGTACAGGAGGGGAGACACTTGCCTTAACACGTGACTACATCCGTATGTGGTTCCCTGAGGACCACCAAGGGTCTCTCCTGAGCAGAGAGCCAGAAATATGCCCCAGCACTGTGGGGAGTGGTCAATCCCTTCCCCCAAACAAAAACTATTCCAGATTCAGACAGCAATTCTAGAAACTGGGGAAGAGGCAAGTACCACAAGGTACATGTGGTCTGGTTGGGGGTCTGTGGAGAGACCCTGGATCCTGTTGCCCCCCCCATACATCTGGTCATTTCATGCAACAACCACTTGCTTTTGAAATATTGCCAACTGTTCTGGCACAAACGTTCTATGCAAGTTTCCCCTTAAGCAGTGTACTTGTTTACTTTGATTTCCTTGTTGCCAAAAGTAGATGAATTAGAATGGCATGCAGCTCTGAAAAAGACCGGTATGAGAAAAGAAACCTGGCTGAGAACAGGTACAGAAATAGCTGCTTTTTCATTTGCCTCAAAATTTTGTTTTATTTGTAAGAGACCAGGGCCCAGGGTCATTGTAATTGCCTCTGATTTAACAGAAAGTAAATTCTCTCTGTGAGAGGCCCTTGGCTGTCAAAGGGCACAATTGACCTTTGGCTAATTCTATTTAGGAGGTTGTGATATACGGCCTCAGAAGCTAGTCCGTTGAGCCCTGAAGTGAAAGGGCTCATTGGGAAAGGGGGGATTTTGTTGAATAACGGCATGTCAGAGTTCAGGACCCTGGAAGCAAGAGCTCTACCACCAAACCCGTGGACTAATGCACATCCCCCCACACGGTATTGTTCTCAGCTTTGGCATCTTTTTTGGTTGCAGTACTTACAAAGGTGAACTCATAGAGTTTGCTAGGGAATTCATTTCCTTTTTTCTTGTTTTGTAAGATGAGTACATGCATGTGTGCCTGTGTGTTCATGACCTGCCTTGATGAGTGAATTTGAGCTTTCTTGTTTACCTTTTATTCACATTCTACTGTATAGTTTATTACAATGTGAATTTAGTTTTTAATTGTTTTGCTTATTTATTTATTTCATTGAATCACTGTGAGATACAGTTTCAAACTTTCATGTTTGAGTTTCAATCATGCAATGATCAAACACTCATTCCTCCACCAGTGCACATTCTCCACCACCAATCTTCCCAGTATACCCCCTCTTTCCCACCCTCCTCCTGACTCCATGGCAGATGACTTCCCCCATACTCTCTACTTTTGGGCATTATGGTTTGCAATACAGATACTGAGAGGTTCTCATGTTTGTTCTTTTATCTATCAGCACACATCTCTCATCCTGACCCATCCCATCAACCATCATTGTCTTAGTGATCCTGTCTCTATTCCAGCTGCCTTCTCTCCCACATGAGGCAGGCTTCCAACCATGGAGCAATCTTCCTGACCCATGTGTCTACTGTCCTTGGGTGTCAGTCTCATGTTATTTTATACTCCACAAAGGAGTGCAGTCCTTCTATGTCTGTCCCTCTCTTTCTGACTCATTTCACATAGCATGATACGCTCCATGTCCATCCACATATAAGCAAATTTCATGACTTCATCTCTCCTAACAGCTGTAGAGTATTCCATTGTGTTGATGTACCAAAGTTTCTTTAACCAGTCGTCTATTCTTGGAAAATGTGAATTCAAATATTTGCGTTTGATATCAGCTGGGACTGGTGCCCTTTACTGTGGCCCATTGAAATGTTCTTATCATGGCTCACAAGTGGGCAAGAGCAAGAAATATATCATGCATTGTTGCCACTGATCATCCTTAGTGACCTCCTGGCTGCAAGGGTTAGTCGTAGTAACAAGACAAGGGAATGGAAAGTATCAAATGATGGCAAAGCCAGTATTATAGAAATGGGAATGCCAAGGAAGGAGGGATTTGGGTGGGGGAATGAAGAGCCAGAGAGACTGTAACGTAAGTGCATTTATTTGCCAAAAGTCTTGGACATATTGGTGATGTTGAGATGAGGTAACTATGTACACCCAAACCATAAGATTTAACAGTAGCATAAGCATGTGACCCAAGCTATAACAAGTAAATTTATTTTATTTTTGGGCCACACCTAGTGGTGTTCAGGGATTATTTCTGGTTCTGCACTCAGGGATCACTCCTCACAGTGCTCAGGAGATCATATGATGTGTCCGGGATAACCCACGTCTGCCATGTGAAAGCAAGCACCCTACCCACTCTATTATTGCTCGAACCTCACTGTAATAAGTTATTTTTTAAAAAATATTTTGTTAAAGAGGCCGGTTGGGGGAATGTTGAGCCATTGGGAGAGGGATGCTGAAACCGGTGGTGAGTTTGGAGTTAGAACATCATATGCCTGACACTGTTATTAACAGCGTCGGTAAGTTATGATTCCTAAATTGCTTTAAAAAAGAATAACAAGGGGCTGGAGCAATAGCACAGTGGGTAGGGCATTTGCCTTGCACGCATCCGACCCGAGTTCGATTCCCAGCATCCCATATGGTCCCCTGAGCACTGCCAGCAGTAATTCCTGAGTGTAGAGCCAGGAGTAACCCCTGTGCATAGCCAGGTGTGACCCAAAAAGCAAAAAAAAAAAAGAATAACAAGAGGGGCTGGAGCAATAGTATAGTGGGTAAGGTGTTTGCCTTGCATGCGGCCGACCGGGTCCAATTCCCCTGCATCCCATATGGTCCCCAGAGCACTGCCATGAGTAATTCCTGAGTGCAGAGCCAGGAGTGACCAATGAGCATCACTGGGTCAGGGATGGGGTTTTTTGACCCAAAAAGCCAAAAAAAAAGTTTAACAAGAAACAAATCGTTCTTCTTTTGCCCTGCCCATTTCTACAATATTGTATGAAAATGTGAAGCCTAGAATTGTTGTAGCCATTCAAATATTATGAGGAACAAATTGGTCTATATACTTTGGAAGCTAGAGTAGGAAATAAAAAGAAAAAAGTGCCTTCATACAAGAAGGGGAGGACTTCATGTATATTCCATATACCACACATAATTCACAAAAGGAAATAGATGACAAATTTAAGTTTCTATCAACACTAGCAGCCAAAAATCTATCCAGATGTCACTCTGTCTTGCAGATGTCGGATGTAGTCTTATCCAAATGGTAGAATGATGAGTTGAGGCATCCTCAACATAAAGACAAGTGCATAAAGTCACTTGCCTAAAATACCAGCGGCGGTCTCTTTACAAATCCTTTTTGCAAATCCATTTGGAAGCACAAGCTTTGGTGTCATTTTCAATCACTGATAAGACTTTCCCATTTACTTCAGAATTGTACAGGGCAACAAGCAACACTGATCATCTGAAAACACCACACATAGAAAGTGCCTGGCTTTTATTAGCTCATGATTTTTATGTTACATTTGGACCCTGCATCATTGGTGCCAAAAAGCATCACTCCTGTTTCGATATGTCATGATAGCAATTAAATATTGGAATCTGAGAGATTTACTGTGCCTCAGAGTTAGCCAAAGGGCATGTAGAAAAATACAGGGGAAAAATGCAACAACAGAGAAAAGAGAAGTGCAGACTTCAAGCACCTTAATAAGGAGGATAATATTGTTCTGTTTCTGAGTCACACCCAGCAGTGCTCAGACTTACTCCTTGCCCTATGCTCAGGGATCACTCCTGGATGGGCTCGGGTGACCATATGGCTTGCCAGGGATTGAACCAGGGTTGGCCAGTTGCAAGGTAATAACTGCTCTACTTCCACTCCAGCCTGGACCATGAGTTTTCCATTTTATTCCTTTTTCTTTTTCTTTTTGCTTTTTGGGTCACCCCCGGTGATGCACAGGGGTTGCTCCTGGCTCTGCACTCAGGAATTACTCCTGGAAGTGCTCAGGGGACCATATGGGATGCTGGGAATCGAACCCAGGTCGGCCGCGTGCAAGGCAAATGCCCTACCCGCTGTGCTATTACTCCAGCCCCTATTTCTTTTTCTTTAGTATGCTGTTGGCATGAGCTTTTTCTTTCACCCATACGAGGCAGTGCTCAGGACTTATTCCTGGCTATGTGCTTATGGATGATTTCTGGCAATGCTGAGAAACCATGTGCAGTGCTGGGGTTGAGCCCATGTTAGCTTCTGGCAAGAAAAGCATCTTAACCCCTGAATTCTCTCTTCCTCTGGCCCAGACACTAAATCTTAGAAATGGTTTTGGGGTTGATGTGTATGTTCTGTGGAGGAGAATATCAGGGACTTACACCTGGACGATCACCAAAGTACTGTAGTATCAGATTCAAATTCCATCCATAATGGATCACATACTTTGCATGTGCAGGACCCAGAATTTGACCCTATTACTTAGACCATTGCATTCTCAAATGTAGTCCTGATGCACCCCTCCCCCAACTGCCAAGTATCTCTGTGCCCCAGGAGGGTCTGCATGCTGAAGCATTCATTACTAGGCAACTATTGCCAGGAATAACCCCAAACCCCAACGCACTGACAGGGAGACTCTTATTTTTAATTTAATTTTATTTTATTTTATTTTTTTATGTTGGATAACATAGCCTCAGGTAGTTTAGGTTTATTGGGTTACTCCCGTTACAGTGCTCCTATTCCTCTTGTTTTATTTGTAGCTTCTTTCTTAGTGTTCTGTTGACTTGTAAATAATGTTTTTCTCTTCTCCTTGAGTCCTTTGCAAAGTTTATTCAGAGCAAGTCCTTTTTGTATGGACACAGGAAGACTTAACAAATGTTATGCTTTTATAACCTGGGAGTCATTTGACTCTACATGATATTTTCCTCCAGGGCATCTGTTCTCTTGACCCTCAGCTGTCCTTACTTTCTAGCATCCCCAAAGCAGGGTCCCGACGTGGGACAAGAAGGACCCAGGGGAAGCGGTGAGTTGTGTGCTACCCTGGCATCGAGATGGGTCTGGCCAAAGTGCCTAATGCTTAACTATAAGTTAAGAGCTTGATCATGGACAAATGTCATGATCCAAACAGTGATAACTAGATTCGGACCCTGCTAGGGTGAGGAATGATTAATCTGGCCTGAGTGCTGTGGTCTGAGCCTGTGGCAAGATGTTGCCAGGAGAGCTGCCTTGCAAACCTCAATGTATCTCTTGCTATGTCCATGCAAAATAACTAGTATTAAGATGTTAATAAGTGTTACTAAGGAAAGGATGTTAAGATGTTAATAAGTGTTACTAAGGAAAGGAAAAAACCTTAAGAGTCAGGAAGGGCTTTGGAATGCCCTGCCCTCAGGAAGGGCTTTCTTTTTTTTCTTTTTTTTTTTTTTTTGCTTTTTGGGTCACACCCAGCGATGCTCAGGGGTTACTCCTGGTTTTGCACTCAGGAATTGCTCCTGGCAGTGCTTGGGGGACCATATGGGATGCCGGGATCGAATCAGGGTCGCCGAGTGCAAGGCAAACGCCTACCCTCAGCCCCAGGAAGGGCTTTCTTATGTTGATTTTGCTACCTGGCTGGGTGTAGCCTAGAAGGCAAGGTGGGAGAGAGAAGAGGGAGGAGACAGAGAAGCCAGGGAGAGGCAGCAGTTGATCCAGAGAGAGGCCGAAGCGGAGCTGGGAGTGCGGGAGATGAGAAAGATGGAAGATTGAATAAACGGTAACTAATCAGCAACTAGCTTGGTCCTCATTCTTCCTTCGCCTTTCCTTGACCACCGGCCATCCCGATCCAGTCCACACACTGCGGTTCCAGGGCACCGAACGCGGGCGGTGAGACAGAGCCACCTGGAGAGCCCGAGAGTGCACTCGCCCCTCTGAGAGCTTTAGTTTTTTACAGTTTTGGTTTTTGGGTCACACCCGGCAGATGCACAGGGGTTACTCCTCGCTCATGCACTCAGGAATTACTCCTGGCTGTGCTCGGGGGACCCTATGGGATGCTGGGAATCAAACCCAGGTCGGCCTCGTGCAAGGCAAACGCCCTACCCGCTGTGCTATTGCTCCAGCCCCGAGACCCTTATTTTTTTAAAAGAATATGAATGAAGATGTCCATCCAGAGTCAATTTTATGCCTATAATCAAACATACTTTTCTTTGTAAAAATAGGGACTAAGACATCATTGAATCCTATTTTCAGAAATTATATGTAAGTCAAAATTGATGAATTAAAAAAAAAATCAGTCCATAAACGTTACCAAGCAACTGCCAAGTGTGAAGTTTTGACCTTGGAAGAAACAAAAGGCGCCTAAGGGAGTCTTTACCCTTAAGGAAATCACATCAGTACTGGGGGCAGAAGACATCCTCTTGAAAACGTTAGATGGCCTCGAATGTTTTCCTTGTATATCAAGACATTAGTGAAGGGTGAGTTGTGGAAATCCATACAGCCAGTAAGTACTTCTGTGAGCCCAGTAACACCCCACCCCCAAGATGTCTGCTCCCTAACCTCTTCAGTCTATGAATATGATGCCTGTGTCACAAAATCAGGCTTTGGGGGTGTGACTTGTGCGGAGGTTTCTTGGATTACCTGGGTGGAATATGGTTTCACAGGAGTGTTTCTAGGGTGGGGCTGGAGCGATAGCACAGCAGGTAGGGCATTTGCCTTGCACGTGGCCGACCCGGGTTCGATTCCCAGCATCCCATATGGTCCTCTGAGCACCAGCAGGAGTAATTTCTGAGTTCAGAGCCAGGAGTAACTCCTGTGCATCACAAGGTGTGACCCAAAAAGCAAAAAAAAAAGAGTGTTTCTAGGGTGGCCAGAGGAGCGAGGAGATGTGAGATGGAAGCATGTGGCAGGGCCATAAATCGGGGAACTTGAGCAACATCTGAGTTCCTTGGTTAACGGCCGTGGAAAAGTGAAACTGGTTCTCCCTAGAACGTGCAGAGGAAACACAGTTCTGCCTACCCATTTGAAATTCTGAACTGCAGGACTATGTATAGCGTGTGTGTGTGTCATTTGAAACCAGTGAGTCTGTGAAAATTGGACAGCACGTAGGCACTGAGATAGCACCTCCTTTCTGTGGGCCCAAAGTCTATTCAGTAAGACTAAAATATAAAAGCACTGTATCACTGTCATCCCGTTGCTCATCAATTTGCTTGAGCGGGCACCAGTAACGTCTCCATTGTGAGACTTGTTGTGACTGTTTTTGACATATTGAATACGCCACGGGTAGCTTGCCAGGCTCTGCCGTGAGGGCGAGATACTCTCGGTAGCTTGCCGGGCTCTCCGAGAGGGGCGGAGGAATCAACCCGTATCAGCATGTGAAAGGCAAATACCTTACCCGCTGTGCTATCGCTCCAGCCTATAAAATCTCAGGTGATTTCTCTCCCTGGACACTACAGATGGATTTGCAGAGTAAGGAACAAAGATGATGTGATTCCTACACGGCCCTCTGGTTTTCACACTGTGGGAGTGAAGCACAAAAGAAGTCAAGCTAAGGAAAGTTTACAGCAAGTCCACCAACCAGAGCCATTGATTACTCTTTTGATCATCAGTAATGAAAAGTTTGTACTAGTTTCAAACTCATGTCTCCATGATCAGCTAAAATTGGAGCACTAAGGCACTTCTGCTTTCTAACTGTTCTACAGAAGCTTCGTTGGTTTTTTGCAAAGGAATCTTGGTTTCCAGGGGACGTTAGAGATGGGCTGGAGTCATGAAGTGATCAAAGTAGAGATGCCAACACAGAGCCAGGGGCAGCGAGGGTGGTGGCTTCCTCCAGTGTGAATCAAACATCCGTTCCTGCTGTAACTCAGGAGAAATAAGATAAAGTAGTATTGCCCCGGCTTCCTTTGTAAAAAGTCAAAAAGTTACTCGATGAGGCGGCCTTTATTCAAGGAAATCTGTTGAACCAGGGACAGTATAGGGGTTGACATTTGGCTTGTGTGCTCCTAACTCATGTTGGATTCCCAGCGCCACTGCCAGGACTCACTCCTGAAGGAGACCCCTCCTTCCCACATCTCCAAGTGACCGCCAAGTGCCAGAGCCACAGCCCGAACCCCCACAAAAATAAACCCGTTTCCTCTTTTTAATTGTGTTTCCAGGTGTTGCTAAGACACACGGACTTCTTTCAGAAATGTCCCAGGAGGCCCTAATTTTAAGACAAGAGATTAACCAATACAAAGAACTTTTTGTTTGTTTTTGAACCACGCCTGGGGATGTGGGTTACTCCTGGCACTGCATTCAAAACTCACTCCTGGCGGTGCTCAGGGGACCTTGTGGAACGCTGGGGATCAAACCTGGGTCAGCCATGTACACAGCAATTCGCTGTAGCATTGTGCTGGCCCAATAAAAAGAACTCTTCAGTATATAAGAAGGTACCTAGATTAGGTACATATCACAGCCACAGGCATTGCAAGATCCAAATGAGATACTTTAGCAATGATGCAGTGATAATTGTCACCAGGGAAGCTGACCTTGATGAGGAGGCCACGCTCCAGCTGAGATCACAGTGACCTTAAAGCTAACATGCACCAGTCTCTGTGCTGTCTCCCCTGCGTTAGTCACTACATTCTTGGAGGTTAACTTAACAGATGGATGAGCAAAATAAACTTAATTAAACTGTTTGCTGAAGATCTCAGATTAGCCTCAAACCATTTTATTTTGTGTATTTTGGGGGTTGGGGTGGGGGGACTGGGAGGAGTCACACCTAGCTGTCCTTAGGGTGTCTTCTAGCTCTACACTCACGGATCATTCATTCTGGTGCGCTAAGGTGACCATATGGGGTTCTGGGAATTGAACTTGGGTCAGTCAAGTGTAAGGCCAGCTCCTTACCCACTCTACTAGTCTCTCCAAAATTGAAAGGCCCTCCCTATCCTTTCCATTATTCTCACTCTCCCTTTCTCCCCATCCTTCCAGCTGTAAATCCTATGAATTAACTGTATTTTAGAACTCACCATTTCCTGTGTGTTTTCCTTAGCTCCTACTTAGCAATGTGTACATCTTTACTCTTCTGTGCTTCATTTTGATGTTTATTTTTTCTTTTTGGTTTTTGGGTCACGCCCAGCTATGATCAGGGGTTAGTCCTGGCAGTGCTTGGGGAACCATTTGGGATGCTGATGATCAAACCCAGATCGGTCACGTGCGAGTTAAGTCCTCTACCCACTGTGCTATTGCTCTGGCCTCTGATTTGATAATTTCTATTTCCCTTCTAATTCACGTCTCGATTCCACTATATCTGGCCTACAGTTCGACTCTTTTCTTGAATGTTTTGGGTGCATTCCCAGCAGTGTTCAGCATTCATTCCTTGCTCTGAGCTTAGGGATCTCTCCTGGCTGTGCTCTGAGGACTATATGTGGTGCTGGGAATTGATCCTAGGTTGGCTGCCTACAAAGCAAGCACTTAACCTGCCCTACATCTCTCCAGCCCTGAAGCTTTTTAACTTATTCATTGACTCACTGTGAGATAGACCCTTACAAAACTGTTCACGACTAGGTTTCAGTTATACAGTGTTCCAACACCCATCCCTCCACCAGTGTACATTTCCCAGCACCAGTGTCCCCAGGTTCCCTCCCATCACCCCCCACTCCCCATACCCTGCCTGCCTCTATGGGGCCAGAGTGATAGGACAGCAGTTACAGCATTTTCCCTGAATTTCTTTTTGTATGAGCAAATCACAATGAAGGGCTGGGCATCTCTCTGGATAGCAGAGCAATTTTTAATCAGTGAGGCCCTACGTTCTACCTTTGGAGTACCGGCAAATAAAAACCAACTCAGATTCTCCTAGAATTTGCCAATCTTTGATATATTCCCATGATATCTGAGTCCCTCATGTGATTATTAGATTTATTTCCTGTAAACTTATCAGCTGGAGCAATAGCACAGCAGGTAGGGCGTTTGCCTTGCATGAGGCCGAGCTGGGTTTGATTCCTCCATCTCTCTTGGAGAGCCCAGCAAGCTACTGAGAGTATCTTTCCCACATGACAGAGCCTGGCAAGCTACCATTGGCGTATTTGATATGCCAAAAAACAGTAACAACAAATCCCACAATGGAGACATTACTGGTGCCCGCTCAAGCATATTGATGAGCAATGGGATGACAGTGATACAGTGAAAGTGATACAGTGAAACTTATATTCATAAGTAATTATTATTATTTCTTGTTTGGGGGACACACTTGGTGGTACTCAGGCCTTACCTCTGGCTGTGTGCTCGGGGGTCACTGCAGGCAGGCTCGGAGACCACATAGGGTGCTGGGGATCCAACCTGGTTCGGCCACATGCATACAAGCACTTTACCCACTGTACTATCTCTGTGGACCCAGAGGGAATCATTTTCTGTAGGACTTCTTTTTTTATTATTTTTTATTTTAATGAATCACCATGAGATACAGTTACAGGCTTACAAACCTTCATGATTGCATTTCAGTCAAACTGTTCGAGTACCCATCCCTCCACCAGTGCCCATTCTCCACCACCAATGATCCCAGTATCCATCCCCCCATCTCCCCCACCCCTGCCCCTGTGACAGGCACACTCTTTCTCTCTCCTTTTGGGTGTTATGATGTTATGCTTTGCAATAAATACAGATACTATGCAGCCATCACGTTTGGTCCATAGTCTACTTTTAGCACACATCTACCATCCCAAGCAATCCCTCCAACCATCATTTACTCAGTGTTCCCTTCTCCATCCCATCTGCAGGACTTCTTTATGTACTCTGCCTATAGTCTGTCAGGACTCTAGGGCTTTGAAGTTCCTAGACCGGATGAAACTTCATTCTAACAACCCACAGTGTTTTAGTATGTTGAAACACAAAATACCTACATCAGGGGGCAGAGCAATAGCACAGTGGGTAGGGCATTTGCCTTGCACGTGGCTGACCCGGATTTGATTCCCAGCATCCCATATGGTCCCCCAAGCACCGCCAGAAGTTATTCCTGAGTGCAGAGCCAGAAGTTAACCCCTGTGCATCGCTGGGTGTGACCCAAAAAGCAAAAAAAAAAAATACCTAGAGCAGATATGCAACACATATCCCTCACTGTCATGCAAAAGGAAAACAATGAACAGGCCAGTTTGTCAGCTAGGCTGGGAGCTGAGAAACTCTGCCCTGTGGGCCAACCCTGCCAGATACCTGTTTCTGAAAGCCCTGTGAGGGGCTTCTTTACTATTTACTTTTGTTTTCCTTTCCTCCCCTTTCCTCTCCTTTGTCATTGCTGCGGCGTGCCAGGGGTCACACACGCTTGGTTGTGACTCTCCGACACTTGGTTATGGGATTTGCGCACTTGGAGATTGCTGGAGGTTGAATACTTGGAGATTGTTGGAGATTGCACACTTGGAGATTGTTGGTTGCACACTTGCTTGTAGAGCGGAGGCTCACGCTTGCGTGTAGGTGAGCGAACCCCCAGACGGCCGGGCAAGGCTGGCGCACTAGCACAGAGTCTCATTTCCGGGCCACTTTTCCTCATTTTTAAATGGTTGGGGAAAAAATACAAGCAACATGTCATGACATGTAAAAATGACATGAAATTCACATTTTGGTTTCTGTAAACAAAGATTTATGGGAACAGCCAGGCCCGTTTGTGTACATCTTGTCTGTGGCCGCGCTCGTCCGCACACTGCAGAGTTGAGTAATTGCAGCAAAGACCATATGGCCCACAAAACCTAAAATATTTATTATCTGGCCCTTTCCAGAAAAAAGTTTGCCAAACTAGATCATCTAATTGAAATCATTCCCGTTTGAAAGTCGAAGAATACTCCACAGCTGTGTGTCAAAATGCTTGGCTGACACAGAGAAAGCCTCAGAGCACAAAGCACTGGAGCACTGTTGTAGCACTGTCGTCCCGTTCTTCATCGATTTGCTCGAGCGGGCACCAGTCACGTCTCCAGGGTGAGACTTGTTGTGACTGTTTTTGGCATATTGAATACGCCACAGTGAGCTTGCCAGGCTCTGCCATGCGGTGCGGGCGGGATACTCTTGGTACCTTGCCGGGCACTCCGAGAGGGGCGGAGGAATCGAACCCGGGTCGGCCATGTGCAAGGCAAACGCCCTACCCGCTGTGCTGTCGCTCAAGCCCTCAGAACACAAAGATGCAAAAGAAAGTGAATACTGATACCTGAAGAGAGCAAGGAAATGTTTTGTTATGGTTTGTTTTGTTTTGCTTTAGGGCCATACCTGGCAGTGCTCAAGTTTTTCTCCTCCTGGCTCCACACTTAGGGATCACTCCTGGCAGGCTCTGGGGACCCTATGGAATGCCAGGGATCAAATCTGGGTAGGCCTTTTTTTTTGTTTTCTGGGTCACACCCGGCGATGCTCAGGGGTTACTCCTGGCTCTACACTTAGGAATCACCCCTGGCGGTGCTCAGGGGACCATATGGGATGCTGGGAATTGAACCCGGGTCTGCCACGTGCAAGGCAATCTGGATAGGCCTTGTGAAGACCAGGTCCCCTTCCTGATGATCTATCCCTCTGGCCCCACTGATGAAATAATTTTAAAGAAATATTTTAATAGTTGCAGAATTTTCCAAGTCTTGTCCTTCTTTCTCAGGAAGTTATTCAATTCCTCACTATAACCACCAGGTGGCAGCTTCAATGGTTTAACGGTACTTGCACATTTACAGAGCTCGCTAAAGCATCATTTTAAAAGAACGCTTTTGAACAGTATGAACTTAGATGTCAGCTAAATCATGCCAAAGTCAGAAATGTCTTTGTGGGGAAGCAAGCTTAGGTGTATGTCTTTGCGGCCGGGAAGGTGACTGGAGCGGCCCACCAGCGAGCAGGCTATGCTCTCACATTATAGTGTACAAAGTCTTCTAGAATAGTTGCTGGGAAAGCAAGCCACTAACGCCACCCTTTTAGGGCGCGCACCCCAGTAATGTGAAAACTTTGCCCTTTTTTCAGACCAGCATTATCTTTGATTCCAGTGTTTCTGTGCTTGTGCAAATACACTTAAGGATGGGGCTGAAGAGATCATTCAGCGGGGAGGGCGCTTGCCTTGCAGTCAGCCAGCTGACACTCAATCCCCAGCACTCCATCGGATCCCCCAGCCCTTCCGGGAGTGACCCCTGAACCCAGAGCCAGGAGTAACCCCTGAGTGCCGCCAGGTATGGCCCCAAAACAAACAGGAAAAAAATAAAATAGGTACACAACTCAAATATTTGCTTATTGTATATCATATATTTGCTTCTAATATATCATCACTATATTTTACAGTGAAAATTTCCTGACCTCGACAGTCTGCCTGTGGGGTCACAGCCCACAGTTTAAGAATCTAGGGGCTGGGGTCAGAAAGATAATACAGTGTGTGGCGTGCTTGCCTTGGATGTGGCAGACCCGGGTTTGATTCCCGGCACACCATATGTCCCTTGACTCTACCAGGAGTGATCCCTGAGCACAGAGCCAGGAGTAAACCCTGACCACTGCTAGTATAGCCCCCAAACTAACAGTAATAATAATACTTCCTACATCTTTTTAAATGTTTTAAATTTTGTTTTCTTAAAGCCATTCACAATAACTGATTACATTCAATATTTCAACACTAATCCCACCACCATTACAGCTTCCCACGACCATTATTATTTTGTATTGCTTGTTATGAATGGTATGAGATGTCTGTAAGGGTCTATCTCAATGACTCAACAAAAAAGTAAAAGAAAAATAGTATGTGATGTTGCACAGCTGCAAAATTGGCTGCGCTCCTAAAATTCTAAAATTTTAAATAACTGGGGTCTAGAGACATCTCTGCAGTGAGTTGCTCTGTCCTGAGATTCATTTGCAAGTCATGGCCCTTAATGCACTTATATGGCACCAGAAGGCAGTTCGTGGGCATGATAACCAGGATCCTGAAAGGGTGGGGAGATGGGAAGGGGCGGCCCATTCCCGGCTCCTTGAGGCCTGGAGTTTTCAGTCACTTGTCCCACATACCTGCATTTTTCAGCGGATTCATTCTCTTGCATGGGGGGCTTGGGATGAGCCTGTGAAGATAGGCTGTGAGTTTGGCAGCAATTGGTTTCTGGAAGTTTGTGGCCAGAGGGGTTCATTTGGAGCAGGCAGAGGGACAATGCTTGCTCCCATCTGAGGCGTCCCAGTGAACTCAGCCTGGGGCGAGGTCTGGAGACATCTCTGCAGTGAGCCGCAGTGAGCTACAGTGAGTTGCTCTGTCCCATGATTCATTTGCGAGTCTTCCTACATCTTTAGGTCCAGTCTTATCCTCCTTTTAACTTTTCTATTGCCTGCTGGATGCTTTCACATGCATGAAAAGAACCAACGTCAACAGAACAAAACTCATCATCTTTTTCCCAAGCCCTTAGCTCCTAGTATCACTGTTATTTTTCTAGCCAACTGCACACAAAACCATGGAGCCATCGGCACTTTGTATCATCTGCTGCTGAACTAGCTTTGTACTGTGTTAACTTAGAAGAACCCGGTTTTCCAGCCTTCTCTTCCCTGTTTGCATTTGAATAGCCTTGGCCATACAAGGTATTATGTGTATAATGTGAAATCATAAGTGAAGCAAGAGTGCCCTCGTGGATACTCTGAGGGCTTGTGTGGGCTCTAGGCACTAGGGCAGTGCGGGCATATCATCACCCGTCTGCTGGCAAGTGGGCAACACCCAGACCACAGCTTCTCCAATTTCCGCCTTGCTCCTCTCAGCTTCCCAGGACCTGTGCCAAACGCTTGGACAGCTGGCTCTCTTAAGAAAGGTGCCAACTTTACCCACCATATTGAACTTTCTGTCAAGATTGCGGGTCTAGTGATTCCACCAGCTCTCACAGCTACATGAGCTTATCCTTTTACAGTCATGCGTTACTTCCATCCTTGCTTCCACTTGAACTTTCAGAACAGAATACCATAGAATGGGGAAGCTTTAACAGCAGACATTTATTTCCCATCATGCTTGAGGCTAGACATTCCATTGCAAGGCCGTACCCTGGTCTGGTTTTCACAGGGCATGCTGCCATGCTTCCTGGCATACTGGGACCATTATAGCCTCTTCTTTCAGGACCATAGGGTGGAGCAGGAGCTCATTTTGCAAGGCTAATCCAATCATGAGGGCCCTAATGCCCTCATCTGAGTGGCATGGTCTCCCAACGCTCCCACTGTCAATTGCTGTCACTTTGGGGATTTAGGCTTCACCGCACAAACTGGAAGGGCCATAACCCAACGCATAGCAGCATCCCAGGAATTCCTTTCTCTCACCGGACCCTGACTAGTACACCTGTTCTCAGTTCTCTGCAAGATTCTAGGTCAGGATCAGGTATATTCTCATGCCTCTTTTAGCCTTTGGGGTTTGCTAGCAAGTCTTAATGTTCTTTGGCTTGTGGAACGCTCTGCTTCTGTCATCACATAACTTGCTTCTCCCCCAGTCACATTACCTAAGGAGCCACCCAGGATGACCTCATCTTAGGTCTTTAATGACATTTTAGAAATCTGACTATGTTCTGAGATACTGCAGGTTAGGACATCTTATCTTCTGGGTGGACAAAATTCAACTCATAATCATTACTATGTCTTTTACTCCCAGATTGCTTTGCTTTGAGGTAAAGAAGTTAATTTTCATAGGGTGCTAGCTGTCTGCCAACAATTAAGCTTTTTTTCCACCACTGTAGCACTGTCATCCTGTCTCTGTTATCCTGCAGAGAGTCTTTTGCCCGCGTGCCTGGCTGTCTTCCCCAGGGCTCCTCAGAGGGGATGGGCTCCAGCTTCCCTCTGCGCCCCAAGCAGAGCTCCTGGTGGCCGAAGACCTCTGGAGCCGCCTAGCCACAGCCATGCTCAAGGCCCCTCTCCACACGTTCGGATGAGCCTCACGCATGAAGGTACCAGCAGAAGAACCCAGGTGTGTGGGACCCGGGTCTGAGACCTCCAAGCCTGCTTGAAACAGGACTGGGCTTCTCCCGCCCAGATTTCCCATTTTCCAGTACCTAGGCAGTCACACCCAGGGACTGCCCTGGGCACCGTGTAATCCCATCAACAGCGATAGCACAGCAAATAGGGCATTTGCCTTGCACACGGCCAACCCGGGTTTGATTCCTCCATCCCTCTCTGAGAGCCTGGCAAGCTACCCAGAGTATCCTGTGTGCATGGCAGAGCCTGGCAAGCTCCCCTTGGCGTATTCGATTTGCCAAAAACAGTAACAACAAGTCTCACAATGGAGATGTTACTGGTGCCTGCTCGAGCAAATCGATGAACAACAGGGAGACTGCTACAGTGCAGTGCTACATGAATTTCAGGAGTGTTTTATCTATTTCTTTGAAAAATATCATGGGTAATTTTCCAGGTACTGCATTGAATCTGTATAATGCTTTGGGGGTAGTATTGCCGTTTTGATGATGTTAATCTTCCCGATCCATGAGCAAGGTATGGGTTTCCTTTTCCTCCTGTCCTATTTTGTTTCTTTAAGCAGTGTTTTATAGTTTTCATTATATGGGTCTTTCACTTTTTTTGTTAGACTGATTCCTAGGTACCTGGTTTTCTGAGGCAATGTTGTAAATAGAATCATTAAAAAATTTTTCTCTGAGTCAGAAAGAGAGGGACAGACATAGAGGGACTGCACTCATTTGTGGAGTATAAAATAAGATCACATGAGGCTGACACCCAAGGACAGTAGATACAAGGGCCAGGGGGATTGCCCCATAGCTGGAAGCCTGCTTCATGAGCAGAGGAGAGAAGGAAGATGGAATAGAGAAGGGATCTCTAAGAAAATGATGGCTGGAGGAACCAGTCAGGATGGGAGATGTGTGCCAAAAATAGATAATGGACCAAACATGATGAGCTCTCAGTGTCTGTGTTGCGAGCCATAATGCTCAAAAAGAGAGAGAGTATGGGGAATTTTGTCTGCCATAGAGGGGGGGGGAGGGTGAGAAAGGGGGTATACCTGGGATATTGGTGGTGGGAATGTGCACTGGTGGAGGGATGGGTGCTTGATCATTGTGTGATTGTAGCCCAAACATGAAAGCTTGTAACTCTCTCACAGTGATTCATTAAAATTAAAATTTTTTTCTCCCATATTTCTTATAGAATTTGCACATAGAAAAGCCATGAACTTTTGCGTGTCAATTTTATTGCCTGGTACTTTACAACTTTATTGTTTCTAGGAGCTTTTTTTGTAGAATGTTTAGGGTTCTCTAAATATAGTATCATTTTATCCGCAAATAGTGAGAGTGTGATGTCTTCCTTTTTTATCTGGATGCCTTAAATATCTTTTTCTTGCATAATTGCTATGATAAGTACTTCCAACACTGTATTTAATACAAGTGGTGAGAGTAGGCAACCATTTTAGAGGGAAGGATTTTAGGTTTTGCTTATTGAGTATACAGTTTGCTATGAGCTTGTGGTAAGTTGCTTTTTTTGATAAATGGCTTTGACTATGTTAGAAATTTATCCATTTTTTCTAGCTTCTCTTGTTTCATGGCATAAGGATTTTCAAAGTAATCCCTCACGATCTTTTAAATTTCTGTTGTGATATCTCCCCTTTTAGACATCCCCATTTTTATTGAGTTTTTTCCATGAATCATTGTTGCATATTGTCAAATGCTTTCTCTGCATCTACCTATAAGTTCATGATTTTATCTTTTCTTGTTGATGTGGTGTATTATGTTGATTTACTTGTGTATGTTAAAGTGACCTTGTACCCCCAGGATGAATCTCACTTGGTCATGGTGTAGGAAATTTTTTTTGCTTTTTTGGGTCACACCCGGCGATGCACAGGGGTCACTCCTGGCTCATGCACTCAGGAATGCTTGGAGGTGCTTGGGGGACCATATGGGATGCTGGGAATCAAACCCGGGTGGGCCGCGTGCAAGGCAAACGCCCTACCTGCTGTGCTATCGCTCCAGCCCCGGTGTAGGAAATTTTTGATAGAGTTTATGAATTCAATTTTCTACAATTTTTGTTGAGAATCTTCGCATCTATATTAATTAGGAATATAGTGTGTATGTGTGTGTGTGCGTGCATGCATGCGGGTCCACACATGCTTTCTCTGCTTTTATCAGGGTAATGTTTCCTTCATAGAAACTGGGGATGTTTCTGTTTCTTTGATTCCCTGAAAGAACCAAAAATGGAGTGGTAGTAGCTGTTCTTTAAAGATTGAAAGAGCACACTTTTTGCTTTTTGGGCCACACCCAGCGATTCGCAGGGATTACTTCTGGCTCTGCACTCAGGAATTAACTCCTGGCATGCTCAGGGGACCATATGGGATGTGGGAATCGAACCCGGATTGGCCATGCGCAAGGCAAACGCCTTACCCGCTGTGCTATCGCTCAGCCCCACTTTTTTCTTAAAGATTTGAAAGAACTTGCTAGTGAATCGGTCTGGGCCTGGGGTTTTGTCCTGGGGTGAGACTTTTGGTCCATTTTGATTTCCTCCACGGTAATAAATCTGCTCAGGTGTTCATATATTTTTGGCTGCTACTTGGGAGGTTATAGGGGCCCAAGAATTTATCCATTTTTTTCCTAGCTTCTCTTGTCTCATGGCAGAAAGCTTTTCAAAGTAATCCCTCATGATCTTTTGCGTTTCTGTTGTGACGTCTGCCGGTTCAGACATTCTTATTAGGTCTTTCCCCCACAGTCCCTACTGCTATGCAAAACCCCTCGCAACTGCCTAAGTGAAAAGGGCACAACCCAGTGCCCACTGTTATGTTAACGAAGTGGCCTTTGTAAACTACCTGAGGAGGCTGCCAGCGTCTCTTCTTCCTCCTGGGAGCATAGAGGAGCCTGAGAGTGAACTAAGGGCTAAAGGCCAATATTTTAATCAACCCTAAAATGAAGCCTCCAAGAGAAACCCTGAAGGAAGTTCTGAGACCTTCCAGGTTTGTGAAAAGGTGGAGATTTGGGGAAATTTTGCTTCCATCCCACGCCGATCTCTGCAATCAGGGAGAGCAGCTTCCCAGGAGCCGCCGACTGAAGCCAGCCAGTCGGCCTGCTCTGGGGTTCTTTTCATATTAAAATAGTGAAGAGTTGCCCTGAGCCCAGGGATCCATTTTAGCAAACAAATCAAACCCAAGGAGGAGGTCCTGGGAACCTCCGGTTTGAGACTGGGGTCTAAAGTCCCGTGGGGAAGGAAGGAGGTAGGGTATCTGTCCCATTGGACCCTAAAGAGCTGGTGCCTTAGGGACCTTCTGTCCGTGTTAGAATTGGGGCCCGGAACCCCTTTTAGCCTGTATTAGGTGCTACAACGAAAGGAAAGGAGAGATCAAATCTCTTTGGTCAGAAATAATTTTGGAACTATCAGTGAATACCAACATGCTTCGGACGGCACTATATATCATTGTTAATATTGGCTGTATTCATCAATAAACTGTATGGAATAAATCTGGTGGGATAAATGACCCACTTTCCAAATTTAGTAAATTTTAGCAAAATGAGTTCTGGTTCACCTAGATGATGTGCTTTGGGCATCTCTGTTTCTTTGTGCTGTTTATATTTCTGTCGGATTTTCTCCTGAAAGCATATATAAAAGCAGACATTTAAAACATTAGCAATAATGATTGTAAACATTCTAAAGTATTTGGTTAATAATAGAAAAATTCATTTTTAAAAAGAAAAAAGATATGCATTTTTGGTCTTTTTTTTTTTGCTTTTTGGGTCACACCCGGCGATGTACAGGGGTTACTCCTGTCTCATGCACTCAGGAATTACTCCTGGCAGTGCTCGGGGGACCATATGGGATGCTGGGATTCAAACCCTGGTCGGCCACGTGCAAGGCAAAAGCCCTACCCGCTGTGCTATCACTCCAGCCCCTAAAATTTTTTTAATAAATTATATTTTAATAAGTTTTTAATCACACAGTTATGAAATTGTTCATAATTGACTTTCAGTCATAAAGTGTTCCGACACCCATCCCTTCACCAGTGTACATATGAAGATATTCTTATTTTTACTATTTGTATTTAATTATTCCTTTCCTCATTAATCTAAAAGCTAATTGCTGAGATTATTTATTTATTTTTGCTTTTTTTGACTCACACCCCGTGTTGGTCAGGAGCTACTCCTAACTCTGCACTCAGAAATTACTGCTGGTGATTCTCAGGGGACCAGATGGGATTCTGGGGATTGAACCTGGGTTGGCCTCTTGCAAGGCAAATGCCCTACCCATTGTATAATGACTCCAACCTTATTTTTTCCCTTTCATCTACCTTCTTGTCCCCACCTCTGGAAATTATAGCCAGGGCCTCATGCATAAAAGGCAGGAATCTACCTACCACTGAGATGCATCTCCCACTGACACTGGTGGAGGGATTACTGCTGAATTATTGTATACCTAAAATGCAACTATCAGTAACTTTATAAGTCATGGCTCTTTAATGCAATTTTTAAAAATAGAATAAGTAAAAAATATGTCTGTGTATTTGAGCTTGAGGATTTTTATAACTCAGACATCTTAGGACTCTGGCTTCCAACTACAAAAGCCCCAGATAAATAGTAAGGAGCAGATAAAAACCATAGCTCAGTATTTGAAGCTTTGGACTTGGAAATGCGACAAAACGCAGCTACAGGAATTGTCACTGTTCATTGTAAGCATGGGTGAAAAGACCCCCGTCCAGATTAGGGGTGGTCTCCTCAAACATGATGACTCAGTTTTTCTAAAATAAAGCCAACGGGATTTTGATAACCACTTGGAATATGTCACATGGAGTTCGCAGAGAAGAATTCCAACCAGGGGTAAAAAGTCCATTACAGCTTTTGAGCCCATCCCTTCCCTCTTGTTGCTGCTGCTAGGTTAATAGGGGTGTATGTGGGGGAGGGGGTATCAGAAGGGGCAGAATCAGCATGTGCTGTGGTACCAGGCATCACATGAAGGCCTCATGCCATTTCATACTTCTTACTTTATGTTTTATAATGGGGTATGGGCTGAACCACACCCAAAGATGCTCAGGACTTGCTCCTGGTTTTGTGCTCATGGGTCATTCTTGATGGTCCTCAGGGAACTGTATGTGTGGTGACAGGCACTGATGCTGTCATCACTTGTATCACTTGTCATCCCATTGATCTTCGATTTGCTCGAGCGGGTGCCAGTAACGGCTCCATTTGTCCCTGCTGTGTGCTAGTGTAGCCCAGTAGTATCTGCTCACTCCAGGAACAGGAAGAGCCTCAAACCATTCATTCAGGGTTTTGACGAAGAAGATGGTCAGATGGTGTCATACCTACAGGTAAAGCACCTTTCCTCTTCGACTGCTTCATGAGTGGAGGGGAGAAGGCAGATGGAATATAGAAGGGATCACTCAGAAAATGATGGCTGGAGGAATCAGGTGGGATGGGAGATGCATGCCGAAAGTAGATAATGGACCAAACATGATGACCTCTCAGTGTCTGTGTTACAAGCTATAATGCCCAAAAGTAGAGAGAATAGTATGGGGAATATTGTTTACCTTAGAGGCGGGGGGGGGCAGTGTGGGAAAGGGGGGGTATACCTGGGATATTGGTGGTGGGGAATGTGCACTGGTGGAGGGATGGGTGTTTGATCATTGTGAGACTGTAACCCAAACATGAAAGCTTGTAACTATCTCACGGTGATTCAATAAAATTTTAAAAATTAAAAAAAAAACACCTTCCTCTTCTCCAGCCTTCTGGGATTATTTTGAAGTTTTGGGGTCCATACCTGCTGATAATCAGGGCTTACTCCTGGCACTGCATTTAGGGATCAGTCCTGGGAATCACTCCTGGCAGTTCAGTAAGAGGGAAGCATATGGGATGCTGGAGAGTCAAGCCAGGTCAGCCTCATTGAAGGCAAGAGCCTTACCTGCTGTGGCCCAGCATTTTTTTCTTTTTTCTTTGTTTTTTGGGCCAGACCCAGTGATGCTCAGGGGTTACTCCTGGCTCTGTGCTCAGCAATAACTACTAATGGTGCTCAGCACATGGGATGCTAGGGATTGGACCCAGGTCGACCCCATGCAAAGCAAGTGCATTAGCCACTGTATCCTGGGCTCTGAGCAGGAGCATATGCATATTTCTTATGCAGAAACATGGACCTAAACACTTGAAGAGTCACTGAGGTGCTGTCACTCACCCAGTCTTCGGCACGCTTCACTTGGGAGTTGAGGCTGAGTCCAGGCAGCTCCCTGTTATGGCCAGGCAAAATATGGGATGCTGCTGGGAGACTGCCAGGCCGAAGGAGGCAGAAGGCACTCGTGCTTTCCACTTTCCTGTGGACGGCGGGGCACTTAACTGCCAGGGACACTGATTTCAAGTCTCCAGATATTCTGTTTTTATAGTCCCAGAACCAACCTTTTTACACTGCCTCAGAAATGCCTGCACAGGGGCCGGAGTGATTCTACAGTGGGAAGGTGCTTGCCTCACACATGGCCAACCCAGGTTCAATCCCTGGCATTCCATATGGTCCCCCAAGCCCTACAGGAGCAATACTTTTTTTTTTGCTTTTTGGGTCACACCCAGCGATGCTCATGGGTTACTTCTGGCTCTGCACTCAGGAATTACTCCTGGCGGTGCTCGGGTGACCCTATGGGATGCTGGAAATTGAACCCGGGTCGGCCACGTGCAAGGCAAACGCCCTAACCGCTGTGCTATCGCTCCAGCCCCACTACAGGAGTAATTTTGAGTGCAGAGCCAGGAGTAAGCCCTAAGCATTGCCAGCTGTGGCCGAAAAAACAATAACAACAGAAAAAAACGAAAAAAACCCAAAATGACTGCACCAGTCAACCTCAGTCCTCAGAGGCTGTAGCACATACCATGTTAGACAGGTGAAATAATGACCACTTGGAGTGGTGACAATGCCGTGGTTTCCTCAAAGAAGGGATCAGTGAATAAGGCGCCATGAGAGTGAGAACCTGGGGAGTAAAAACTGTTCTAGGCGGAGGGACTGGAAGCTCTGGGAAGAGGCCACCTGAGCTGATGTGGAGACATGCAAGAGTGCAGAATGTCCTGCATCCCCGGGAAATGCAACATGGCCAAAGAGATGCTTGGGCAGCCCTGGGGTTCGGGGATCAGTATAGAATATGGATGGTGCTAGACGCAACAGCAAGGGCTGTGACCAGGTATGAAGAGTAGAATTGATCTTGCCGGCACCAGGGCAGGCCATTTGGAGGTAACATTGGGGTGCCAAGCCTGATGGGTGTATGGTACTGGGATGGAGGCCAGCACTCACACATGTAAGTTGTGTGCTCTACCGCTGAAAAGTCACAACCCTGGGCAAACCACCAGATGATTTTCTTTCTTTCTTTCTTTCTTTCTTTCTTTCTTTCTTTCTTTCTTTCTTTCTTTCTTTCTTTCTTTCTTTCTTTCTTTCTTTCTTTCTTTCTTTCTTTCTTTCTTTCTTTCTTTCTTTCTTTCTTTCTTTCTTTCTTTCTTTCTTTCCTTCCTTCCTTCCTTCCTTCCTTCCTTCCTTCCTTCCTTTCTTTCTTTCTTTCTTTCTTTCTTTCTTTCTTTCTTTCTTTCTTTCTTTCTTTCTTTCTTTCTTTCTTTCTTTCTTTCTTTCTTTCTTTCTTTCTCTCTCTCACTTTCTTTCTTTCTTTCTTTCTTTCTTTCTTTCTTTCTTTCTTTCTTTCTTTCTTTCTTTCTTTCTTTCTTTCTTTCTTTCTTTCTTTCTTTCTTTCTTTCTTTCTTTCTTTCTTTCTTTCTTTCTTTCTTTCTTTCTTTCTTTCTTTCCTCCTTCCTTCCTTCCTTCCTTCCTTCCTTCCTTCCTTCCTTCCTTCCTTCCTTCCTTCCTTCCTTCCTTCCTTCCTTCCTTCCTTCCTTTTTTTTTGCTTTTCGGGTCACACTCAGAGATGCTCAGGGGTCACTCCTGGCTCTGCACTCAGGAATTGAACCTGGGTCGGCCGCGTGCAAGGCAAACACCCTGCCTGCTGTGCTATCACTCCAGCCCCTGATTTTCTTTCTTTTGCTTTTTAGGTCACACCTGGTGATGCTCAGGGGTTACTCCTGGCTCTGCACTCAGGAATTACTCCTGGCGGTGCTCAGGGGACCATATGGGATGCTAGAAACCGAACCCAGATCAGCCTCGGGCAAGGCAAATGCCCTACCCATTGTGCTAGTGCTCCAGCCCTGCCACCAGATGATTTTAATCAAGTAATTGACTTCATGAGCACTTTGTTTCACAAAACTCCTCCAGGGGGCACAGTGGGTAGGAGGGGTGGGAAATGATAAGATCAGGAATCAAGGTGAAGGATGTGGAGCAGGAAGGCAAGAGCATTCTATAAAAATGGGAAGGGGGCAGAGCCATAGCACAGCGGGTAAAGCATTTGCCTTGCACAAGGCCGACCTGGGTTCAATCCCCGAGCATAGCCAGGAGGAATTTCTGAGTGCGGAGCCAGGATTAACCCCTGAGCATCACCAGGAGTTACCCGAGAAGTCAAGAAAAATAAAATAAATATAATAAATATGGATAGCCACCAGCAGAGAGAAGAGCAAATAACAACTGAATGAATGTCCTTGACATGTGAGGAATCTCAAAATAGTGCCCCTCTGCCTCTGTGCCCCAGAAACCCCCTGGCCTCGAGTGTGGTGGAATGATTTCCTCCATCTCTACCTTCAGTTGCCAGCACACACCTCTGCTTCCCAGCACACTTTTGGCTTCGGTTTGCTCTGTAACATTTGGATTACTCCAGCCGCTGTGGATCATTCATGACCCAGGAAAATATTAGCATGTCAGGTAAAGGAAAGATTCTCTTTACTATTCTTTTGCTTTCCTTTCCATCCCCTCTTTTAGAAATCCACTTTGGGCTTGAGTGATTGTACAGTGGGGAGGGAGTTTGCCTTGCACGCCACTGACCCCGGTTCAATCCCTGGTATCCCATATGGTTGTCTGAGCACTGCCAGGAGTGATTCCTGAGTGCAGAGCCAGGAGTAACCCCTGAACATCTCTGGGGTGACCCAAAAAGCAAAAAAAATTCCCTTTGACATTTTAGCTAAAATGTAGAAACAAACAAAACGAATTGAGAACCGAACTTTTAGAAATTTATTATCATACATGTGCACATTCCCAAACCTGCCTTTAGTAGAAGACAGGATGAGAACTTGGTCATGGGGCTCTAAAGCAGGGGTGGGGTCTGAAAATGTTTGGTGACGTGGCCTGGGAAGCGGCCTGCCTTCGGAGTGTTTGTTTTCCAGCGTGACCCTTGAAAGGACATTGTGTTCTCTCCCTATCTATAGGGTAACACCCGTCACACCCCAAAGCCTCTCTTCATGCTTCCCTGTGCCATATCATTTTCTTTCTTGGGCTCTCATAAATAGATCTTCTACATATTAATTAGCTAATATAATGTGTTAGTCAAAAAATATCTTGAAAATTTTGTGTTGTTTTTTTTTTTCTGGGTTGCACTCGGCTGTGCTCAGGGCTTACGCCTGGATCTCCACTAAGGGGTCACTCCTGGAGGGGCTTGTGGGACTAAATGTGGTGCATGGATTGAACCCAGGTTGGCTGTGTGTAAATCCAGTGCCTTACTCCCTGTACTGGCTGGACCCTCTTTTATTTATTTTTTATTTATGTTTTCTTTTTGGGTCACATCTGACAATGCACAGGGGTTACTCCTGGCTCATGCACTCAGGAATTACCCCTGGCAGTGCTCAGGGGACCATATGGGATGCTGGTCCCCTGGAATCAAACCCGGGTCGGCCGTGTATAAGGCAAACGCCCTACCTGCTGTACTACCAGCCCCTGGCCCCTCTTTTAAACAAATGTTTTTAAGGGCATATCCGTCAGTATTCTTGGGGCCCAGAGCACTCCACATGATGGGGGCCGGCTATCTGAGCGGGCCCAGGAGTACTTGGGGCCACCAGAGCTATACTTGGTAGCACTGCAGGAGGCTATGTGGTACCAGTATCCAATTTGGGGCCATATATATTCTAGGAATGAACTCCAGTGCCTGAACTATCTCCCCAGACTTTCAAATTAATATCTTTTTAAAAGTCTGTGAGGGGGCCATAGCGATAGTATAGAGGGTAGGGTGCTTGTCTCGCAAATCAAACTCACCAGGATCTGATTCCTGGCATCCCATTTGGTACCTGCATCTCTCCAGGACTGATTTCTGAGCACAGAGAGAGGATTAATCCACACCAGTGGATTAAAACAAACAAATGTCTGTGGTTGGAGGGATATAGGCTGAGGGTATAAGGCACTTGGAGTAAATGTAGGAGACCCCGGTTGGATCTCCTATATCTGAGGACCACCAGGAGTGATCCCTGAGCACAGAGTCAGGAGTAAGCTTTTAGCAGAGCCAAATGTAGTTCAATTCCTCTTTTCCCTAAAAGGCTATTAAATCAAAACCCTGTGCACCTTCCTAATGGAGAGAGAGAGACAAAGTGAAAAAAATTATAGGTTAATAAAACCTCTGACATAGTCTAACAAAATACAAACACAGTCAAATTGAGATAACATAGTAAACTGATAATAAATATACCAAGATGAGAGGAGGAGCATGTGGGCAGGACTTACTGGATTGTCTAGTACATGGAATGAACAGACATCACAGAGTTTAGAAAAGACCAAGGTGTGTATGGGTGGGAGGAACTCAGGTGGTTTCACAAGCAAGGGAGGTATCATCAGCTCTGGGTAGACTTTGTGTGGTCAGAAGGTAACAGGTGTGGGTGCACTAGTAAGAAACCCTATAAGGGGGGGCAGAGAGATAGTGCAGAGGGTAGGGTGTTTGCCTTGCACGAGGCCAACCTGGGTTTGATCCACAGCATTCCATAAGGTCGCCAAGGACCAGCATGAGTGATTCCTGAGTGCACAGCCAGGAGTAACCCTGAGTGTCACTGGCTGTTATCCTAAATAAACAACACAAACCCATATGAGGGCTAGAGAGATGATAGTATAGGCATCAAGGCATTTGCCTTGCAAGTAATCAAGATGGGTTTTAGCACCACATATGGTCTCCTGAGCCCTGCCAAGAGTACACCCTGAGCTTACTGCCAAGTGTGTCCCAAAACAAGAAGGAAGAAAGGAAGGAAGGAAAACAAAGGAGGAAGAAAAAGGATGGAAGGAATGAAGGAAAGGAAGGAAGAAGGGAGGGATGAAGGAAGGAGGGAGAAAAGGAAGGAAAGAAGAAAAAAGAAGAAGGAAAAGGATGGAAGGAATGAAGGAAAGGAAGGAGGAAGGGAGGGATGAAGGAAGGAGGGAGAAAAGGAAGGAAAGAAGAAAAACAAAGAAAGAAGGAAAAGGATGGAAGGAATGAAGGAAGGGAAGGAGGAAGGGAGGATGAAGGAGGGAGAAAAGGAAGGAAGGAAGGAAGGAAGGAAGGAAGGAAGGAAGGAAGGGAGGTAGGGAGGGAGAGAGGGAGAGAGGGAGGGATGAAGCGAGGAAGCTGAAACCTTGAGAAGAGGAAGTCCTCCCTTTTGAGAGCCAATAAAAGAGAAAGTGTAGCAGGGTAAAACATTAGATAAGGAAAATGTCATTGAAGAAACTGAGCTGAGAGTCAGTCATGACGTCTAGGATGTGAAAACCGGGCTGATTTTGAAGTGGATCTTGTCTCAGACACGATTTGTTTGCTCATCAGGCATTTATGCAATGCTGGACACAGTGATGACAGAGATACTCAAGTCACTGCAGACCTGGAGCAGAGGGAAGACAGACAGTAAACCAGAACACAAATTATCAAGATCATATTAGAGAATGACAGTCCTGGTGAACATAATAAAACAGAATGATGCAAAAGACAATAACTAGGTCCTGGGGCTGATACTTTATTTTTCCAAACCAGGAAATAACACCACCAGGATATTTAGGGAGAATGCACTTACCTTGACTTAATAAACCTGGACACCAATGGGAGGGAGAAGGATCTGGCTCCTCTCTTCTGAGTTTTATCAAACACTTGCTGGAGTTTTTCTGGGAATTATTCTTCAATGTTGTCTTTTAAGTTCATTAAAAGGATCTCTAATCCTAATACCCAAGGACAGTAGAGACAAGGGCCAGGAATATTGCTCCATGGTTGGTAGCCTGTATCATGAGCTGCGGGAAAAGGCAGTTGGAATAGAGAAGGGAGGGGCTGGAGCAATAGCACAGCGGGTAGGGCGTTTGCCTTGCACGCGGCCGACCTGGGTTCGATTCCCAGCATCCCATATGATACCCTGAGAACTGCCAGGAGCGATTCCCGAGTGCATAGAATTGAGAAGGGAATGCTAAGTCAATGATGGTTGGAGGGATTGTTTGGGATGAGAGATGTGTGCTGAAAGTAGATAAAAGACCTAACATGATGGCCTCTCAGTATCTGTATTGCAAACCATAATGCCCAAAAGTAGAGAGAGAGTATAGGGGAAATTGTCTGCCATGGAGATGGGGGAGGAGTGGGATGGGGGGATACTGGGGACATTGGTGGTGGGGAATGTACACTGGTGGAGGGATGGGTGCTTGATCATTGTATGACAGAAAATCAAACATGAAAGCTTTGTAACTGTATCTCACGGTGATTCAATAAAAAAAGGATCTCTGACCACAGATATTTTGAACCAAGTAGGGAACTGAGAAGTTCAAGTCAAGTTGTCACATTCTAAGGGTAGGTCAACAGGAAGTTTCTTCTTAGGTTTTGTTAATGATGGTGTTGCTAAAGAAGCTGAGGCTCTCAGGGAAAGGACTTCCTCTCAGTCTATGCAGTGTCAGGGACTGTCCACTACATCTGGGCCCAGACATTTCTTCATGGTCATTTCCACTAAACAGAATCCTTCTTCTTTTTTAAATTTAATTTAATTTAATATTTATTTATTTTTATTGAATCACATGTGGAAAGTTACAAAGCTTTCAGGCTTAAGTCTCAGTTACACAATGCTTGAACACCCATCCCTTCACCAGTGCACATATTCCACCACCAAGAACCACAGTAAACCTCACCCCTACCCCCAGCGCCCCCAGCCCCCCACCCCGCCTGTGTAGCTGATAAATTTCACTTTACTTTCTCTTTACTTTGATTACATTCAATATTTCAACAAAAAACGCACTATTATTGTTTGGAGTTTCCCCCTCCCCAAAGTCGGACCTACTGGAAAGGAAGCATTTGATAATTTGTTTTCTATTGCTGAGAGTAAAGAGATATGAGGTCCTGTGGCCACAATAGCGGCTGTGAGGTTTTTTGGATTTCTCTATTTTAGTATTTTAGTAACTAAGTTCAGAGAAATTTCTGCAGAAGTTGCATCATTGCTAGATCGTACCTCTCTGCTACATTATATTCCACATATGAGTGCAATCTTTCTATGTCTGTCTCTTTCTTTCTGACTCATTTCACTTAACATGATACTTTTCATGTTGATCCACTTATATTCAAATTTCATGACTTCATCTTTTCTAACAGCTGCATAGAATTCCACTGTGTAAATGTACCAAAGTTTCTTTAACCAGTCATCTGTTTTTGGGCACTCCGTTTTTTTCCAGATTGTTGCTATTGTAAACTGTGTTGCAATGAACATAGAAATGCAAAGTCATTTCTACTATACCTTTTTGCTTCTCCAGGATATATTCCCAGGAGTGGTATTGCTGGATCAAATGGGAGCTTAATTTCTAATTTTTTGAGAATTGTACATATTGTTTTCCAAAAGGCCTGAACAAGTCGGCATTCCCACCAGCAGTGAAGAAGAGTCCCTTTCTCCCCACATCTGCGCTGACACTGGTTGCTTTTGTTTTTTTGGATGTGGGCCAGTCTTGTGGTGTGAAATGGTATCTCATTGTTGTTTTGATCTGCATCTCCCTGATGATTAGTGATGTCGAGCATTTTCTCATGTGCCTCTCAGTCATTCGGATTTCTTCTTTGGGGAAGTTTCTGTTCATTTCATCACCCCATTTTTTGACCGGGCCGGCAGTATTCTTCTTATGGAGTTCAACCAGTGCCTTGTATATCCTTGATATCAACCCCTTATCGGGTGGGTATTGGGTAAATACCTTTCCCATTCTGTAGACTGTCTTTGTACTTTGGTCACTGTATCTTTTGAGGTGCAGAAGCTTCTTAGTTTAAGGTAGTCCCATTTATTTATCTCTGTTTTTACTTGCTTGGCCAGTGTCAGCTTGCGTGTCAGCTTTGAAGATACCATTGGCTACAATGTCGTGGAGGGTTTTGCAGACCTTGTCTTCAATGTACCTTCGGGATTAAACAGAATCCTTCTTAAGGAAAAATAAATGTTATAATACTTGCCAATGTCAGCCTCTGTTTCTTGTTTTTTTTTTCCTGTTTGGGTCACACTGAGTGATGCACAGGGGTGACTCCTGGCTCTGCACACAGGAATTATTCCTGGCACTGCTCTGGGGACCATATGGGATACATGGAATTGAACCCAGGTCTGCCGCATGCAAGGCAAACACCCTACCCGCTGTGCTAGTGCTCCAGCCCCTGGTTTCTCCTTTTAATGCATCTCTTTAAAAGTTGTATTCATTTTCCACTTCCCTTCACTCTATAGCATAGCACAAATAAGTGAAAGTTGAAGTCAGGAAAATCTGAATTCAAACACAGAGAAGTCTGCATGGCTTTGGGGATCAGGTTACATTTGGCTCAATGCTAATCACAGCTAAGGTTTAGTTATAAGGAATATAAGCTGCATTTTTGGAAAGCCACATATGTGTGCATATATATGTATATGTGTATTTCCTGGCATATAGCAGGTGAGATAGAGGCAGATATGTGAAACTACCCCCCTGTTCTCCATTGTTTTCTCTAATCCCTTGTTAAGAAAGATTGTATTTATTGTACATATATACGTGGTATATTTTTCTCTGTTTTCATAATGTCTTACAACAGTTTTAAAATAGTAATTTTCAAACTTGAATATGAATATGAATCACTTGGTTTTTTTTTTTAACCAGCAGATTTTGGAGAGTCTGCGATGCATCATAGATGCTGCAAGTCTATTAAGTTCCCAGGTGATGCTGAACTTCCTGGGTCAAGAAGGAACTTGGGTTGTGTTTAGAGGAAGTACAAAGGATAGCGTTAGGGATGCATTCAGCTGCGTGTAGCAGAACAGTTAAGAGTACCTTGCAGGATTTGTTTTCATACACTCCAAGGGATCTCGAGGTGCCCGAAACCTGCTAAATTTGTTCAGGGTTTCCATCTCGAGCCCAGTAAGTCTATGAGGCTTATTGGTGAAGGCCCACTATGTGAACGCTTCCACTTCAGACATCAGATCCACATTCAAGGCAGTAAGTTAATCACTTACCAGCTTTTTTTTCAGCATAATAATAGATGCTTTAAAAAAAACTTGGAGGCTCCTAATTTTTATGCTATATGCTAGATCCATGCTATGCATATTGTGAGTTTCAAAATAAAGGTGCGCTGGGGACAAGAGCATTCGGTGGCCTAGGGCTGCCTCCCCAGGCCAGACGATGGTGACTCATGGACGAATGAAGGATCGCGGGAACAGAGAAACTGGTACCCGGGCCCCAGGCTGGTCAGCAGTTGGTTTATTTCTCTCTTCTCCCGGGCGTCATCTGATCTCTCCCTTCAATGGCACAGTTGGTCGCAGTCCCAGTCATCATAGTTCCATCATCTTAGTCTCCTCATAGACCTCAAAGCCCTCTCCCTTGTTACATTTTCTTCCTTGTCTCATTGTAGTTTCACATTCCTCTACTTCTAGTCATCTTTTTCATCTACTCCTCCTTCTAGTTCTCACAGACTCTCTAGTCCTCAAAGACCTCAAAGTCCCAAAGTCTTCATCTTCCTAATCCACAACTTTCTATTCCCCTCTTGCCCCTTAGAGCATAGTTATATAGAAATCATGAAGGGTGGGTATACACAGAGGTGGGGTTGAACATTGTCATCACAACAAACTGAGGTAAAGCCACTCCTACAGGAGATTAATTCAAGGACATAATCTCATCTGAGGATTCAGCACTCTAGATTATTAGGAGATTCGCTCAAGGGCGGGATTCCATCCAGGGTGTATTACTTTCTCCTTTCCTCAGCTAGTAATCCATTTAACCAATCATAATAAATTTACTTCTTATAATATTTCTGATCATTTTGTAGGAACACAGGAAGAGATGTATTAAACTTAAAGGGTGGCTCTTCCTGGGGACATCTTGCTATATATTCCAGACCACAGTCCTCAGGCCAGGTTAGTCTTTGCTAACCCCAGCAGGGTCTTTATTAAATTTCTTCTTTTGGGGTCATGACAAAGTTTGTTCCATGATTGTGCTGTTATTATACTTATGGCACTTGGCTTGTCTCCTCTCCATGCCAGGGTAGCTTACAGCTTGTCCTGGGTCCATCCAGTCCCTTCATCAGGACACTGCTTTTGGAGTGCTAGGAGGAACTAAAGACTGCTGAGGCTTAAGTCAAGTAAATATGGATGCCCAGGAGTAAGTATTATTTTGGAGTTAATCAATTCCCATATTATGAAGCATAACATGAACTCTCTTCTAGTGTCTATACAAAAGGGACATTGCTAAGTAAATCATGCAAGTGACATAATGGAAAAAGTAAAAGCAATATAGAATTATTAGTGATTGATGGAATTGGGTATGTCTCAGGGACACTGTTGTGGGAGTAACTAAAAACACCTAAGCTCCCTGCAGAAGGAGCAAGGATAACCCAATGTTATCCAACACATATTCTCCTTTTGTGGGTTTTATATTTGGTTTTGTTTTGCTTTGGAGTCATATCCTGGGATGCTCAGGGGTTCCTCCTGGCTCTGAACTCAGTAATTACTCTGGAGGTTCTTCAGGGAATATATGGGATGCAGGGGATCGAACCTGGGTTCACCACGTACAAGGCAAGTGCCCTACCTGCTATACTATCACCCAGCTTCCATCTTATCTTTTCTAAATAGCATTTTAAATTTTGAATCATCATGGGTAACACAGTTGCAAAGTTATTCATTATTAAGTTTCAGGCATACAATGTTCCAACACCAATCCCTTCACCAGTGTTCAATTCCCTGCATCAATATCCCCAGTTTCCCTCCTGTCCCCAAGCCTGCCTCTAGAGCAGGCACTTTCCCCCTCCACTGTTGTCCTCAGCTTGGGAATAGCTCCTGGGGGTACTTGGGGGACCACATGAGATGCTGGGGATCCAACCAACCTGCTGTATTATATCTTCAGCCAGGGATCAATTAATGAGAGAGGGACCCCTTGCTTCACCTGCCTTACAGAACTTGCTTCTCCCTTCCACTACATGAGGACACAAGAAAGCCATGTGACCTAGGAAAATGGTTCTCACAGGCCACAAAATATATTGCTGGCTTGATCGTGGCTCCCAGATTCTGGAATGGTAAGAAATACTTTTATGTTGTTTGTCGTAAAAGTCACCTACTCTCTCGTATATTGTTATCATAGCCCCAGAGCACTAAGATAGCAATGCTTCAAAGATTTATTTACTGCTCAGATAGGCCAATTGCCTTTCGTGGCATTTGTATGACACAAGATGAATATGATTTTCAATACACTTCACAAATTGTGGGTAAATAAAGTCAGCTTTTAATTCCTGAAGAAAATATTCATATTCTTTACTGATCACTTAAGTATATGGACTCAGATACTTTAATTAACATTTAATTATATCACAGTGAAGGAATTAGATGTTGGGAATAATAGGTCAAAGGGAACATGGGAATGTTAATCCTCTGACTATAAATAGAAGACTAGAGATACACAGTAAACACAGATCAAAATTAAGTTCAAAAGGCAGGCCTAAAATAGACTTTTGCAAATGGGGCCTAATTCTTAGGAAGAATTATTTTGGTAGAAATAACTTAAGCTACTATTTTAAGAAATAGTGCATGTTATAATAATATTTATAACTAGCAGCAAAGAAATTAGTGGATACCTAATTAAATAATGAAAAATTATTCTTTTCTTTGTAAGAAAGTTGAATAAACTCTTTTGGAAGTGAGAGAAATAAAATTTTTATCCACCTTCAATTCATTTTAATTAATGTTAAATATTATAAAATCAGACTTTAATCTTTTGAGACTATTGATATTTTCACCAACTTTACTTAATAAATCAGTGTCAGTCTCAATTTTTTTTAGCACTGTAGCACTGTCATCCCGTTATTCATTGATTTGCTTGAGCGGGCACCACTAACTCCATTGTGAGACTCATTGTTACTATTTTTGGCATATCGAATACGCCGCGGGTAGCTCGCCAGTCTCTGCTGAGCGGGCAGGATACTCTCAGTGGCTTGCCCGGTTCTCCGAGAGGGACGGAGGAATCGAACCCAGGTCAATCGTGTGCAAGACAAATGCCCTACCCACTGTGCTACCACTCCAATCAGTCTCTATGGGTTATTTTATTTCTTTTCTTTTCTTTCGGGTCCACACCTAATGCTGCTCAGGGCTTCCTCTTTCCTGGCTGGGCTTTCAGGGATCAATCCTGGTGGTACACGAGGAGCCATCTGGGGTACCTGGGCTAGAACTCCAGATGGCCTCATGAAAAGCAGCACTCTGCCTGCTATACCATCTCTATAGCTTCATATGATAACTTAATGGCCTTGATGCTCTACATTTAAATTTTAAGTCAAAATGATGACCTCTGTATTCTTGGATGACACTAACTTTCTTCTCTCTTCAAAAAAAAAATTAGGGGGCTGGAGCGATAGCACAGCGGGTAGGGCGTTTCCCTTGCACACGGTCGACCCGGGTTCGATTCCCAGCATCCCATATGGTTCCCCAGCACCGCCAGGAGTAATTCCTGAGTGTACAGCCAGGAGTAACCCCTGTGCATCGCTGGGTGTGACTCGAAAAGAAAAAAAGAACTTAAAAGAATTAATTTTCAGAGATGATACATAAAGACATGATATTACTTTGGGTTTAAAATCTGCATCTGCCACGTTCTTTGGCTGTTCAAGCCCAAAGTAACTGCCCCGTTTTATTGCCAGTCTTGACCACAGAGAAGTGGTCTGAAATTTCAATGCGAGGATGCAGGTGAGGTTTCAGGGATTAAATCGGCCCTCAAAAATGTTCTTTTCTCTGTGCCTTTCAGAAAACACCCTGACTGCTTTCTGGTTCTTGGTTCTCTGATAATAGAGCATCAGAACAGTCTTTGAGGGAAAAGGATAGTAGGGAAGACTCTGAGAGCAAACAAAGGTGTGGTATTCTTTTAAAGACTTATATATCTGGGGGCTGGAGCGATAGCACAGCGGGTAGGGCGTTTGCCTTGCACGCGGCCAACCCTGGTTCGAATCCCAGCATCCCATATGGTCCCCTGAGCACCGCCAGGGGAGATTCCTGAGTGCATGAGCCAGGAGTGACCCCTGTGCATCGCCGGGTGTGACCCAAAAAGCAAAAAAAAAAAAAAGACTTATATATCCGTGGCCAGCATATCGTTCAGATGGCTAATTGCAAGCTTTGCATGCGTGAGGTCCTGGGTTCTATGCCCGGCACTGCTGGATGTTGGGCCGGTGGTCCCCAAATACTGCTGGAAATGGCCCTCCACAAAAATGTCTTGGACATTCACATGACATCTGAGATGAAGATGAAATTAAGATCAAAAAGTACCTGCTTCGTGTGCAGCTGACCCCCGAGTAGGTGTGGACCAAAAGGCCCCACCCCTGCTATCTAAAAGCAAATGAAAATTGTCTAACAATCCTCACTCTTATTCTTTGGAAGTCTCTATCTTTAAAAACTTTGTCATAGCACAAGTGAGAGCTACTAAATCTCATATACCAGCTTGTTTAAGTCATTTTATGTATTGGTTATTCCTGGTTCAAAAGTAGCTTGTTATGCTTCATTCTTTTAAGTTCATCTTTGAGAATTTCATGTCTATTAGTGTTTGAACTTACGTCTTACAGCACAGTGAGCTAGAGCCGCAAAGATCATTTCCAGCAAAAGTGTATAAACAAAATACTGCCGAGAAGAGAAGTGACTTCTACTTGATGTTTTAGAATGGAAACAGCCCCTAATTACTGTAGCAATAGTGATGTTGCCAGTGACTTTTTCCTTCTGGGATATAGTGACTGTCATTGCCAAGAGTTTCTGCCATCATAAAAATGACTAATCATATTCTTGAAGTTGGATTAAAGAAAGCAGGGGGTAGAGGTTAGACCAATTTATTCATTATGTCCTATGAGCAAATGATTAAGACTTAAGGCTTTTCAGGGATTTAAAAATATTCAAGACGTGAAATCAAATTTATGGGCTCGAAAATGCAAAGTGAGAACTGTAAAATAGAAATGAATAAATGTTTAATTAAACTTCCACAGAACCTAACATTATGTCAACTTTAATAATTAATAAATTTAGTATCCATAAACATTTTATTATATTTGAAAACCATCTGTAAGTCGTATTTTCACACTTTGCAAGAGTTGGTGTGTATACAGGATGGCTGCTAAGAAACTATAACCAATTCATAAATCAAAAGTTACTTATAGCCAAATATCATAAAATGTTATAAGATTCTTAACTTTTTTCCACAGCAGTGAATTATGCTTCCTGTGGGACATGAATTTGTTTGAATAAGTTGTATATAATGTGGAACAGACTTGAAAAGTAAGAGAACATTAGAATTGAGTGTGATTTGACCAGCCTCAGAGATAAAAAATGTGTTTCTATCCGTGGCAACTCGTTGACCTTAGTTATCAGTGCCAAATAGGTACTTATTGAAAGGGGTCTACTCTGGGCATTTTGAGAAAAGTCCAGCTGATGCTTTGAGTGAGATTAAACCTGCATAGATATGAGGAATGGGTATTTTTGATATTTTAGTAGTGGTTCATGAATGTCTACTTTTGTTCATTTTCATTATGGACTTCTTTTAGCATTACAAATATAACACAAATATGTTTAATAATCAAAAAAGGCTTTTCGGGGCTGGAGCAATAGCACAGCGGGTAGGGCTTTTGCCTTGCACGTGGCCGACCCAGATCTGATTCTCAGCATCCCATATGGTCCCCTGAGCACCGCCAGGGGTAATTCCTGAGTGCAGAGCCAGGAGTAACCCCTGTGTATCGCCAGGTGTGACCCAAAAAGCAAAAAAAAGGGCTTTTCTACATAAGAGATAAAGAATTGGTGAGCACTCATAGAAATCCTGTAACTGAGTCACATGATTTATATTTGACATGTAATTATTACAGCTAATCACAGAAGAAATTCGTTTTAATCTTTATTGAAAAGTGCATCTTTAAAGTCCTCTTTCAACACCTATGTCCTCTGTCTAACATCCTTATGATTCATCACACCCTTTGATACTTCAGATATTAAATTCCAAGCTTGCTTTTCATAAAGTGTCACAATTCACTCTGTTGGGGGGACTCTCCTGGAAGTGCTCAAGGGACCATCACAGTGCTAGGGATCAAACCTGAAGTTTGAGAGGTGGGGGCCAGAGAGATAGTATAGCAGGTAGGGTACTTGTCTTGCATGCAGCCTGCCCAGGTTTGGCCTGGGTTCAATCTTTTGCATCCCATATGGTCCCCCGCACACACCCCAAGCTCACCAGGAGTGATTCCTGAGCACAGAGCAAGGAGTAACCCCTAAGCATCCCTGTGTGGCCCCCAAACAAAAGCAAGGGAACAAAAAAACCCCTGAGGGTCTTTTTTGCAAAGCTTTTAGGTAGTAGGGGTGGGACCTTTTGGTCCACACCTACTGGGGGCACACAAAGTAGGTACCTTATCCTTGTACAAGCTTTTCAGCCTGCTTTTAGCTCTTAATTTCATCTTCATCTCAAATGTCACGTGGATGTATAAGACATTTTTTTTTGCTTTTTGGGTCACATCCAGCGATGATCAGGGGTTACTACTGGCTCTGCACTCAGGAATTAATCCTGGCTGTGCTTGGGGGACCATTTGGGATGCCGGGGATTGAAGCTGGGTCTGCCGCGTGCAAGGCAAACGCCCTACCTGCTGTACTGGCCCCTACAAGACATTTTTGCAGAGGGTCACTTCCAGCAGTAGTTTTGGGTTTTCTGATAATAAAGTATCCAAACAGTTGTTGAGGGGGAAGCATAGTAGGAGAGACTCTGAAGTGTGGTATTCTTTTAAAGAATTATATGTCTGGGGCTAGAGCAATAAGGGCGTTTGCCTTGCACATGCCTGACCCGTTTTCGATTCCCAGCATCCCATATGGTCCCCAGAGCACCGCCAGGAGTAATTCCTGAGTGCAAAGCCAGGAGTAACTCCTGAGCATCACCCAATGTGACCCAAAAAGAAACAAAATTATATGTCTGTGGCCAGCATATGGTTCAGATGGTAAACTACAAGCTTTGCATGTGTGAGGCCCTGGGTTGTATGCCTGACACTGCCAGCCCTTTGAGCCCTTTCAACACTCATAAAGCACTTCTAATTGACCCCGGGTTTCACAGCTCTAAGGCTAATGCATTCTTTTTTGGGCATCCACATTGCCCTTCTAAATCTTCATTTAAAATGACTCTTTGTGGAGGGGCATTTTGGGCCACTCCCAGTGATGTTCTGTACTCAGGGATTAATCCTGGTGCGTTCTAAAGGCCCATAGGGGTGCAAGGGATCGAACCTGAATCGGCCATGTGCAAGGCAAATGCCCACTGTATTGTCACTTATTCTTCATTCTCACGTCTTCACTGAGCCTACTCTTCACTAGGCAATGTGCTTGGGTTTGGGGAATGCAGTGAATGAAACTGACTGTCTTGTGGAAGAGCTGGGATCTATCCCCCCATCCTCACTGTGTGGTCTTTGAATCGGCAGCATTGACATCACCATAACCGTATAGAAATGCAGATTACCTTATACAAATGCAGATTCTCAGTCCGCAGACCCAGGGAGCCAAAAGCTGCACTTAAATTAGAATCCCAGATGACTCATGTTCACATTAAAGTCTGAGAAGCACTTCAGTGGAACCAGTGATAGACAGGTAAATAGCTAACTATTAAAGGAATGGTACATTATGCAACAGATGAATATGCTATTCAAGTGCTACTCATTGAGCTTAGCTTCTCTGTCTCTCCCTCTCACTCTCTCTGTCTCACAAAACCATTCCCGCCCACTGCAGCTCACAATTCCCATTTCTGAACATCTACAGCACAGCCTTATACCAGCCGGGGCAACGTTCACTCGTGCACCTTTCTCTTCTTTGCTGTGAATTTTGACCCGGGATGATCTTCCCAAACGGACTTTGTATTCAGCAAGAGCAGGCGTGGGGACTGACAGCCCGGCACCCCATGACTGTAACACGTTCATGACCAAACTCTTTTGTTTCAGTGGTTTAGTGACGAACAGCGGACGGAGCAGGGTTCATCTGCTGAGAACGTAACAGCTATTATCGTTCATTTGAACAAGACTCCAGAGAGATTCGAGTTGGACCTTCTTAGTCATTCCAATGAAAGTGAAGTCAGATCCGTCTCCTGCTACCCAGAACTGCTCTTCTGGAAACATAAGCAACTGTCCATACCAAAAGAATCCAGGTCAGGGGCAGCACTATTACAAGAAAGGGACTCACAGTTAAAAAACAACAGGGATAGGCACTCTGAGTTTGGGACCCTGAGCAGTGTCACCTTCCTCCCTGACAGAACACTGAGCTTCATGAGGACAGCACCACTTCGCTCAGGACCTCTTCCTCGGAGTCTTTCCATTTGGCTCTTGTGCCACTTCCTTTTGTAGCACTGGGATGAGTTGATTAGCAGTGCACGGGTTGCTGAAGTTCTATGTGCCATTCGAGCCATTCATTGGATCTCAGGGAAGACTTACGCGGGAACCTCGGCTTCACAGAGGTTTAAGCAGAAGTACAGGTGACACGTTGGGGCTGAGATGGAAGTGTTATGTTGGATGGGACCTTTGGAAGCACTGGTCTGTAGCAAGGCAGTCTCTGTGGCCTGGATATTCTGCACGTGACCCACCAAGCCTGAGTATTTCCTCTTCTTGTCCAAGAAACATCTGGATAGTACCTTTCTAGAGATCTGTCTTATTTGGTTCTGTCAGAAGGCCACACCCAGTGGTGCCCAGGGGCTGCTGTCCAGGTTCTGCATGCCAGGCTCACTCCTGGCAGTGCTAAGGGGTCCATGCAAAACATGCGCACTAGCCTTTGGAGCTATTTTTCCACCTCTCTAGCCCATGATGCTTATATTGAAGAAAACACACAAAAACTGCTTAGGATCCTGAAGGAGTGTACTAGTGGTACCAAAATTAAAAAAAAAATAGGAACACTGACATCGTCCTGGGAGTTTTCTTGCAAAAGTTACCAATATTGGATTCAATCACTGTTATTTTCCCAGAGAGTGTGCTGGGAATGACTAAATACTCAGGTTGGGAGATATTGAAAGATAAATGATTTTCTACTCAAGTTGAGAATTGCTACCTTAAGAAAATAATTATCCCAGAGCTGGAGTGATAGCACAGCGGGTAGGGCGTTTGCCTTGCACGCGGCTGACCCGGGTCCGATTCTGAGCATCCCATATAGTCCCCTGAGCACCACCAGGAGCAATTCCTGAGTGCAGAGCCAGGAGTAACCTCTGTGCATTGCCGGGTGTGACCCAAAAAAAAGCAAAAAAAAAGAAAGAAAAAATTATCCCTTTTTTTGAGGGGGTGGGGAGGTGGTTGGCACAGCCTGTAGTGCTCATAGCCTATTCTTGACTCTTCTGGCAATGCTAAGGGACTATATATGGTCCTCATGACAAAACCAGGGTCAGCTTCGTGCAAGGCATACACCTAACTTCCTATACTCTCTCCCCAGTCCATTATATTTCTTTATGGTGGCCTACTCAGAGTTTGTCCTATATCGCTGTGCTTTGTGAAAGTTACAAAAGCATTCCACTGTGAAACTATTAAAAGGCGTTATGAGGGACTTAGGTGCAGTATAATTTGAGATGCTATAAAGAACTCAAACTAAATGGATTTAAAGAAATACTCTTATCTACCAGTAGACATATGCATTTCTATTATTTTTTTTCATTAGATGCTCATCTTCACAGGTTTATTATAAAACTCAATGATACAATATAGGCGATTTACATATAAGTAAAGATTGTAAAATAGTCTCTCATCCATAATTGGTACTGTGAAATGTTAATAGCTATTTTTTTAAATTTATTTTATTGAATCACCAAGTGGAAAGTTACAAAGTTCTCAGGCTTATATCTCCATTATACAATGCTCAAACACCCATCCCTTCACCAGTGCCCATATTCCACCACCAATAAAAACAAAAACAAAACAAAAACAAAAGCAAAAACAAATAAAAGAGTATACATCCGACCCCTCACCCTCCAACACCCCCCCCCGTGCGTGAGTGATAATTTCACTTCCTTTTCTCTTTACCTTGATTACTTTCCAGATTTCAACACACAACTCACTATTGTTAGAGTTTCAAAACAGACTCACTATTTTTGTTGGAATTTATCCCCCAAGAATACAGCTCTATTAACAAGGAAATATTTGATAATAAGTTTTCCACTGATGAGAATGAAGAGATAAAATGCCGCGTGGTTTACAATTTCTGTATTATAGTGATTAAGTCCGCGGAGATTTAAGTTGGAAAATGAATCATTTCCCTTCCTGGACCAGCATGTAGCAAAAGCTTAGTTCACAGTCTCCATACATGGGTGCAAGCACTTGCTGGAACCCCAAATCCTAAATTGTCTCTGGTTCCTGCTCGTTCCACATCCACCGGCTGTGCAGAGGCATGGGCACCCGGGCCGAAACCGGGCCGGAGCCGAACACCAGCCCTGGCGGGGACTGCCGCATTTCTATTATTATTCTTTATAAGTAATATATTTTGCTTTGTATGTGATTCTCCATTAATAACTAATTAATTCTTTATTAATTAGCTGATAACTCATACTTTGTATATAATATGCTTTTATTTGTTTTTATTTTTATTTTTTGCTTTTTTTTAGGTCACACCCGGCGATGCACAGGTGTCACTCCTGGCTCTGCACTCAGGAATTACCTCTGGCAATGCTTAGGGGACCATGTGGGATGCTGGGAATCGAACCCGGGTTGGCCGCGTGCAAGGCAAACACCCTACCCGCTGTGCTATCACTCACTCCAGCCCCTGTATATAATGTGCTTTTAATCTACATATTTGATTTTGGGGGGCCAACTGGGTGGTGCTCAGGGCTTAATATTAGATTTGTACTCAGTGATCACTACTGGTAGTTCGACAGACCAGATGGGGTACCAGGTCAAATCAGGTCGACAGTGTGAAAGCCCTTGAACAATCTTCCTGGACCCTCTGTTATTTTTTTAATTTTAAAGTAAGCTTATATCATTTGCATATGTAAAGAAATAATTAAATTACTTTCACATTTCTTTCAATTCTTATACCTATATATTCATGAATGGGCTGGAGGGATAGCACAGTGGTGGGGCGTTCACCTTTCACGCAGCCGACAAGTGTTCGATTCCTCCGTCCCTCTCGGAGAGCCTGGCACAGCAGAGCCTGGCCAGCTACCTGTGGCATATTGGATATGCCAAAAACAGTAACAATAAGTCTCACAATGTGAGACATTACTGCTGCCCGCTCGAGCAAATCGATGAGCAACGGGATGACAGTAACAGTGCACTTTAATTTATTGTGAGTTTAAAAGAAAATTAGTTAGGGACTGAAATGATAGCACAGCGGGTACGGCATTTGCCTTGCACGCGGCCGACTCAGGTTCGATTTCCAGCATCCCATAGGGGCCCCCAGGCGCTGCGAGGAGTAATTCGTAAGTGCATGAGCCAGGAGTAACCCGTATGCATCGCCGAGTGTGACCCAAAAAGCAAAAAAAAAAAAGAATAAAAAGAAAATTAGTTATACTGCTTTACCTTACTAGCAACTTTTAAAAGTTTCAAAATTAAAAGAAATTATCATGAAGTTATAAAAAATGCAGGATATACAAAAAAAGAAAATGATGAAAGAAAACCTGGGACAGAGGCGAAAAGCAAAAGCACAAAATAGGATGGAAAAATAAATCCACATGTTTTTTTTTTTATTCCTAATCATAATAACACTCTCAAGCTTACAAAACAAAACAGTAGGGGCTGGAGCGATAGCACAGCAGGTAGGGTGTTTGCCTTGCATTTGGCCGATTTGGGTTCGATTCCCAACTTCCCATATGGTACCCCGAGCACCGCCAGGAGTGTTTCCTGAGTGCATGAACCAGGAGTAACCCCTATGCATCGTTGGGTGTGACTGAGAAAGAAAAAAAAGACAAACAAACCAGTGATCTGGGGACCTGAGCACCTGAGAGATACTGCTGTGCAGAAGGCAGTGAACAAACCTCACTTGGATGTGAGGCTAGAAGCTTCTCTTATTGGCTTGAGTTTGGACGCAGCAAGCTTAGGGATGCTAGGCATGGTGTGTGCTTCAGTGGGGAAGAAAATCTCCCCTGACCTGGAGGAGAGTATTCTAAAGAGGAATCATTTTAAACTTAAATCGTTTTGGCTGTAAACAGTTCAAAACAAAGTCGAGAATGCATCAACATTTCAATGGCTTGGAAGTATAAGCCCACAAAGTGGAATGGCCTTCCTGCTTAACTGTTTTGCATCTCTGTACCCCTGAACTTTCAGCCTTCCAGTCCTCTGTCTCTCATCAAAATTCTTTGATTCGTATGTGCACGCTCAGTTAATGCGTGCCTGAGAGGTCATATTTTCCATTTTAACTGCTTAGGTCTATTTGGTGCTAGGGTAAAAATTCATTTGCCAGAAATACTTGTGTGTCTTTAAAGACTGCATAGCTGCTCTGAAGTTTGTACTAAAGAATAATGTATCTGTATGACTGATTACTACAGACATTACATCTTTAAAACCCATGAAGCAAATAATGGTGGGATTATAAGGAAAAATAGAAAATGTTCATAAATCATTCTTTTTAAAATAGGGATCAGGGGCTGGAGCGATAGCACAGCTGGTAGGGCGTTTGCCTTGCACGCAGCCGACCCGGGTTCGAATCCCAGCATCCCATATGGTGCCCTGAACACCGCCAGGAGTAATTCCTGAGTGCAGAGCCAGGAGTAACCCCTGTGCATCGCCGGGTATGACCCAAAATGCAAAAAAAAAAATACAAAATTAAAAATAATAAAATAGGGATCAGTTTTTACCTTTCCTCAGTAATTTATACTTGAAGACAACGATGTTTATATAGAAAACATTAAAAAAAAACTTGAACAGTATCTTGAGTATGAGAAAGTAGAAAAAGAGAAGTTCTATACCAAACTGGACAATACATATTCTTTTCAAGCACATGATATAAAACTTTACAAAATCTGAATCTACACTGGAACATGAAATATTATGAACATGGGGCTGGAGTGATAGTACAGCAGGTAGGGCATTTGTCTTGCATGCGGCGGACCCAGGTTTCATCCCTGGCACCCTACATGGTCTACGGAGCCCACCCAGAAGAATCCCTGAGCACAGAGACAGGAGCAAACCCTGAGCACTGCTAGATGTGGCCCAAAAGACAAAATAAATAAAAGTTTCAACAAATGTCAAAAGTTATGTATTGCTTTTCTTTATCATATTTGCATTTGAAATCAAGTACAACAATGGAAAACAAAAGCATACCCCATACTTTTGGAAGTTAGTAAAGATATATGTACAGTTAAAAGACAAAATTATATTGGGATTTTGAGAATACTGGCAACTTACCCTGCTAATTTATTTTATTTTTTACAATTTTAAAAAAATTTTCTAATGAATCACCGTGAGGTACAGTTACAGACTTACAAACTTTTGTGCTTGAGTTTCATTTCAGTCATACAATCATAGAGTACTCATCCCCTCCCCCCCCCGTGGCAGGTGCATTCCCTTTTGCTCTCTCTGTTCCTTTTTACCCTGATAATTTAAAGATGTTGAAATATAAACCAAAATCTGGGCATGTAACTATAGTAATACTTAATGGATCAACCTGGTACTTATATTAGAAAAGAAAGCTGAAACTATATTGAACGTCAAAAATAAGAAAGAAAAGAGACACAGAATGAAGTCAAAGAATGTAGAAGAAAGGGCATAATAAAATCATCAGAAGAGAAAGTATGGGGCTGGAGCGATAGCACAGCGGGTAGGGTGTTTGCCTAGCAAGCGGCGCCAGCCTCCAATATGGTCCCCTGAGCACAGCCAGGGGTGATTCCTGAGTGCAGAGCCAGGAGTGACTCCTGTGCATCACCGGGTGTGACCCAAAACGCAAAAAAAAAAGCTAGAGAGAAATTATAAGAAATGTAAGGTAAATAGAAACAAGTGCCAAAGTATTCTTTATTGTGTGATCCCAAGAATGAATTCCAGGACCCTACTTATGCAAGGTATGTGTTCTACCGCTGAGCTGGATTTCTGGGCCCTAAGTTAGTTATTTGAAAAGACTAACTGTAGTGACAAATCACCTGATAAAATATCTAAGAGAGAAAAGGGAAAAAACCCCACTCTGCACATGTCCCTCCCCATTAAGGCTAGCAGGGGCACCAGGAGGATTTAAATACCACAGGGTTGGGGCTGGAGAGATAGCACAGCGGGTAGGGCCTTTGCCTTGCACGCGGCCGACCCGGGTTCAAATCCCAGCATCCCATATGGTCCCCTGAGCACGGCCAGGGGTAATTCCTGAGTGCAGAGCCAGGAGTAACCCCTGTGCATCGCCAGGTGTGACTCAAAAAGCCAAAAAAAAATACCACAGGGTTAGTTCCCTTCGCTGGGAGGGGCTGGAGGGAAAGAAGAGGACCTGGAAGGGTTAGTGCTGAAACAATCAAGGAGTAATGTTCTGATTGTTCTCAATGAAATAGTAAATGAGGACCCTAGATGAGAATGAGGGAATTATATAGCCCCTTAACTGTCCTGCAAATTGACAATGACAAGTGATCTTTCTTCTTTTGGAGGGGGACACACCTGGCTGTGCTCAGGGCTCTGTTAGGGGCTTCCTCCTGGTTCACATACAGGAATCACTCCTGGTAACGCCCAGGGGACCTTATGAGGTATCAGGGATTTAACCTTGGTCAGTTACATAATAAAGTCATTAGAAGAGAAATTATGGGACTGGAGTGATAGCACAGTGGGTAGGGCATTTGCCTTGCACATAGCCAACCCGGGTTCGATTCCTCTGTCCCTCTTGGAGAGCCCGGCAAGCTACCAAGAGTATCTCGCCCACAAGGCAGAGCCTGGCAAGCTTCCCGTGGTGTATTCGATATGCCAAAAACAGTAACAAGTCTCACAGTGGAGACTTACTTACAATGGAGAGTTACTGGTGCCCGCTCAAGCAAATAGATGAACAATGGGATGACAATGACAGTGACAGTGAGTTACATGAAAGGCCAGTGCCCTACCTGCTATTTCTTTCAGGGACTACTCCTGGCTCTGTGCTCAGAGGTTGCTCCTGGTGGTGCTTGGGGGACCACTAGAGTATCAAACTTGAGCTGCCCACATAAAAACATGTTCTCTAGTCCTTTGAATTATCTCTCCAGCCCACAGCTGGAAGGATTTTAAAAAGAAATCCAAATTGTCTTAGTCATGATCATTGCTTACTTGTTTCTTGAATTGAGGGAACAGAATTAATAAACAAATTTGACACTTAGGTGCTCAATCAATGATATTTTATCCATGTTAATTTGTAAGGTAATGCATCTCATGAAGAGTATGTTTCTCAATGAAACAAAGATAGGGATAGACTATGGTGTACACTACCATTTCTATTAAGATTTGGGATCTGAGTGATAGCAAAAGAAAACACACATACATCTAATAAGCACAAAACATTCTTCATAGTCCAACAAAATGATGAATCCCTCTCTTCTTCACTATGAGGCTTCTCTCTGTCTCCTCAGATTAGGATAGCATCTTGCTGTTAAGTTGAATGAATAGACTTGCAACTGAGGTTTCCGTTTTCTCCATACTGCTGTAAAGCAAGGAATAGTACTCGAACCGTCAGCTGGATCTATTTCAACTAATATGACCAACGTTTCTTTCCTGATGGTTTGCGCTACAAAAATGTTTGCCGCTGCTGCTGCTGGAACATGACTGTGTAAACTGAGAGAAAAGAAGCCTACCTATTAATCACTACGTTTATGGCACCACAAGCTTCAGACGCAGAAAGAATGAGCAGAACATCACAGGACTGTACATTCAGTTTGGAAACTGATTTGTCTGAGTACTGTATGCACGTTGGTAAGATAAACATTTCTATCCCATCTTTCTCTTTATGCAGGCAATGGCTCACAAAGCAGTGCTTTTCCATTTTTCATTTTGTTTATGACTTCCTGGCCTTTTCCCATGGGACAACCCCAAACTGATGACTCAGGTTTCCAAACACTGCTCAATCGGTCAACGAAAGTTGCTCTTCTTCTCTACTTAGCCCCCTCCTCTTCATTCTCTTTCTCTCTCTTTTTTTTTTTTTTTTGCTTTTTTGGGTCACACCTGGCGATGCACAGGGGTCACTCCTGGCTCTGCACTCAGGAATTACCCCTGGCGGTACTCAGGGGACCATATAGGATGCTGGGAATCGAACCCGGGTCGGCCGCGTGCAAGGCAAGCGCCCTACCCGCTGTGCTATCACTCCAGCCCCTCTCTTATTTTTAATAAGTTTTATTGAATCACCGTGAGATACAGTTACAAACTTGCATGATAATGTTTCAGTTATACAATGTTTGAGCACTCATCCCTCCACCAGTGCACAATTTCTACCACCATTGTTCCCAGTGTCCCACCTGCCACCCCTACCCCATCCCACTCCCTGCCTCTGTGGCAGCACAATCTTTCTTATTCTCTCTCTGATTTAGGGCATTATGATTTGCAATACAGATACTAAGAGGCCATCATTTTTGGTCCTTGGTATACTTTCAGCACACTTCTTCCATCCAGGGTGATGCTTCCAACCATCATTGACTTAGTGGTTCCTTCTCTATCCCAACTGCCTTTTCCCCCAGCACGTGGGTCTGGCTTCCAAACCATGGCTTGATGCTCCTGGCCCTTATCTCTACTGTCCTTGTGTGTCAGTCTCATGTTATTTTATACTCCACAAATGAGTGCAGTCCTTCTATGTCTGTCCCTCTCTTTCTGACTCATTTCACATAGCATGATACTCTCCATGTCTGTCCACATATAAGCAAATTTCATGACTTCATCTCTCCTAACAGCTGCATAGTATTCCATTGTGTAGATGTACCAAGTTTTTTTAAACAATCATCTGTTCTTGGGCACTTGGGTTTTTTTTTTCAGATTCTGGCTATTTCACTCACTTTCCCTTTGTGTGAACAATGAGCTGCACTCCTCATCACAGCACATACACTCCATGACAAAAGAGAAACAAGCACTTTGCAACTTGGCTCTTCACCTGCTAATCCAGAGAACAACACTGTTTAGTTTTCAGCTCATGTGAGGGATTTTTGCATCAAAAAATCTCTCTTTTGAAAAATGTCTGTGTATAGGGCCAGTAAAATATTACTGCGGGTAGAGTGCTTGCCTTACATGTGGCTGACCCACGTTCATTCCCTGCCATCCCATATGGTTCCCAAGTACTGCCAGGCGTGATTCCTGAGTGCAGAGCCAGGAGAGAATTCTGAACATCACAAGGTGGGGCTCACAAACAAAAAATAAAGCCTGGGGGCCGGAGCGATAGCACAGCGGGTAGGGTGTTTGCCTTGCATGCGGCCAACCCGGGTTCGATCCCTGGCATTCCATATGGTCCCCCAAGCAGCGCCAGGAGTACTTGCTGAGTGCAAAGCCAGTAGTAACCCCTGAGCATCAATGGGTGTGACCCAAAAAGAAAAAAAAAGAATCCAACAAAAAATAAAGACTGTATATATAAGAATAATTAGTATCATAAAGTCACAAGACCAACCCCGGTTTCTAAGATCATCTTGGAGACTTGCTTTCCTTGCCTTCTAAACCCAACTCTGACAACATAAATCTAAGTAATTTCAAAGATCTGTGTTCTCATTCCTGTAAGACTTTCTCATGGGTCCTCACCTGCTCCCATGATGTGTTATACGTCTCTAGAGGCTCTGGTGTGGAAACAGCGTCAAGCTCTTAAGAGGAAAATGAATGAAAAAGACATTAGTCATATAATTCATGAGATGACTTCAGTGTCCTTTTTCTTCAGTACCCTTCTGGAATAGTTCACGTTTTTTAACACAGTAAGTAGGACTGACTGCTGGTTTAAAATATAGATTGTTGTTCTTGTCTGAATGCAAGTAATTTTGGCCTTCCTTGAAAAATTAATTTTTCACATTTTGTAAATATTTGCCTTGGGTCCAAGCTGTGGGACCTGCTAACTATAAATTGTGTCAAAATTGCAATAACACTGAATAACTCCAGATGCTCTTTTGCACATGAAAAAAACGAGGATTTTCCCTGTTTATGTTGGCAAATGAGGAAAACAGGTGATCCTTCCATTTGGCCCTATAAACCCAGTTCACAGTTTCGATCCGAATGAAAAGAAATGTTTGAAGGCAGTCCTCACGTGTGAGGACGCTCTTGTCCACAGGACCTTACAATGTACCTCGTGGGCTCTTATCATTTGACTTCCTTCCGACCCCACTTTCCCCCATGCCCAGAGATGAACTAGGGATAAGGGTGTCCAGTCATCGAGAAGGTCCAAGTTATATTGAGCATAGACCCTAAAAGTCTGGAGGATCCCTCAAAGACAAAGAGATGGCAAAGAGCTTCAACAGATCCCAAATAGTGCGTGCTAACAGTGGTTCAGTGGCTCTGGCTTAACACTCTGCCTTCCTCCCTACTTTCTTGGCCCTTCCTAGGCTCAGCGTCTGAAAATGAGTGTGATGCTCCACTGTCATCTGGGAAGTGAACTACCCTCTGCTTACTTAACTTACTTAATATCTGGAGGAAAGGAGTCGCTTTCTGCTTAGTTCACAGCCCTGTGTGGTGAGGCGTCAGCATTGTTATCTGTGACAGTGTGATAAGGAAACCAGACTCAGGGGAATGGAGTGACTGTAGGGATCACCCAGCAAGTCCCAGGCAGAGCAGGGACTAGAACCTTCTGTTTACCCTGGTCTGTTCTTCATCACTGTCTTCAAAAACGGAGTCACCAGCTGATCTTCAGATGCCAGAATGTAAAGTCCCACCACGAAGACAGATATACGCCTATTATTAAGGACACGGGACTTCAAATAGTCTCTTGAAATTGTTTAAGTTTTTGATTTCATTTTCTAGACCTTCCATCCACAAGTGAGTAGCTGATATTCATCAGGTATACTGTGCTATTATGCGCATTATCAGTTTCAAAGGTTAATGTTTCCCTTTATGTTGCTCTTACCTTGTACCACCCCTAACAATCCATCCACACTTTTAAACATTCTTTCTACAGATAAAAACTTTCTTTCCTAGGTCACTGTCATCAGCAGTCCAGGCAATATCTCTTTCCCGTTTTAGCTTGTTAATTATTTCATTCTGTAGCCTACCTTAGGCATGTCACCTAATGAGGTTCATATGTCCTTAGCTAAAAATATTCTTTGCTGTTTTGTACCTTTTGTGATTTTTTAGTTGACATCAGTGCTCTTTTACTCTAGATCTCTTTCTGCATCTTATAATATTATTTAGCTCCATGTTTTTCAGACCTGTCTTTTTAATATACTTTCAGTCATTGCTTCTCATCTATCATTGCTTTGGTTTTCATCTTCCAGTTTTACTACATTTTGCTAATTTACTCCCCCCAGAGATGGATGTCTTGCATTTTTTATTTTTAACTCTTTTTAAGGTCACATTCATACAATAGCTGGACATAGTGATCCAACTTATTTGTTTTTATGGAGTTAATTTTCCACATGTGCTTCTGTGACTTGTTAATGGTCATCACGGTGCTTAGTGGGGAGAGTGTCACTATAAAGTTTGAAATTTTGAGATAAAATTTTAGTGGCCAGATGCATGAAAACTGGGAGACAAAGAGGCTAGTGGGAGGGAGACAAATCTCAGAGGCTGTGGTCAGGGTCCAGGCGAGATGGGGAGAGGCTTTTTCCATGGCGATGGCAGTGGTGACGCAGAGGAGATGGGTTGGAGAGGTGTTCAGGGACCAAAATTAATCTGTAAAGCACAATGGCTCTGAAAGTGAACAGACCTCTGAATTGATGATTCCAATAAGTCTGATTTTTATTTTGTTTATATGGTCATGACCTTCGAAATATGGTGCTGTGTTTTAAAATTGCAGTCATGTATTATGGTAGGAGAGAGAACTCATAAAAAATAACTGCTCTTGGGTTTAGGAAAACACTTAGCGGTCCTTTGGCTCTGCTGGGGTCTGGTCTCGACCTAGTCATTGGTCAGGAGTTTGGGCAAGATAAAGTTGCCTGCTTTGTGCTCTGGGGGAAATGGATTTTAGGTCTTAGAACTGAGAGAACGGAATGGGAGACTAATACCCAAGAATAATAGAAATAAGTACCAGGAGTTTTGCTCCATGGCTTGGAAGCCGGCCTCACCTGCTGGGGAAAAAGGCAGCTCAGAGAGAGAAGGGAACACCAAGTAAAGGGCGCTTGGAGGACCCGCTTGGGATGGGAGATGCGTGCTGAAAGTAGACTATAGATTGAACACAATGACCACCCAATACATCTATCGCAAAACACAACAGCCAAAAGGAGAGACAGAACAAAAGGGAATGCCCTGCCACAGAGGCAGGGTGGGGTGGAGGGGGGATGGGATGGGGGTGGGCGGGATACTGGCATCATCGGTGGTGGAGAATGGGCACTGGTGGAAGGATGGGTATTTGAGCATTGTATGACTGAAACACAAGCACAAAAATATGTAAATCTGTAACTGTACCCTCACCTGATTCACTAATAAAAAATTATAAATTAAAAAAAAAGAACTGAGGGATAAAGAAAGAGGTTGAGGCCCAAGAAAAGAAAACCAATAAGAGGGGCTGGAGCGATAGCACAGCGGGGAGGGCGTTTGCCTTGCACGCGGCCGACCCTGGTTCAAATCCCAGCATCCCATATGGTCCTCTGAGCACCGCCAGGAGTAATTCCTGAGTGAAGAGCCAGGAGTAACCCCTGAGCATTTCGGGGTGTGACCCAAAAAGCAAAAAAAAAAAAAAACAATAAGAAATTTCCCCACATCAGCAGTATAGCTTGGGAAACCCAGCAGCATGCTGATGACTAATTTCAAATGATTCTTGGGAATAAGTGTTGATTCTAGTCCACTTTGAAATCTTCAGTACACTTTGCTGTGCAACACATTCTTTGAGTTGCACGTTGGCAAGGAAGAAGAGGAAATTCTATACCCGACCTCTGGCAAGGTGGTTTAAAGGCACAGAATCAGAATAAGAGACCTAGAGAGGTGACAAGATAGAGGGGATTAGGAGTCATGGTGAGGAGTAACACTCAAGGGGATCACTCACTATCATCCCGTTGCTCATTAATTTGCTCGAGCTGGCACCAGTAACATCTCTATGTGAGACTTGTTACTGTTTTTTTTTTTTTTTGCTTTTTGGGTCACACCCGGCGATGCATAGGGGTCACTCCTGGCTCTGCACTCAGGAATTACCCCTGGCGGTGCTCAGGGGACCATATGGGATGCTGGGAATCGAACCCGGGTCGGCCGTGTGCAAGGCAAACGCCCTACCCGCTGTGCTATCACTCCAGCCCAAGAGACTTATTACTGTTTTGGGCATATCGAATACACCATGGGTAGCTTGCCAGGCTCTGCCTTGCGGTTGAGATACTCTCGGTAGCTTGCTAGCCTCTCTGAGAGGGATGGAGGAATTGAACCCTGGTCAGCTGTGTGAAAGGCAAATGCCCGACCCGCTGTGCTATCACTCCAGCTCGCTCAAGGGGATACACCACACCAAATCCTTGAACAGTGCTGGGGTGATTAAGTGCAAGAGGAACTAAACTCAAGCATTGGCTACTCAAGGGAAGGGTAACCCAGCGGGAAAGAAGGCTTGGGTGCTCCGGTTACAAGAATACCGAAGCATTTTGAACAGTGCCCTAGATATAAAGACTTGCTAGAAGCTCAGGCAGCACTCAGTGACTATCTGCATGTTAGATTTGGTGTGTTTAGTCACAACGAAGAGGGGTGGGTGATGCTGGGTCCGAACTTAACTTCTGGTTCTCAAGTTTTATTATTCCATACTGCCTGCATATTTGGCAGCTTGAAATACTAACATGCTAATTCTTTTTGAAAAATTGAAATTCATGGGGCTGGAGCGATAGCATAGCAGGTAGGGCGTTTGCCTTGTATGCGGCCAACTCCAGTTCTGTTCCCAGCATCCCATAGGTCCCCTGAGCACCGCCAGGAGTAATTCCTGAGCACAGAACCAGGAGTAACCCCTGTGCATCACCGGGTATGACCCGAAAAGCAAAAAAAAAAAAAAATAGAAAATATATTTTCTCCAGCATCCTAAAGCAGGGTCTGCTCAGTGAGAAATGGCAGGTAAATGACAAATTTATTTAAAACCGAAATTCATTGTCTCATGGTTTGGCCATGATTAACTAGTACAGAGGTTCCCAGACTTTGGTTCGACACCTTTTATTTTTTCAATTTTTTTAAAATATTTTAATTTTTTTGCTCTTTGGGTCATACCCTGTGATGCTCAGGGGTTACTCCTGGCTCTGCATTCCTGCTAGTACTCGGGAAAACATGTGGGATGCCGGGGATAGAACCCAGGTCGGCCATGTGCAAGGTAAACACCCAACCTGCTGTACTATTACTTTGACCCTAGCACCCCTTTTAGAAAAAATCCCACCTTGGCACCTCCCTAAAAATCTACCATTGCAAAAAAATCACTTCACTTGTATCACTTGTAGTCCCGTTGATCTTCGATTTGGGGCTGGAGTGATAGCATAGCAGGAATGCAGAGCCAGGAGTTACTAGTGGGCGCCAGTAACATCTCCATTTGTCCCTGTCACAAGCTAGTGTAGCCCAATGATACCTGCTCGCTCCAGAAACAGAAAGAGCCTCAAATCGTTCACTCAGAGATTTGACGAAGAAATCTGATCATCTAGTTGGAGGGCAGCCACGAGGTCTTCTGACATCCTGTGGAATCCAGTCTGTAACAGCTCTAGTCCAATGGTCATCTCTGAATCGCATTACATGACCGGCCCATCTGATTTTTGATGCCTTGGCAAACGAGACAGCATCCCTGATTTTTGACCGTCGACAGAGGTCAGAACTCCGGATTCCTTCTCTCACTTGAGTGAGACATGATATTCCCAGCATAGCTCTTTCGATTCCTCTTTGGAATACCATAATAACATTTTCATCCTGCTTGCGTAGGGCCCAGGTCTCTGAGGCATATGTTAGTGCAGGAAGAATGGTGGAATCGAAAAGATGTGCCCGGAGTCGGAGGTTCTTTGTTCTCTTAACCACCTCTTCGATGGTCTTGAATGCATTCCATGCTGCTCTCTTCCTCCTGTGCAGTTCTGGCACCAAGTCATTCCTCATGTTGATTTCTGGACCCAGGTACACATAGCTGCTGCATTCGAGATTTTCGTTCTATTGATAGCAAATGGAGCTTCAGGGACCAGTTCGTTTTGGTCCATTATCTACTTTCGGCACGCATCTCCCATCCCAACTGGTTCCTCCAGCCATCATTTTCTTAGTGATCGCTTCTCTATTCCATCTGCCTTTTCCCCTCCACTCATGAAGCAGTCTTCCAGCTATGGGGCAGTCCCCCGGGCCCTTGTATCTACCGTCCTTGGGTGTCAGCCTCATGTGATGCTACCCTACACTCCACAAATCAGTGCAGTCCCTCTAGGTCTGTCCCTCTCTTTCTGACTCATTTCACTTAGCATGATACTCTCCATGTTTATCCATTTATAAGTAAATTTCATGACTTCATCTCTCCTAACAGCTGCATAGTATTCCATTGTGTAGATGTATCAAAGTTTCTTTAACCAGTCATCTGTTTTAGGACACTCGGGTTGTTTCCATATTTTGGTTATTGTGAACAGTGCTGAATATCTATTATATATTATTATACATTATTGTATTATTATATATTATTATATATAGAATATATATTATTCTTAAGGATAGTAATCTAGTCCTGTTTTTCCTTTGACTAATCTGACAGCCCAAAGGAAACAAACAAGACAATTGATCGTACAACTGAGTTGGTGGAAAGGGTTGAAAGGGAGGAACTTTCTAGTCCTTGGGGAAGGGAGGTGGGTGAGTGGTGTGGTGATGGGATTTTTTGCATGGGAAACCATCATTAACAGTGTTATAAATCACAGAAAGTCAATCAATTAAAAAAAACACAAAGGAACAGTAACAATAAAAATAGGCTGACCAAATTTATTTATTTATTTTTTATAAATTATTTTTGAACAGAGAACTTTATTTCATCTATTTATCTTTAGTGTTTTTTGGTCACACATTGCAATGCTCAATTGTCACTCCTAGGTCTGTACTCAGGAATTTCTGCTGGTAGTGCTCAGAGGACCATATGGGATGATGGGATTGAACCTGGGTTAGCTGCATGAAAGACAAGTGCCTTATCCTCTGTCCTATCTCTCCATTTCCCCACCCCCAGACCAAATTTAAAAGAGTAGCACAACTCAGAAAATAAATAAGTATGAGTTCAACTCAGAGGATTAATAAAAGTAATCTGGAAGTCTACCATTGAACCTCTAAGAAATAATTATAATGAAACAATGAATTTATTCTGCTTGCCAAATTTCAGACAATTGCACTCAGTGCATTTTCTTTGGGAGAAAACTGTTGGTATTAAAATATGTTTGAGAATCCAGAGAGATAGGACAGCAGGTGAAGCACTTGCCTAATACTCTGCTGACCCACGTTTGACCCCCAGGCATCCCATATGGTCCCCTGAGCACTCCAAGGAATGACCCATGAGTGCAGAGCCAGGAATAAACCCTAGGCACAGTTAGGTATTGGCCCCCCAGGAAAAAAAAACCAAACTGAAATAAAACACATTTTGGAAAATAAAATCCATCAAATATAAATCAGTTACAGAATATTCCAATTCAAGGTGCAACAATGCTGGGAAGGTAGACTGGAAAAGAAGTGGTATAAGAAAGGGAATAAATTCAAAGAATAGTATTAAGTTGAAACTATCTTTTCCAAAACTTGAAGATAATAAAATAACTGTTTTATATTTCGGCACAAACATTTGTAAGTTAACAAGAGAAGTCTGGCTCCAACAGGACCACCAGACTAGAAGCTAAAGATAGTGCTAAGAATAGACTCAGTTCACCGAAATCAGATTCTTGTGGTGACCCAGTAACAAAGGGAAAGCTTATGACCATATTTTGTATTGTGCAAATGGAAGTAGGCTTTCACATTGAGAGCAAAGCTCATTGTCCTATATACCTTAAGACGACTGGTGCACATCTTTTGTGGACATAAATATTGTGGTTTACTTATGAGAATTTTCCTGTTCTTATCCATGCCAACTGTAACTTACACTTTCCACAGAACGAATGTGTTCAACTCAAAAGCAGCACAATTCATTAGAAAAGTTTCCATGAAATCACAAGTGGATTTCTTTGAAAGCCCCAGTGTAATAGGAAATCAAGGCATTTTATTTAGAAGAAAAATCTTTAGGGTGTCTAGCGCATTGTTCGTACACAATCTGCAGGAAAAACATATTAGTGGCTATCATGTAATCAACTCATGAAGTCCAGTTTCATTTCAGAAAAAAATTTTCAATAGAAACTTTTTTCGAAATAATTAAAATTATAAAAAAGCCTTACACTGAATTGCTTCTTATAAATAGATACACTTGGAAAGAAAGAAATAAAAGAATAAATCATAAACCATTAAAATCCTTATTTTCCATCTGATAAACCTACTACAACATGCAGTCAGTAGTGCTGGGCATAATTGTATTTATTAATTTAAAACACACCCATAGAATAGTCAGTTCCTATCAGGCACCGTTCTAAGCATTTTCCAAGTTTAACTCATTAAATTCTTATGATAGTGCCCAGGAGCAAAGATGGTGAAGGCACCATTTTTCAGGGGAAGGAATTGGAGTCAGAGCCAGTGAAGATCAGAGCCCAAATGCTAAGAGACTTGCATTCCAGCATCCTTTCCCTTTTATTGTGTTGCCTCTTTGATATGCCTTTGCTCATTGTACAATGTTCGGGATGATGACTTGTGAAAAACCATTAGCATACACTGTCTGGCATGGCAGAGGTCAACAGCCAGGGACACTTGTAATGGGAATGGAGAGAGACATCTTATTTGTTATTCATTTCTCATTCCCTTGTTGCACCCCCTTCCCAAAGATGCAAATACCCCTTTGCATCCCGATGCCTTGACCCTTGGTCTTATCCTATTTATTTTCCTCCCTTCCCTTGTGTCTTTTTCTTAAAAGCCCAAGTGGGCAGAAAGGAAACTGTCTGCATTGATGGCATTCTTCTCCCCATCCACCCTCGTGGTTCTCTCTCAGTCTTTATTATGAATAGTTATCTTTCCAGGAACTATAAATTTATCTCTAAGTCTCAGAGATGAGTGGGTTAAGAGCTTGGCCCCAGGACAAATCAACTGATACGCAGAAACTTTATACTACCAGAGCCTGTATTTTAATCTTGTTTGATTCAGTTCCACTCTTGAACCATCTATTTTCTCTACAGTGCAGCCCTACTCAGGAAATTCATTAAAAAGTAGTTTTTTTTTCACATGAATTATTCCTTTAAGTGCTTAGTTTTCCTATTTGGCTCCCCACAGCTTCTGTGGAAATAACGAGGCAGAAGGCTTAGAAATTGTGCTGTACAAATTTTCTTCAATGCATTAGCTAGTAATGAAATTTCTATGCTTAAGGTTTAACTGTATTAAAAAATACCCACGTATTTTCTTTAAAAGATCAATCCTATAGCATTGGCATGAAACAGTTACATATCACTGCAATGAACAAAGATGCCTGCCACATGAGTGGACTTTGATTATTGTTCTCACTCCCAGATCAGCAAGCTAAAGTGTTTAAAAAACGACTAAGTTGGGCACATGGTTATTTAGAGGTGAGTTAGAGTTCCTTCTTTGGAGGTCAGTTAGTTCCTTGAATCCTGGGGTCACTTGCTACTGATCAATTAGTGTTCTTCTTTCTTTTTTTTTTAGATGAGGGTGCTGCAGCCAGCTGCTTACTCCCGGCTTCCTGCTCTGGGATCACTTCTGCAGGGATTTCGGGGATGGGGTGGTACATGGTACTGGGGATCCAACCTGGGTCTGCTGCATGCAAGGCCTTTCCCACTGTACTATCTCTGACCCTCATTGAAATGAGTTTAGACATTTACATCCAAAGAATAGTGACCGTGAGGATGGTTTTCATAGTGCAAGATAAAATAGACTCATGAAAATATCTCCAAAGCTTTGCTCAGATGAAGAAATCAGGTAACATTCACTGAGATCTCTGTCATAAGTTCTCCCTAACATAGATATTCCCCTTGACTGTTTGTTCATTGTCCATCCATGGAGTTTTGTTTTGTTTTGTAATTTGTCAATAGAGTTTCATCCCCTTCTTGAGTTATTGGGATCATTGGAGCTCTGGTGACCTGACCTCAGAAGACTTGAGAGGATCCTGACTTTCATGTCAGCACCAGTTTCTGGATCTTATCAAATCTTGTATTTATTTAAAAGATGATATATTTGGAGGGCAAATTAGTCTAAGCACCAAATTTAGGATTTTGTGAGAGAAACAGAAAAGCACCAGGGTCAAAGGTTCACAAAACCTAAGATGAACAGAAATGTTTGTGGAAGGTTTTGAAAGAATTAACGAAAACATGGAAGGTCATTGAAACGAGGCCCCTCCAAGGCTGTGAACCCAAGTGACAGCAGCGTCTGGAGGCCTGAGGGCTCGAAAGCCAGCATGCCCTGAAAGGCAAATGTAATGCAGGAAATCAGCCAGTGGCATTCGTGCCAGAACTATATTTAGTTCTGGAAACTGCATTTCATGTGTAAGTGGAGTAATTTGATAAAGAATTAGTTTTTTCGGCACAGCAGTCCTGTCTTTGCAGTGAGTGATTCTAGATCTGTGAGTTGAGTTTGAACACCTGGCCCGCTAAAGGTAAAGTGCTACTAGATTAACCCCAGGCAGGTGATTATCGAAAGCTCTGCTAACAGGTCCCGCAGGGGAAGCCAAGCTTAGCTTTTCTCAAAAGAACTGAGCAGCAAGCCCTGGGTAAGCTTCAGGGTTAATATGGCTCACCCTTTACCTCGGCCTAGCTTGTTCCTGGTATTTCGGGTCACAGCTATTTGCCTTTCGCATTATTGTCTTTGAGTTCCCTACAGGCAAAAAGAAATAAAATCAGCTATCACCTCCTTGGAGAGGTCTGTTTTTTTCACCACTGAAACGAAAACAGCTCACAAGTCCTTCTATTTTCTACTCTTCATAGCACATTTTGTTCTTGAAATTATGTTTTCCTTTCCTTATGTATTTGTCACATGTCTCCCTTTGAGAATTTGGGAAGACCTTTGAAGTCGGAGTTGATTTTATTCCTGTTTAGTGCCATGTTCCATCACATAGGATACTTGGTACATAAACGATCGTTGAAGAAACTTCTTTTTACTGGCCCTTGACTAGGGGTGTATAAACACGATCACACATTTTTTTTTTTGCTTTTTGGGTCACACCCGGCAATGCACAGGGGTCATTCCTGGCTCATGCACTCAGGAATTACCCCTGGCGGTGCTCAGGGGACCATATGGGATGCTGGGATTCGAACCCGGGTTGGACACGTGCAAGGCAAATGCCCTACCCACTGTGTTATCACTCCAGCCCCACGATCACAAATTTTGGGGTGAAATATCTAGCCAAAGTAATGCTTTGACTAGATTTTGGAGGTTCAAACCTGTCTGCTGAAAACGCTCTAAAAAGGTTCAGATTAGTTAAGAAGGTCCATGCTTGAGTTTCTCTAAAAAGGTCAGATGAGGGACTAGAGTGATAGTATAGCAGGTAGGGTGTTTACCTTGCACACGGCTGACCTGGGTTCCATCCCTGGTATCCCATATGGTCCCTTGAGCACCACCAGAGGTAATTCCTGAATGTAGAGCCAGGAGTGACCCACCCAAACATCACTGGGTGTGATCCAAAAAAGCTCCACCTCCCCCCAAAAGAGAAGGTCAGGTGAGGAAATCTGTATTACCAAGGTACCAGTGGCCGCTACATAAGGGAGCTGTAGATTGGAGGAAATTTTATTTCCTTCAGCAATAGAACCTAGAAGCTGATTCCCCTCGCCTCAAAGAAAAGATCTTTCTCATCCGCAGGTTGCTTGCATTTGAATTTCAGTCCTAACATTGAGCCCCATGCCTTCCTTGTCAAACGGATGCTGTTTTGTAGTAGGCTCATAACTTGAATTCCTGGAAGAGAAAAAAGCTGGTCGTGAATTCAAAAGAATTGTGTGTGAAGCAAGATTGTGAGTGAAACTTACTTAGGAGGATGAGAGGGGAGAGAAAGCGTGGGAGTCTGGTGTGTTCAAGAGGACGGGTACTCCTCGAGAGTGGGAAAAGCAAGGAGACACAGAGATGAGCAAGGGAAAGAGGGGCTCCAGGGAGAGGAGGCCTGAGAGAGAGCTGCATTCAATCTTTTCAAGCAAAGAGAGAGATCAGGGAAATAGGCCTTGGGGCTGTGGGCTGTCCAGGGCTGCAGAAGAGGCCTCAGGTTACCTTTATCAATGATTCCCACCCTCCATGGTAGTTCACCATTATGTTTTATCTGGCTCTCGTATTTCCTGTGTTTTCAATTTGCCTTTTTAAAAGTACAGTAAATGTTAAATCAGGACACTGAAGCAATCTGTGAAAACAAATACTTATCTTGGTGGAAATCGGTAATAATAAATCCATCTGGCTTCTCCTTAGAAGTCTTAGCCTCTGGATCTGGACAATCCTCTGAAAATACCAGAACTCTCTTTTTGGAAGCTCTTTTTAACTAGCGAGATTCTCATCGCTGTAATGATTTCTCCACTAAGATAAAATTGTATTTGAAGAAACACTTTTAGTTATAGCCAATATGTATTTTGGAAAATGCATTCAGTTCTCAATTAGTGGTATCAAGGAGTGTAATAACCAATAAATGAAGAAATGGACTTCAAAACAAGTTTTGTTTGCATTTTGGGGCTTTTGGGTCACATCCAGCAGTGCTCAGGGCTTACTCCTGGCTCTGTGCTCAAGGCTTACTCCTAACAAGGCTCGGAGAAATATATGCAGTACCCAGGATAAAATTCAGGTGGGTTGCATATAAGGCAAGTGATTTCTCTGTTGTACTATTTCTCTGACGCCCCCCCCCAAAAGAACAAGTTATAACTGTGCATATTTACCTTGTTTGCCAACAAATCTTTAGGGAGACTTAAATGTATAAATGTATGCATATATGTATGTGAGATATTCAGCACAATTTGAGTAGGTTAAGTCATAGTGAACTATGCTGGAAACATGTTTTATGGGCTGTGAATTATATACTACTAAGATGTGTTTAAATGTTAGCCTGAGCTGAGTGAATTAATATCACCAATGTAATTCAAAGCAACATTATGCTGGATGGGAGAATTCTGGCTTCAATGATCTCACATTCATTCACTGGCTCATTCAATTTTACACAGTAATGAAAGCCTATCTTGATTCAGACACTTGTGGAATATCCTGGAGATGTAGGGAATTTTCCAACATAACTTTTCCTACCATGGACATGTCACTCTCTTTATTGATGCCATAACTTTCTCCATTTATTTATTTATTTATTTTGCTTTTTGGGTCACACCCGGCAATGCACAGGGGTTACTCCTGGCTCTGCACTCAGGAATTATTCCTGGTGGTGCTTGGGGACCATATGGGATGCTGGGAATCAAACCTGGGTTGGCCACATGCAAGGCAAACACGTTACCCGCTGTGCTATGGCTCCAGCCCCCTTTCTCCATTTCTTTAGTAAATGGGCTAGTTCTTGTGCTTCTCCTACTTATGTGCATACCATTACTAGTGAAGAATGTGGATACTAGCTCAAAGAGAGAGTTGGAGGCTTGAGTATGTATTGAATAGATAATAGATTGCCTTGTCAGTTACTGAGTTGTAAACCTCCCATCAATAAAATACTGTTTTCAGTTCAGAATTTTTGTTGTCCCCTTTTTTTTCTTTTTGGGTCACACCCGGCAATGCACAGGGGTTACTCCTGGCTCTGCACTCAAGAATTAGTCCTGGCGGTGCTCAGGAGACCCTATGGGATGCTGAGAATCGAACCTGGGTTGGCTGCGTGCAAGGCAAATGCCCTACTTGCTGTGCTATTGTTCCAGCCCCTGTTCAGAATTTTTTTTTTGCTTTTTGGGTCACACCCGGCGATGCACAGGGGTTACTCCTGGCTCTACACTCAGGAATTACTCCTGGCGGTGCTCAGGGGACCATATGGGATGCTAGGATTCGAACCCGGGTCGGCCGCGTGCAAGGCAGACGCCCTACCCGCTGTGCTATCACTCCAGCCCCTGTTCAGAATTTTTGAATGAAAGGTTTATGCAATTAAATCAAAGTTGATTAAGTATTTCCTCAAATCAGACTCTCAAGTAGTTAAGACATATTTTCCACCTTATTTATTTATTAGTTTTGGAGCGATGCTCAGGGCTTACTCCAGTCTCTGTGCTCCTGGTTGTACTCGGGGACCATATGGGCAAGGCAAATGTCCTACCCACTGTGCTAGTGCTCCAGCACAATTATTTATTTTTTGGTTTGGGGGTGATGCCCTGGGCTTACTCCTGACTCTGTGCTCAGGATCACTTCTGCTGGGACTTGTCGACCACAAGGGGCACCAGAGATGACTGCATGCAAGGCCCTACCTACTTATTATCACTCCAGTCCCATTCTTTCTTTTAGTTTAATTATCTAAATTGTATCATATGCTTGAGTCAAATAGAGTCTCTCTTGGTCCTCTGCTTTATTTGATCAGTCTCCTTTTAGAAAGACACTGTTCAGGGGCTGGAGCGATAGCACAGCGGGTAGGGCGTTTGCCTTGCACGCGGCCAACCCGGGTTCGAATCCCAGCATCCCATATGGTCCCCTGAGCACCGCCAGGGGTAATTCCTGAGTGCAGAGCAAGGAGTAACCCCTGTGCATCGCCAGGTGTGACCCAAAAAGCAAAAAAAAAAAAAGACACTGTTCACTCCAGAATGCAATTTGGAAATGCCCCAAGGATCACGAATCACGAATCACAAAATCCTGTTGATCGTCGATCTCTCAAGCGGGCTCAGCAACCTCTCCATTTTCCCTATGCCTGAGATCCTAGAAGCCCCCCTCCACTTGGCCTTCCCAATGATGCCGCACTGGAGACTCCCTCAGGGTCAGGGGAATGAGATCCAGCTTGTCACTGGCTTTAGCATATGGATACAGCATGGGAAGCTTGCAAGGCTGTCCCATGTGGGCAGGAAACTCCCAGTAGCTCGCCAACCTCTCCCAGAGGTAGAAGTAGGTCGCAAGACATCATGTGGCCACTTTGCGACCGTGGACTTCTGGGAGCTTGCTTTTAAGTCTCTGGATGTTGGCCGTTGATGAGATTATACGCACCTGGGTTCCTCTGCCGGTACCTTCATGCATGAGGCTTGTCCAAATATGTGGAGAGGGGCCTTGAGCATGGCTGTGGCTAGATTCCAGTGGTCTTCGGCCCCAAGGATCATCTGGCTCAAATATACTGGCTTTCTATTAATGAGAATTCATTTGAGCAAGAAGAGATGTTCTGTAGAAGAAAAAGAAATTTAGTGACAGCATCTCAGTATATCCTTTGCATGAAATTTATGAGCACTACCCTTCCTCTATAGATAATGAGAAGTCGATGTACTCGCCACCACTTGAATGACATCAGGCACTCTATGATAGGCTAAGAAAATCTTTTCACTCAACTTCCTGTTTAGCTCATATGAATCAAACAACACAACCTGGGTATGCCCCTTGTAAAATATCCTTTACCGAAGTGTCCAGTTTGGAGACCACAGTTTAAAGGAAGTATGTGGTATGTGAAACCTTCCCTCAAAGAACACATTGAAAATATTAGATTGTGATAGTAGAAAATAGCGTTTAAAGATTTATCTTCATAGAGGGAGAGTTAGAAAGCTTTCAATAAATGAAAATATGACCAAGAAATATAGCTCTGTCTGCCTAATGTCTGTCTTCACTGAAAGAATACCAAGGGCAAGTTGAAATGAAGGGTGTGACATTTCAGCTCACGTCGTAGAATGACCGCAGTTCTTTGGCTTTGTTAGATGGATTTGACATTCTGAAATATAGTGGGAAGACAGGTTTTTGCATGAGGACAGATGTGGTTGCGAATCACAGATTTTCAAATGGCAATGGGAACACATACGTCACAGCGATATTGTGTAGAAATAATGTATGTAAAGTTCTTAGCACAAAATAGCTGCTTGGAAATAGCAAATCCTCTTTCTTCCTTTATACTAGACCCCTGTACCCACTCGCCCTCAATCCTGGCTATGTGGTCTAGATCACGTGACAGGAAGATTGGCATCACTTCTAATATTCTTCATCTTTTAAAAAGTAGTTAGGGGGCTGAAGAGTTAGTACAGCAGGTAGGGCGTTTGCCTTGCACACTGGCTGATCAGGTTCAATCTCCGGGATCCCAGATAATCCCTGGAGCACTGCCAGGAGTAATTCCTGAGTATAGAGCCAGGAGTAACCCCTGAGCATCACTAGGTGTGACCCCCAAAAGAAAAAATAAATAAATAACGGTTAGTAGAGTATGTTGGGATTTGCTTACTGGTTTCATCATTGGCCAGCTAATATGAGAAAATTGTTTATTTACTTAGGAGAGTTTTAAACCGTTTAGTATTCAGTTTTCTCATTTAGGTAACGAATATAATAAATACCATCAAGTTGTTAGGATAAAGTAAGTCAAGTGCTTGGTAAAATACTTGATGCTATCTTATAGTTACTGTTATCAGGTATTTGATTTTATGATTGTACAAGACTGGGGGGCAGAGAGTCTTTTGCCGACACGCCTGGCTTTCTTCCCCGGGGCCCCTCGGAGGGGATGGGCTCCAGCTTCCCTCCCCACCCCGGGCAGAACTCCCGGTGGCCGAAGACCACCGAAACCTAGCTGTAGCCATGCTGGAGGCTTCTCTCTACACGTTCAAACAGGCCTCATGCATGAAGGTACCTGCAGAGGAACCCAGGTGTGTATGATCCCATCAACGGCCAACATCCAGAGAGAGACTTAAAAGCAAGCTCTCAGAAGCCCACTTCTTTAGCCTACTTCTCCCTCTAGGAGAAACTGGCAAGCTTCTGAGAGTTTCCTGCCCCCATGGGACAGCCTTGCAAGCTTCCCAAGGCGTATTCATATGCAAAATCCAGTAACAAGCTGGATCTCATTCCCCTGACCCTGAAGAGCCCCCAGTGCGACATCGACATAGTTAGGAGAGCCAAGTGGAGATAGACTTCTAAGATCTCAGGGAAAGGACAAAATGAGATGTTACTGAGCCCACCCGAGAAATCGGTGATTAACGGGATATTGTGATTGTGATTGTGACAAGACTGGGGAAGCCCTAATATGTGCCTTATTTCTATACTTTATGTAAGTTGTATCAATACTAGACAACAGATATTACACACTTGTTCTGTATCAGAAATGTACTAAATGCTTTGTATCTTGTAGCTATCAATGTAGCAGAGGAAGAACAAAATCCCTGAAGTATGAATTAATTTGACACAAGGTTGGATGGCCCCCCTCCCTGTCATAGCCACACCTCACACACACCTGAAACCAATTCAAAGGCTATGCATTAACAAATGCCAACAGTGTTTTTTGTTCGTTTTGATTTTTTTTGTGATGCATACCCAGAAATGCTCAGGGGTTACTCCTTGTTCTACACTCAGGAATAACTCCTAGAGATTTCTTGGGGAGCCATATGGGATGCTGGGGGTTGAATAATACTATCGCTCCAAGCTCAAATACCAACAGTTTTGGCCATTAGATGACTTTGTCATTATTACATATTTTAGTCCTTCCATAACAGGTCAAATAAACGTTTTTCTTCATCTATAATGCCTGAAGTTAATTCCAAGGTTACTGAGACACAGAAAGTGAGAGACATCAGGAAGTGGAGAGTCAGAATCCAGATGAAGGGCCGGAGCGATAGCACAGCGGGTAGGGCGATTGCCTTGCACGCGGCCGACCCAGGTTCGATCCCCGGCATCCCATATGGTCCACCAAGCACCGCCAGGAGTAATTCCTGAGTGCAAAGCCAGGAGTAACCCCTGAGCATCGCTGGGTGTGACCCAAAAAGCAAAAAAAAAAAAAGAATCCAGATGAAGAGCATTGGGGGAGAGTTGGACAGGGGATTATTGGTTGAGCTCTTGTTCTTGTATGATATGAACTATTTGGCACTAGGAGTAGAAGGAAGAGTCACAGAGGGAGGGATGGCCTTACTTCATAAAGTAAGGTGTAGTTTGAACTTACTATACATGCAGTAATGATTTCTATAGGACTGCCATTTTCATAAGTGCTATGATTAAAGAAAGGTCTGAGAGTAAGAGAACATAAAAGATCACATCCAATTTAGACAGTTTAGCTTGAAGAAGTATGGAGAGAGCTTTTCAGAAGAGTGATGTTTTCACTAATATCCGGAGGATGGGTAGAGATTATTTTGCAAAAATAGTTGATTTATTTTGCACAAAATTTGCAGTTAGTTGATTGGACTTGTTAGTAATCAAACCTGTACTAAAAGGTAGATCTATGATTCTCATACCACATTCCCCCATTGCTCTATAAACTTAGCAAAATGTCCTACAATTTGCATTTGACAACTCTATTACATTGCTCTATGCAGTCATTTACATTATTCTTTTTTCTTTTTTTTTCGGTTTTCGGGTCACACCCGGCGATGCACAGGGGTTACTTCTGGCTCATACACTCAGGAATTACTCCTGGCAGTGCTTGGAGGACCGTATGGGATGCTGGGAATTCAACCCAGGTAGGTTCAAACGCCCTACCCGCTGTGCTATTGCTCCACCACCTACATTTTTCTTTTCTTTCCCTTTTTTTTCAGCAAGCTACCTGTAGCATATTCGATATGCCAAAAAAAAAAAACAGTAGCAACAAGTCTCACAATGGAGACATTACTGCTGCCCGCTCAAGCAAATTGATGAGCAACAGGATGACAGTGACAGTTACAGTGACTCCCTTTTTTCAGTGTTAAGGATCAAACCCAGAGCCTCACATATGTAAGACAAGCCTCTACTGATAAGCTACTTCCCCAACTGGCCTCTTATATTAAAAAAAGTGGGAGACCTTATGAATGTAGCTCCTGGACCCACACCCTGCTTATTATAATCTTGTAGGTATCTTATTTTCATTCCTACATCTTTAAAGGGGGGTGGGAATTCTTTGGTATGTCTCCAATCTGTGCCATGCCATAAAGCAGTGAACTGTGAAAAATACCCAAGGAATTCCCAGTAAATTGTGCAGGTGACAAATGAAGGGCATGGTCTGCCCTTCTTGAGCAGCTCTGCCTTTTTCACTGAATAGCCAAGAGACTTTCTGTAGAGGAAATCTCACCAGGCATTGACCCTCCATGCTTAGTGAAGTGTTTGACCAGTACCCATCTGTCCTCTGAAACACATTTTCCCTCTGGTCTATTCTGACACTTGAACTCACTTGCATCTCATGTGAGCACTCACCCCCTTTGGGAATTAAACAGCAGAAAATGAGAACTAGGTAGTCACTCTCAGTTCAGCACAGGGCCCCGTGGCCCCCTATGAATTTTCCCAATATGCCATGTGGGTGCCAAGTAAAGATCTCAATAACAGGCAAGGCACAGAAAGAGATTGAGGAGGGGAATCCTGTAGAAAAGGGGGCCACAGGAAGAGAGCAAAGTCAACAACAGGCCATGGTTTTCAGGTTGAGAAACACTGAACTAGAGCATCAAAGTACCCTTGGAGTGTCTCTGGCTTGAGTGAGTGAAACAAATCTGAATGTTGCAGGTCAATTACAAAACCAAGCCCCAAACACCTATTGTGAACAGACACATGGAAGGTCAATGTTTTCCTAAGGGAAGTAGAAGTAGACATCCTGTGGAAGGAGGATGCGACCACCAGTGAGTTCAGCTGCCATCATGACAGTGTCACTGGGCTCCGTCCCAAGGCAGGGTGTCCAACTGATCATTCTCCTTTCTTTGAAAATGGAACCCTTTTAAGAATTCATTCGCTTGTCATATTTTACAAGTGTCTAGAATTGCTTTTGTCCAACAAGGCTTTATTAAAGTGTTAGAAAGGAGAGAAATCAAGTTGTGGCATGGCATACTTAAGAAGCATAACAGAGGGGCTGGAGCTGTAGCACAGAGGGTAGGACATTTGCCTTGCACGCGGCCGATCCGGGTTCGATCCCCAGCATCCCATATGGTCCCCTGAGCACCGCCAGGGGTAATTCCTGAGTGCAGAGCCAGGAGTAACCCCTGTGCATCTTGGGGTGTGACCCAAAAAGCAAAAAAAAGGAAGCATAACAGATTATCAAAACTTGAGTGCCTTCAAACAACAGAAATTGATTCCTTCACAGTTAAGAAGGCCAGAAGTCTGAAATTGAGGTGTGAGGAGGATTGTTTCCTTCTGGAGGCAAGAAGGTTTCGTGCCTTTCTCTTAGCTTCTGTTGATCGCCAGCAATCCTTGGCATTCTGTGGCTTGTAAACACATCACTTTCATCTCCGTCTCCATGTTCACACATAGACGTCTCTCTCTCTGTCACTCGCTGTGTGTGAGGGTGTGTGTGTATGATTGTATCCATATTGCCTTCTCCATTCTCTATTTGGTGGTGGGGGGGGTTGGACCACACCCAGAGGTATTCAGGGGACCAGATGCAATGCTGGGGATTGTCCTGGGGTTAGTGACATGCAAGACAAGAATCTTAACTCCTATACTATCTCACTGACCCCTCTCTCCATCTCTTCATGATCTTCAAAAAAGTAATTCACTTATTGAATATAAAGCCTATTTCTAGTGTGGTCTGACTTGATTAACTCTGCAGGGAACCTCTTTCCAAATAATGTAATATTCATGACTGCAAGGGGTTAGGATTTGGACATAGATTTCAGGGAATGACAAGAAATGTAAAGTTCTGCTCTCCTGAATAAATGCTGAAACACTGGACAAATTGATTTTCCTGCTTCTGTTCAGTACAGACAAGTGAAATGCTGGGGCAAACTGAAAATTTCATAAGGAAAAAAACCCACATTATATACTTCTTTAAAAAATTGTGCACAGTTTTTTTAAAATTTTTAAAAAATTAAATACAAATTGGAAATGTTGAAAAATGTTTCTCCCGGTAGTCTTCTAGTCCATAAATCAGTACCAGTCCACAGATGTAGACAGGTTGAAAAGCACCAGTCTCAGGCTGGAATGATAGTACAAATGGTTAGTGTTTGCCTTGCATGTGGCCAACCCTGGTTTGATCCCTAGCATCACTCCCTTGAGCTTGCCAGGAGTTATCCCCTAGCACTACAACCTCCTGAAAAAAAGAAAGAAAACCGCTGGTCTCATGCCTTAGTTTGTACTGCCTATATGTGGACAGACTCCAGGTGTAAAAATCTTGCAGCATGCTGGTTTAGATGATGACATTCTTAGAAAAGCACTGCACTGTATCACTGTCGTCCCATTGTTCATCGATTTGCTCGAGAGGGCACCAGTAACATCTCCATTGTGAGACTTTTTGTTACTGTCTTTGGCATATCCAATACACCACGGGTAACTTGCCAGGCTCTGCCATGCGGGCGGGATACTCTCGGTAGCTTGCCGGACTCTCAGAGACAGACGAAGGAATCGAACCCGGGTCAGCCGCGTCCAAGGCAAATGTCCTACCCTCTGTGCTATCGCTCCAGCCGACATTTTTAGAATAATTAAAATATTTAAAATTCGGGACTGAAGTGATAATACAGTAGGTAACATAGGGCCTTGCACAGTGGACCTGGGTTCAATCTCCGGCATCCCAGATGGACCCCTGAGCACCTCGAGGAGTAAATTCTGAGTGCAGAGCCAAGAGTAATCCCTGAGCATCTCTAGGTGTGGCCCCCAAAATGCACAAGAATTGAAATTATTGACCCTCAAAAGTAGTTCTCAAACATATGCTGTATTTGGGGAGATTTTAAAGATGCCTTTATTTTTTTTTCCTTTTTGGGTCACACCCAGAAATGCACAGGGGTTACTCCTCTGTGCTCTGCACTCAGGAATTACCCCTGGGGGTGCTCACGGGACCATATGGGATGCTGGGATTCGAACCTGGGTTGGCCGAGTGCAAGGCAAACACCCTACCTGCTGTGCTATCGCTCCAGCCCCCTAAAGATGCCTTTAGGTAGCTAAGTAGCAAAAGACCGTATAACAAGGTCAGGTCAAATGAGCTAACTTTGGGGCTGGAGCGATAGCACAGCGGGTAGAACATATGCTTTGCACGCGGCTGACCCGGGTTCGATTCCCAGCATCCCATAATGGTCCCCTGAGCACCGCCAGGGGTAATTCCTGAGTGCAGAGCACAGAGGAGTAACCCCTGTGAGTTTCTGGGTGTGACCCAAAAAGAAAAAATAATGAGCTAACTTTGACACTCCAGGATCACCTCTGCTACACAGACAGAAGAAAGTAAAACTAACAAAGAAGAAATTGACACTGGCACAAAGAGAGTGTTCAAAATGGTTTACAAATTGAAATCGAATTTGGTTGTCAGCCAACTTATATTATTATTAAAAGTCTCTTGGGATCTGATTTCAAAGCCCAAAACAACAATGAGGCTGGTCACGCGTTTAGGATTCAATACTGCTGATAAACAATTGTTAAGGCTCCTGGGAGGCTGCTAAGCGCATCCATGCTGCAAGTTGGCTTAAGATTTTTATAAACCTGCTTTTCACCTGCCTCATTAACGGGTGCCATGACAACAGAAGGGTTGACATTTAGAAATACTGTACTCTTGAGAAATAAACATGTAAATGAAAGAGTAGAACAATGTTCTGTGCAAAACGACTGCTTTTTAAAAGTAGAAAAACATGAAACCAGGAAAGGTAGAGCAGTTGATATTGGCGCGGAAAGTGAGAAATGAACAGTGCTCCAAGTGGCTATGTTTGATGCACAAATAAAATTTTTTTTATCTTGATTTTATTTTTTTTCAGATCATGGAGTGAGAAAGATGGATGAGAATAATAATCCTGGTTTCTGGAATATAATATCAGAAGAAAATATCGCAAGGTTTTCATGTCAAATGTGTGAGTGGGGAAATCCTTAATTGGATGCCTGTTTCAAAGTAAGGTCTCTCAGTTCTAACTCTGAATAATGGTAAGTTGATCCAAAATATTAAGACCCCAAACTTAACTGTTGATAAAATGTGTCAGAAGGCAAAGCATTTCCTATTTCTGCTATGAAAATAGAGAATTTCAAATAGCATTTTATTTTATTTTTTATTTCTTTTGGTATTGGTGGAGGTCCACACCTGGTGGTCCTCAGGGATTACTCTTGGCTCTGCACTTAGAAATTAGTCCTGTTGTTGCTCAGGGGATTATATGGAAGCTGGGGAGTGAACCCTGGTCATCAGCATGCAAAGCAAATGTCCTGCACACTGTTCTATCTGTCTGGTCCCAGCCAAGCTATTTTATTAAACTCAAAAAAAGTATACTGGGGCTGGAGCAATTTTAGAGTGGATAGGGCATTTGCCTTGCATGTGGCCAACTGGGGCTCAATTCCCATATGGTCCCCCAAGCACTGCCAGGAGTAATTCCTGAGTGCAGAGTCCCTGAGCATCACGGGAGTAACCCAAAAAGAAAACAAACAAATAAATAAAAAACACTGTACTGCCTCTGGGCTGGAGCGATAGCACAGCGGGTAGGGCATTTGCCTTGCACGGGGCTGACCCGGGCCGATCTGGGTTCAATTCCCAGCATCCCATATGGTCCCCCAGCACCGCCAGGAGTAATTCCTAAGTACAGAGACAGGAGTAGCCCCTGTGCATTGCCGGGTGTGACCAAAAGCAGTGTAACAAAACAAAAAACAAAACAAAACAAAAAAACACTGTACTGCTTTGATGCAGAGAGTCTCTTGCCTGGGCACCTGGCTGTCTTCCCCAGGGCCCCTCGGAGGGCATGGCATCCAGCTTCCCTCCCCACCCCGAGCAGAGCTCCTGGCGGCCAAAGACCTTCGGAACCTAGCCACAGCCATGCTCAAGGCCCCTCTCCACAAGGTCGGACGAGCCTCACGCATGAAGGTACTGGCAGAAGAACCCAAGTGTGTGGGATCTGGGGCTGAGACCTCCAAGCCTGCTCGGATTGGGACTGGGCCTCCTCCGCCCAGATTTCCCATTTCCCAATAGCTAGGCAGTCACACCCAGGGATTGCCCCCAGTGCTGTGTAATCCCACCCATGGCCAGCAGCCAGAGACTTAAAAGCAAGCTCCCGGGGTGGGGGTGGGGGGCTGGAGCGATAGCACAGTGGGTAGGGCGTTTGCCTTGCAAGCGGCCGACCTGGGTTCGATTTCCAGCATCCCATATGGTCCCCTGAGCACCGCCAGGAGTAATTCCTGAGTGCAGAGCCAGGAATAACCCCTGTGCATTGCCAGGTGTGACCAAAAAAAAAAAAAGCAAGCTCCCGGAAGTGCGAGGCCACTTTGCGGCCACACGATATCTTATAGCCTACTTCTCCTCTGGGAGAACCTGGCAAAGTACCGGGAATTTCCTGCCCACATGGGAGAGCCTCACAAGGTCCCCATGGTGTATTAATATGCCCAAACCAGCAACAAGTTGTGTCTCATTCCCCTGACCCTGAAAGCCTCCAATGCAGCATCATTGGGAAGGACGAGTAAAGAGAGGCTTCTAAAATCTCAGGGCTAGGAAGAATGGAGACGTTACTGAGACTGCTCAAGAAATTCAACATTCAACGGGATGATGATGATGAGGATGATGATGATGATGATGATGATGATGATGATGATGATGATGATGATGAAGATGACTGCCTTGAAAGACCATCTTGGTATCATTTAGTGCAAGGCAAGCACCCCACCATCATCCTGGCCCCATAAGTTTTTCTCTTACTATAAGGCTCAAAAGATTTCCTTTTCACCAGTGATTAATAAAAATAAATTCATATATAGTTATTCATTAAAAATAAAATTTAAACCCACCTAGAAAGGTCCCCCAAGCACCTCCAAATTGAACAGGTTTGTTTTGGAAGGCACTCCTGTCAGTGCTGAGGAATCACTTCTGGCAGAGCTCAGGGGACCTGTGGATCAAATTGGGTTGGTTTTATGCAAGGCAAGTTGATTATGCCTCCAGCCCCTGAATAGATTTCTTTTCTTTTCTTTTCTTTCTTTCTTTCTTTCTTTCTTTCTTTCTTTCTTTCTTTCTTTCTTTCTTTCTTTCTTTCTTTCTTTCTTTCTTTCTTTCTTTCTTTCTTTCTTTCTTTCTTTCTTTCTTTCTTTCTTTTTTGCTTCTTTTGGGTCATACCTGGTGATGAACAGGTGTTGCTCCTTGCTCATGCACTCAAAAATTACTTCTAGCGGTGCTTGGGGGGCCATATGGGATGCTTGGAATTGAACCCGGGTCAGCCTCATGCAAGGCAAATGCCCTACCTGCTGTGCTATCACTCCAGCCCCCCGAATAGATTTCTTTTCGGTGGGTTAGCTCTGCTTCTGTCACATAAACAGGGAGTAATCTATGAGAACTCTTCTAGGTCTTGGTTTTCTTTAAAATTGGGCTCATGTCATTCTGGACCCTTCTCTATCTACAACAATAATAATTGGAAATGATAACTCTGGAAAAGAACTGAGCATTAGTTAAAGGGATATGTATTTTAACCTTTCAGTATAATTTCAGCAAACTGTAGTGCTCAAAAGGGAGGGGGCAGAGAGAGAGGGAGAGAGAGAGAAAGAGAGAGAGAGAAGAAAATTGCCCACCTTCTAGGTGGGTGGGTTAGAGGGAAAGTGGGGATATTGGTGGTGGGAAATGTACACTAGTGAAGGGATGAGTATTAGAACATTCATTATATGACTGAAGCTCAATCATGAACAACTTTGTCACTGTGTATCTCAGTGTGATTCAATTAAAAAATGAACTTAAAAATTGGGCTTAGTGGGGCTGGAACCATAGTAAAGTGGGTAGGGTGTTTGTCTTACATGTGGGATGACCTGGATTTGATCCCCAGCATCCCATATAGAACACCAAGCACCTCTAGGAGTAATTCCTGAGTGCAGAGCCAAAAGTAACAACTAAACAACCCTGGGTGTGACCCAAAGAGCCAAATCAATAATGGACTTAGGGCTCTGGATTGTGATTCCATGGTAGCATGCATACCTTGCATATGTGAATTGCCAGCGTGCCCTCAGCAGCACTACCTACCCCGCTCCCCATCACTGAATATAACCCCAGGCACTCAAAACCAAGTGTGTGAGTCCCCAGCATCACAGAAATACAACAGAAAATGGGGGAGGGGTAAAATATTAGAGCTCTGTGTGTGAATGGTAATCTGTGTGATTCATGCAAGATTTTAGCCCTTTGCCCGCCATAAAGTTCAGCAAGCGTTAGTCATTGGTATGGTGAGAAGGTCAGGACCAATCTGTTTAAATAGATGATCTTAAGAATAGCAGGTCACTCAAGTTAGCAATTGGCATATAGACCTGCTCAACCTTTTTCCCTTCAGTCTTGGCATCAAATATCTCTTCTTTATCTCTGGTATCTTAATATTCAGTTACTCTCCAGTAGAGAGCGAAACTGGGAGCTGTATTGCTGTCATATCATGGTACCGGTTAACACTCAAGCACTTAACCCTTCTCCTTGTAAATCATTATATTTACCTCCCAGAGACTAGAGTGATAGCACAGCGGGTATGGCATTTGACTTGCACGTGGCCCGACCTGCATTTGATTCTTCCATCCCTCTCAGAGAGCAGCAAGCTACGGAGAGTATCCTGCCCACATGGAAGAGCCAGGCAAGCTCCTTATGGCATCTTCGATATGCCCAAAACAGTAATAACAAGTCTCACAATGGAGATGTTACAAGTGCCTGCTCAAGCAAATCGATGAACTAAGGGATGATACTGCGACAGTGCTACAGTGCTACCTCCCAAAGAATACCGTTGATAGGATTTCCCTCTTAGGAAATGATGCTCGCCGTTCGTCAGTGTTGAGTTGGTGTTTAAGTTGATGGTGGTACTGCAATTTGTGATCATTAAGTCACATCCAAGTGTGACCTAGCAGTGGCGCACGCTGGTTTCAATATGTTAAGAAAATAAATTTTGACTAACTGGCTAAGTTAACCCACTGCTCTAGATTTATCTGTGCCAATGCCTGTCAGTTGTAGTTTAAGTGCCTTAGCAGTTATAGCCACTGAGGGAGCAGAAGAAACATTCTTGGTTCAGCTGCAAACAATTCCTACTTTACAATCAAGAAGCAGTTGACACAAGGAACTGCTGGACTCTGATAGAGTTAGCATTCTGAAATCTGTCAAAGTTCCGCACTCATTTCTCATCTCATCTGCATCCTGCAGACTAAACTCATGACCCGTTTTCTTCTTTCAGAGACTTGGAGGCCGAACCCTGGTCTCCTTCTATGGGAGAGTGGAACGCTGTGAACTAGTTTCCTCAGAAGCTGCTAAGAAGGTTGAACTGTATCAGAGGAATCACAGTTTGGGAGACAGGGCAGGCTGAGACCAAAATCGGCAAAATGCTGACTAAGAGACAGGAGCCAATCAGATAGAAATCTGAAATATTATATGGCAGTCAATCAGAAAGTTCACTGTGATTTGGGACTATATAAGCGATGGGATTATGTAACAAACACGGTTAAAAAAGATTCCCTAACCTGGAATACTGAACCCCAGGACAGAAAAGAAATAGGCAACTGGAGAGAATCCAGAGGAGATCATCTAAGATGATGGTTTTAAAGAAAATATGAACTTTATAGTGTAGCCAAACCACAAAGTCAGACCCAAGGGGCATGATAAAAATCTACAAATAGCTTGAGGGTCTAAACACCAAGGGGAAAGAGGAATTTTGGCTGGAGATATAAAAGGTTTCAGGGGATAAAGTTAAGAAAAGGGAAATTTAGGTTAAACAGAATATGTCCTTTGATATGTGTTAGAGGTATGTGTCTGGAGGACAGTGTCCCCAGGGAATAGAAAGAAAACTGATGTGTTTTCTAGGATCCTTGATAAGTGGATACCTTGATGTTAGACCGAGGACTCTAGAACTTTCATTAGAATATTCTTATTCCATGACCAGATGGAATAGATATACTTTCTATCAGGAATTTCTAGGATAATTATAATAGAAAATGAGTAGTGAACAGACTGTTTTGTCCTTTAAACAAAGATTTTCCCGAGACTTGATTAACTTGGGTTCTGAGGGGGGAGTACCCAATAAACAAATATGAGCAGGATTTTTAAATAGCAAACAGCCTGTTGAGGAAATCTTAGAAACCTGATTTTAAAGCATATGCATTCAAAAGCATTCGCTTCTACACTACCAGTTCTATTGCTTCAGAATGGGCTGATGAATTGTAAGGACTCTGAGATTAAGAAACTCTTTAAAACTGGTAAATGAAACCCAGATCTTCCTTTAGCAAGCTTGGCATAAAATACTGGTCATTCAGAAAGGCCAGTGTGAGCAGGGTTTATTGTAGCTGAGGGATTTGCAATAGCCACAACCATGAATGAGTGAACGAATGAGTGAATACACCTTCAGCCATAATAACTGCCAAATAAGTTTAATGGCAGTCAGGGGTTGGAAATCAAAATCATTCTTAAATGATCATTGAAAAATCCAAATGATTTTCTTTACCAAATCTTCCTTTCCAGAAGAGTCATTACACCGCAACTCCTCCGTATTTTAAAAGCATACATGCTTACATTGGGTGTTTCAATAAGAGCCTGAGTTTAATTTTATGAATATTTAAAAACAATTTATTCATTGTTTCCAACAGCGAGGCCAGTGCCAGGCTAATGGAGGGTCAGAACCTGTTGCAAAGAAGATGATGAATTAACTGAAAGTGTCTGCTTCAGGTCCCTGGTGGCTGTAGAAGAGTCCCTGCTTATTGGCTCTCCAGCATCCATGACCAAGAATGTAGGACTTCGTGACCGGAGGGCATTCTTATTAGCCCTACACAATCATGGCTGGCTTGTACTTTCAACCCCACAGTCATCCTACAGGCTTAGGGAAACAACTTATAGGAATCATGAATTACTCTGCTCAACCACCTTGAGTGCTACATGGTCCTATGAAGGGTGACTTTGTTAACCATCTACTCCAAATGCCAAAATCCAATGAGGCATAACCAATTCCATGCAATGGTATCCGGGTGGTAGCGACATTGTGGTTTTGTTACTAGGGACAAGTTTCAAGGTATAGTGAACGGAGGAAAGGACCAGTGAGACTTGATTTCTTTTACTTCTAGTTTGACTTGTTTGGGGAAGGAAGAAAATCAGTCTCACCCTCCTTCCCCAAAGTGTTTTGGCTAGTGTAGTCAGGCACGGCAGTGAGTGATTTTAAAGGCCCTGTCTCATCACAACACACCTAAATGTTATTCACTGAAAATCTCAGGTTTATAAAGGAAGGACAATGGTAAGGATGCTGGAAATGGGTCACTGTCACTGTCACTGTCATCCCGTTGCTCATCGATTTGCTCGAGCGGGCACCAGTAACGTCTCTCATTGTGAGACTAATTGTTAATGTTTTTGGCATATCCAATATGCCACGGGTAGCTTGCCAGGCTCTGCCAGGCGGGCGAGATACTCTCGGTAGCTTGTCGGGCTCTCCAAGAGGGGCGGAGAAATCGAACACGGGTCGGCTGAGTGAAAGGCGAATGCCCTACTGCTGTGCTATCGCTCCAGCCCAGAAATGGGTACCATTTTATTTTCCAGCAGCCTAGAGCTCATAATGTTACCTGAAGTTCACTGGGTGTGGCTTGCTGCTGGACATTAGATATCCACAGCCGAAGTCCTCTGTGGAGATATTAATTATTGATTATTCTTCTGTTATTTGCCCCATGACATGCCTCCAGGACAGTTGAATTTGTAGGAACAGAGAATTTCTGTGGGTTATTTTTTTCTGGGAGGCCGGCACCAGCGAGGGTGTGAAGCATCCAATCCAGGATCTCACACAGGGAGGGCATGTGTTTCCTCCCTGACTCACATCCCCAGCCCAGGGACTATTTTCAAGTGGAAGGAAATTAATCTTTCTCCTGAAAGATAGAAGGATTGGTAGACCAAAGTTGGAAAATTCGGACACACGGAGCAAATGTGTGTGTCCAGCACGTATATTTTACAAGTTCAAAGCAAGTTGGTTTTTTGTTGGTGGGGGGAGAGGAGAGTACGTCCTGCCATGCTCAGGATTTACTCTACACTTAGGGATCACTTAGGGATTTACTCTACACCACTTTACCCTACACTTTACTCTACACTTAGGGATCACTCTTGGTGGTGCTCGGGGAACCTTTGGGAATGCAGTGGATAGAAGCCGGGTCGACCTCGTGCAAGGCAAACCCCTCTGCACTAGCACTCCAACCCCTCTGCAGGATTTTTTTTCTTAAAAAATCCGGCTTTGAAAAGAATGATAAAGAAAAGTCATCTCGACATTTGTCTGACATTCTTAGCTCTGTGGAGTGGCAGAAGGGGAGACAGGAGCGCGGACCCTTGCAACTTTGTCTTCGCTCCCCTAGGGAGAGAGTTGTTTGAGGCGTGGAAAAAAACGGACAAGTAAAGTGCAAAGCCCTCCCCGCGGCGGGCGACCGCGGCCCGGCGCTGTATAGACCCGGGCAGGCAGGAGCGAGTGTGGGGGTCGGGCTCGCAGCAGGGGCTCTTCGCCCCGCGGTTTCCAGCCGCCCAGGAATGCGGCCGCAGCTCCCGCGCCCAGAGGCGTCTAAGAGCCGACCTAGGGCTCCATCAGTTTGCGGGCGCCAATCGCTAAAGCCCCTGGCCTGCCGGGCGCCTGCCCACCGCCTGGCCGCGCTCCCCCTCCCCCTCGAACCATTTACACACGACCCCCAGACGGGAAGACCCCGGCCGCGCCCACCCCCCCTCCACCGAGGACGGTCGTTAAGCCTCCTGCGACTTCACTGGTTGCCCCTGCATTTGCATCCTTCCGGCTCCCCCCCGAACAAAAACTGCGGAGCGGAGGGTCGCGGGCCGATTTCGCCCCGACTTCAGGACCGTCCAGGCTGCCCTCCTGACACCAGTGGGTGGAGTGCAACCCGACACCCGCCCTGCCCTTCCAGAAACGTGAGTGGAGCTGCTGGCGGCCTAGTGCATCTGGGGGGAGGCGCGGCGGGCTGGAGCGGGGGGGGGGGTGGTCTGCGCTTGCTTCCTCGCGGCTCTGTCCCCGGGAGACCCCCCCTATCAGGGGCGAGCCGCGCTCTATCTGCCAGCGCCTCTCGGCTTTGGCGCCTGGAAAACTCCGCGCGCTGCGCTTCGCCCGCCGCTGGCTCCGCCCCAGCCCCGGCCCGGGCTTCGCTCCTGCCCACCCGTCCCCGCCGCCTCCTTCGCGCCGCCTGCAGCCTTGAGCGTGCGGGGCCGGGACCGGGCTGTGAAGAGCGAGCGCCCCCCATACAGGGGCACGGCCCCCCTAACCCCCCACGCCCCCCACCTCGCGCTGGGGGCCCCCCCCGTCTCGCTCCCACGCTGCAGCCGGGCGTTCGCTCCAACCCTCGGAAGGCCCCGGGCGCCGCGCGCTCGCGGTTCCCACTTTGTGGCCAGACTGGCACCTCGCGGGACCCCGGAGTTGGCGGACGCCCGCGCGCCGGGTGGCTCGGAGGACGGGGCGCGGCTGCCCAGCGGAGATCGGGGCGCCCCCGGAGCGCCCCGGGAGCGCAGCTTTGCCAGCCGGCCCCAGGCCCGGGGACAGTGACTGCAACCGCGCCGGGAGCGCGACGGACGCGCCCTGGGCGCACACCCAGGAGGCCGCCTGCCCGGCTGGCCGGACGGTCCGCGGGGCGCCAGGACGAGCTGGCCGGACGCTTGCAGGGGGAGTGGCGCTGCGGGCCGGGCTGCCCCCTCTTCTCGCCGCCTTTGGTGACTTGGGCGCGGGGGCCCCCAGCCCTGTCCCGACCACCTTTCCTCGAAGGCTGCTGATGGATCTCCTGCCTCCGCGCCCGCCGCCGGGGCACCCGGAGCTCGTCGGGGACGCGTGAGCCGCCCCGTCTGCTCTCCCCCGCCGTCGGCGAGCCCCCTTCCTGCCCGGGTTGCACCCGCCAGTGTCCCGGGCGCTGGGACACGGTGGCCCCCGCCGACATGTCCGCGCAGAGCCTCCTGCACAGCGTCTTCTCGTGCTCCTCGCCGGCCCCGGGCAGCGCCGCGTCGGCCAAGGGCTGCTCCAAGAGGAAGCTGCGCCAGACCCGCAGCCTGGACCCGGCCCTGATCGGCGGCGGCAGCGGCGGCGGCGACGCCGGACCTGAGGGCGGCTCGAAGGGACCCCCGGGCGGCCGCCTTTGCTCCCCGCTGCCCACGGCCGAGGGACCCGCCTCGCGCTCTACTCTCTGCGCTCGGGGCCCAGCCCCCCGGGCCGCGCGCCCACCGGCCCCCAGACCCCTCTGCTCGTCCTTGTCCACACCCAGCACCCCGCAGGAGAAGTCGCCGTCGGGCAGCTTCTTCTTTGACTATGACGTGCCCTTGGGTCGCGGTGGCCCCAAGAGGAGCCTGGCTTGGGACCTGCCCTCGGTCCTGGCCGGGCCGGGCGGCGGCCGCAGCGCCATCCTGTGCTCCGCCAGCGGGGGCTCCAACGGGATCTTCACTTCACCCCGGAGGTGGCTCCAGCAGAGGAAGTTCCAGAGCCCGCCCTGCAACCGCAGCCACTCCTATGTCGTGTGGAAATCCGAGGTAGGGACCAGTGCGGCGCGTCCTCAAGGACCCCGCTGGACCCCGGCTGTCGCTGAGGCCGTCTGTCGTCGCCATCTGTAGCAGAGCTAGGTTCCTCTGGCGGGGCGGCGCGGCTTCGACCGCTCCAAGGGTGCCGGGAATGGGGTGCCCTGCGTGTGTGTCTTGAAGGCATTCTGGGGTCCGTGTGGGATCAGCGGTGGGAACTTAAGCAAGAGATGGATGAGGTTCTGGGTGAAGTGTGGTTTGTGCTGCGAGTCACTCAAAGGCCACCTCGCCCCTACTCTGGGGTTCATGTCCCAGGCACCTGCAGAGGTCCAGCTCAGAGCTGTTTGCAGTCAGTGGATAAAAAAGTCACACCTCTCGGTGCTCAGGGCTTATTCCTGGTTTTGGGCTCGGGGATCACTCCTGGCGGGGCTTGGGGAGCCCCGTGGCGGTCCCACCAGGGTTGCCACGTGCAAGGCGAGCGCCCTATCTGTAAGTTGCTCAGGCCCAAGGATAAAACGATTCTTGGAATGCACCTGCAATCTGGTGCTTCTTCAGAAAACGGAGAGACCTTTGGAGGTGTGGCTCTGCGCACGTGTGTGTGTGTGTGTGTGTGTGTGTGTGTGTGTGTGTCTGTGTATTGGAGTAGCAGGGAGAGTAATTACTAGACTTCTTTTGATCCATCAGTAAAGGTCTAATTTTAGAAATTTTTGATACTGAATATTAGTGTGATCTAGGAGCAAGACATGCTGCTTAGTGTATGAAACATGCCCTTGTTCCCCTAAGGACAACTACTAGCGGAATGTATGTGACTCCGCGATGGGGCATAAAGAGGTTATACTGGGAGCTATCTGGTGCCTCTCACAGGTTGATGCTCTGGGGAAGACAGTGCCGCTGGAAGGCTGGAGTTGCTGAGCCGGAGTGCTAGCACAGCTGGCAGGGCACTTGCTTTGCACACAACCAACTTGTGTTCAATCCTGGCATCCTGGAAGGTCCCAGGAGTGCCACCAGGAGTGACGCCGGAGTACAGAGCCTCAAGTAAGCCCTGACCACCGCCACGTGTGACTCCAAACCCCAAAATAGATAAATAAACATTTGCTGGCACTGAAAAAATAGTAACGTGGGTTAGGGTACATGCAGCCAACCTGGGTTTGATCCCTGACACCCCATATAGTCCCCCGAGTCCACCAGGATTAATCCCTGCATGCTGAGGCAGGAATGAGCCATGAGCACCTCCAGGTGTGCCCCAAAACCAACCTCCCCCCAAAAAAAGAAAAAAGCAAAGCAAAAAACAAAAAAGAGAAGAAAAAGCTGCCAGTTCCTATCTCTTTAAACTTTATTATTATTATTATTATTGTTATTATTATTATTATTATTTGCTTTTTGTGTCACACACAGCGGTGCACAGGAGTTACTCCTGGCTCATGCACTAAGGAATGACTTCTGGCGATGCTCAGGGGACCATATGGGATGCTGGGAATTGAACCCGGTTGGCCGAATGCAAGACAAACGCCCTACCCACTGTGCTATTGCTCCAGCCCCCAAACTATCATTTTGAAAAAAATATAACCTGTTTCTTTTATTTTAAATTTAATTTCTTTTAAATCTGTTTCCACAAGGTCATAATGAAAAATTTTTTTTGGATTTTGGGCCATGCTCACCGTTCAGTGCTCAGGGCTTATTCCAGGCTCTGTGCTCAGGATTACTTCTGGCGGCCTTAGAGGACAATATGGGATGTGGAGGATCAAACTTGGGTCAGCTGCATTTAAGGCAAACACCTTCACAACTGTATTATCACTCTGACCCCACAGAATGAAAAATTTTAGTTATTTAAATTAAATTTTATTTATTTATTTTTGTTTTTTTGGGGGGGTCACACCTGGCGATGCACAGGGGTTACTCCTGGCTCTGCACTCAGGAATTACTCCTGGCGGTGCTCAGGGGACCATATAGGATGCTGGGATTTGAACTCGGGTCAGCCGTGTGCAAGGCAAACGCTCTACCCGCTATGCTATCACTGCAGCCCCCTAAATTAAATTTTAATTAAATTTAAAATTTTAAATTTAAAAATTTTTAAATTTAATTATTTATTTTTGGGGTCACACCCGGCGGTGCACAGGGGTTACTCTTGGATCTGCACTCAGGAATTACTCCTGGTGGTGCTCAGGGGACCATATGGGATGCTGGGAATCGAACCCGGGTCAGCCACGTGCAAGGCAACCGCCCTCCCCGCTGTGCTATTGCTCCAGCCCAATTTTTTTTTTTGCTTTTTGGGTCACACCCGGCGTTGCACAGGGGTTACTCCTGGCTCATGCACTCAGGAATTACTCCTGGTGGTGCTCAGGGGACCATATGGGATGCTAGGAATCGAACCCGGGTCAGCCACGTGCAAGGCTGTACTATCGCTCCAGCCCAAATTTTTAAATTAAAAATTTTAAAGTTAGAATTACAGAAATAAAATCCTCTTGTAATTTCTGGGGCTTTAGAAGAGATAAATTCAACAGAACAAACAAGGGCAGTTTGAAAATAGCGTTCGAGATATATACCTTACTCGCTAAAATTATGTCGCTGAGATTTTGACAGACCACCTTAGAAAAATCAGCAGGTTTTAATCAGAAATATTTGCATCACATGTTACTCAAATAATTTACACTGTCAAAGTCACCTGCGCTCTAGGGTGGAGTGTGCAGATTACAGAATCTAACAAGGATTACTGAATCTGTCCATGGAAGAAATAAACCAGAGAGCAAGGGCCGTTGCCAAAACGGAGTGCATCAGAAAAAGGATTACAAACCTAACGCTGAGTTTCTCTTTAGAAAATGGCCGTAAGCAGGGGCTGGATTCTTCCTCTGTATCAGAAGCACGTGGTTTTTTTTGTTTGTTTGTTTTTACTTTTTTGGGTCATGCTTGGAGATGCTCAGGGGTGGTTATTCCTGGTTCAACATTCAGTAATTACACCTGGCAGTGCTCAGGGGACCCTATGGAATGCTGGGGATGAACCTGGGTTGGCCATGTGTAAGGCAAATACCCTCCCCACTGTGCCGCTCTCTGGCCCTAGAAGCACGTGTTATCAGATGAATCTACAGGATATTAAGACAAATGTACAGATCAATCAGATTCATGGATTAGATAGCCCATCATATCATTAAAGAATGTTCCTTCCTGGGGCCGTAGAGAGAGTACAGTCGGTAGGGTACTTGCCTTACATGTTGTCTACCGGGTTCTATCCCTGGCGCTGAATAGGATCCCCTCAGCACCACTGATCCCTGAGCACTGTTGGATGTGGCCCCAAAGGCACAAAAAAAGAATGTCTCTGACTGGACCAGGGAGATAGTTCAAAGCGATGGAGCATATGCCATTTGAAGCTCTGAGTTTGAGCCCTGGCACCTCCTGATGCCCTCAGTACCCCTGGGTGTAGCTCTAGTGGTTACTCAACTGTCAGGCTTGCACTACCAGACCAAGCATTGCTGGGACTGAGGGCGCCCCTGGGCCCTCCTAGTACGGTTTGGGGTAGTCCCTGTGGGGGAAAATGTTCCTGATCTACTTAGCAATCATACATACCTGGATAATAGTATAGCGATGCAGCTCTTTGCTCTTACAAGGAAAGTCATTCTGCTACTGCTGATCACGACTGGTGAGATGATTGTTTTTCTTTTTTCTTTCTTTCTTTCTTTCTTTCTTTCTTTCTTTCTTTCTTTCTTTCTTTCTTTCTTTCTTTCTTTCTTTCTTTCTTTCTTTCTTTCTTTCTTTCTTTCTTTCTTTCTTTCTTTCTTTCTTTCTTTCTTTCTTTCTTTCTTTTCTTTCTTTCTCCCTCTCTCCATCTCTCCCTCCCTCCCTTCCTTTCTCTCTCACTTCCTTTTTCTCTCTCTCTTTCTTACTTTCTGGCCTTTTTTTTTTGCTTTTTTGGTCATTCCAAGCTCATTCACTCAGGAATTACTCCTGGCGATGCTCAGGGGACCATATGGGGTGCAGGAATCAAACCCAGGTTTGCTGCGTGCAAGGCAAATTCCCTACCCGCTGTGCTTTCGCTCCAGCCCCAGCTTCTTTTTGGCTTCTGAGCCACACCCAGCAGGGTGCAGGGCCTACTCCTTGCTCTGCACTCAGGGATCATTCCTGGTGAGCTTGGGGGCACCATATGGGGTGTGCCAGAAATCAATCAAACCCAGGTCAGCCATGTGAAAGGCAAGCCCCTGGCCCTCTGTACTATCTCTCCGACCCCAAGAAATGATTTTCTTAGTCATTAAAATCTCAGAACCAGTGGGAAAGTAGGTGGACTAGGGCAATACTGCGTAGCTGCGAATTGCACTCAGCAGTGTTTGGACAGGCTCAAGACACTCGTCTTCCATGACCTCTGCTTCTCTGCAGTGGGTAAAACTTAGGACACTATGATTGAGTAAAAGATCCAAATTTATCCTAAAATATACGCGTGTGTGTATATGTGTGTAATCACTTTATTCGTGAGGTCGACATGGGGTGATTGGGTAGAATTCTGGCGCGAAGGTCTGAGGCAGTTTTGTTGAGTTTGGTCCAGATATCTTACCCATAACTTTGGGTCCTGAGTTTAATGGCCTGGATTACCTTCCATTGGTGTAAGGCTCTGGAACCTTTCAAAAAACAAGGAAATTCATCCTTTGGAATGTAGCATGTCTGCACTTGCAAGTGAACTATGTCCTTTGTCCCAGAAGTGAATCTTTACTAATGATGCAGAAAGTCTAGCAAAGGAGCACCTGGCCGGTCACTCCGGTCACTCCGAGGCTCTGGAGGGGAGAGTTGCTACTTGACCTGTGTGCTCGAGCTCAGGCCACTCCCACGTTACTGAGAGTTGTGACTGAAAGTCTCTGTGCCGTGGGAGCTGTTCTGTGCTTTGCCTGTTTGGCATGTTTGGCAGTCTCCCTGACCCTCTGCTGATGAGATGCCAGATACTCCTATCTCCTAGTGTCCTAGGAAAATGTGTCTGCAGACACTAATATGTACCCTATGTGGCCTGAGAGCCAAAATGGCCATAGTTGAGGTGCCAGAGAAACAGCAGAGCAGGTAGAGCACTTACCTTGCATGGTAGAGCAAATTTGGAGGACTCGGGTTGTACATGCAGTGCTGGGGCTCAAACCTGGCTTGCTCACATGCAAAGCATGTGTTTTAGCCAGCACTTTGAAATTCTTTGACATGAAATCTCTGATTTCTTCTTTTTGGCCATTTGGGTCATACCTGGTGATGCTCTGGCATTACTTCTGGCTCTGCAGTCAGGAGTTACTGCTCAGAACATTATATGGGCTGCTGGGGATCAAACCCAGATCAGGCGCACAGAAGCAAAGCAACTTACCTGGTATACTATCGTTCCAGCCCACTTGAATAATTCTGAGCATGGATAAAAATGATCAGGACTGGGGCTGGAGAGATCGTACAGGGCTTAGGTGATGGTCTTACCTGCAGTTGACCCTATTTTGGTCTTTAGAACCATATATGGTCCCCTGAGCACGCCAGGAGTGACCCCTGAGCACAGATCTGGAATAAGCTTTGAACATTTCTAAGTGTGACCTAAGACCCGCTCCTCCCCCACCCTCCCAAATAACGGGAGGGCCAGATTACGTGGGCTCTTCTTCAAGGCATCTCTTGGCATCAACTCCATGGAGAGGAGTTTAGGAAGTTAGAAGTTTGGTGTTCCTGCAGCCTTTCTGAATCTGGCCGGGGTTGGATGCTTCTGTACAACAGGCAGGTTCTTCAATGTGAAGAACACAGCTGTGCACGGCTCAGGACTATGGAATTTCCTTTCTGCAGAGCATCTCCACCTGGAGGTGACTTTGTCCCCATGGAGACATTTGACAATGTCTGAAGACAGCTTTGGTGTTCATGACCCGAGTTGCTGAGGTATTAGTGTCTGTCACTGCCATAACAAAGTGCCACAAACTTAATGGTTTGGGGGAAGCCAAATTTATTATCTTATTCTAGAAGCTGCCAGTTCTGCAGTGGGTCTCGGTGGGCTCCAGTCAAGGGGTTAGGGAGATTATGCTCTTTTGTAAGATTCTAGACCCTTTCCAGCATTCCCTTTCCTCCAACCTTGCAGCCTCACGGAGAGTTTGCATTTCTCTGACCCTTGTCCACAGCCTTTTCTCTCTCAGATTCTCATAACGGTGCTTGTGAGTAGATTAGATGCACTTGTGAAAGCCACACTGTGGTCCCTATTTTGCTTCGCAGTCAATTAGCAGTCTTCCTTCCACCTGCAACCTTAACCCCCCTCTCCTCTTGAAACCTAACGTGCTCGCAGGTTCTAGAGATTAGGCTGTGGATACCTCTGTGGGATATTCTGCCTACCACAGGGGATGCTGCTGGCATTTAGTGGGGTGATAGAAGCACGTGTTGCTTCTCCAGAAAGACTACTGTGTGGAGCGTTATCCGGCCCCAATATCCAGACTGGGAAGCCCTGAGGCAGAGAACATGGGTAGTGGGTGTCTGTAAAAGTGATGACACATGAGGTCCATGCTTCATATAACCTTCTAGTGTTCCGGGGTCAGCCAGCAGGAGAAGGGTGAAGCAGCCTGAGGGTAGCTAGACAGAGTGAACCTGGAAAAATTCTGCTGAAGGTCTTACAAACCACTGGGCATTTGCTTAGAACACAAGGTTTCTGCATTTCTCACTCTTCCATTTTAGAGAATGGTTTTCTTGAAAGCAGAACTACTCATCTTTGACATCTCCAAATGGGCCTCTGGGTCCCAGAGTTTGAGAAGGAGCAACCCTTAGACGTGTGCTTCTGGACCTAAGCACTAAGTTGGCCCCCGGCACATCTGGCCAGCACTGGGCCACACCCAGTGGTCTTCAGAGATTTCTTCTGGCTCTGTGCTCAGGGAATCACTCTTGGCAGTGCTCGTAGAACCATATAGAACCCAGTCAGCTATGTGCAAGGCAAGCACCCTATCTGTTGTACCATCTCTGTGGTCCTTGATGGACGTTTTTGATGACCACAGTTGGAATGGGAGTGCCATTGATAGAGGGTAGCTGTTAGAGGCCAGTGGGGAGAGCCAGGGGTATTACTTTCCATTACACAGGGCACCAGCTGGTGCCACATGGCAATGATCTTGCTCCAAGTACAGGAGCGCTGAGGCTGAGAAAGAAACCTTGTATAATGTGCTGCTGTCTACAGGAAACTGGATTTTGCTAGGTTTTGCTTTCCAGTACCATTTTCTCTCATTCTGTGGCTTTATTCTTGGTTACTTCTTTCCTTAGTTACATATCAACCAGAGCTTTGAATTGGGGGGTTACAAGGTTTGTCTTTTTTTTTCTAAATTAATGAAAATAAGGGCAAGGTCTCCCTGTAGTATTTGGGGAACCGATTGGTGCTGGGGATGGAAGCCAAGGCCCCCACATGTAAATGAGGTGCTCCAGTCCTTTGAGCCATCTCTCCAGTCAAGTTTTTGAAAGTCGCGATCAATGTGCGGTGCCTATATATGTGTGTGTGCAGAAAAACTGAATTTTAAATTTAGAATGAAAGACATTTTAATGTAAAGTTTCAATGTGGACAAGAAGACTAATGTGAACAAATAGAGGCTTACCCTTATCACCCAAGAGGAAGTAATTAGAACAAGTTAGTTTCAAGCCAGAAATTGCCACAGCACATTTTATAAGGAATTAAATCTGAAGTCAGCACAAGGCGTTACAAATTTATTCACTGGAAAAATTGTCATTCGATCTTCAGATGCTATCTTTGCAGTATCTCCTTGCTAGAATTTCTTTCTCTTTTTTTGGCTTTTTGGGTCACACCCAGCGATGCACAGGGGTTACTCCTGACTCTGCACTCAGGAATTAACCCTGGCGGTGCTCAGGCGACCATATGGGATGCTGGGAATCGAACACGGGTCGGCCGCATGCAAGGCAAACGCCCTACCCGCTGTGCTATTGCTCCAGCCCTTAGAATTTGTTTCTTGTGTCTTTTTTAGGGAGAGCTGGGCCTGAGCGTTCACTTCCTGTGGTGTTTAGGGGACCACGTGGTACTTGGGATTGCACTGGGCTTCGCTCCTGCCAGACAAGTGCCTACAGCCCCGTCCTCTCTTTCAGACCCCCTAAAGTGATTTCTCTACATGTCACTCTAGCGGAGAATGGTGTGAAGACAAGCTCTTCTCTCCTGCTTTGACTCAAGCACCCCCTGAATTTTGGTGTGGGAAGGTTGGTAAGATCCAGTGGATCATCTAGCTCCAGGCTCCTTACTTGCAGTTGCAGGGAAGGGCTAGAAAAGTTAACCAAAAGTTGGCCACAAATGGAAGACAGGATGCCCCTGAAATCCTTTTAAACTCTTAGGATCAACTGTCACCCTTCTGGAAAAAGTGCTCACAAGTGAGCACCTGAAATCTTGTAGCTCTTTTCTTTAATTTGATCCCTTCTGGAAATAGGGCTCTTTGGGGGTAGTGGAGCCAACGTGCGATGGATGCTCAGGGATTACTCCTAACTCTGCACTCAGGGATTAGTCCTGGTGGTGCTGAGGTGACACTATGGGATGCCGGGGGTCAAACCTGGGTCCACCTACTGTACTATTTCTCTCACCCTGGAAACAGCACTCTTAAATCCTGAGGCTCTGAGATGTCTTTGAGCTGGACCCCATTGGACCTAACTGGTGGTTTTGCTCCTTCTAGTCCGTGTGCCCCCTTCCACTCACCTTCGCTTAATGCTCTCAGTTCTTCTTGTGAAGGGGCCGTGACATAAAGTTTCTTTGTGGTGGTCTCTGCTTGAAGCAACTTTCTCCTCCCCTTCCCAGGGCACTCTAGCTGTGACCTAGGTTTCTACTTCTAATACCTAGTTCTGATTTCTGGTGACACGCCTCCTCCAAAAGCTCCCCTGCTCCCCTGGGGTCCTCTGCTTCTGAAGAAGAGCCAATAGCCCCCTCTCCTCTGAGCAGTTCTCCTATCCTTTTTTTCCCTTTTGGGTCATACCTGGCATTGCACAGGGCTTGCTCCTAGCTCTGCACTCAGGAATTACTCCTGGCGGTGCTCAGGGGACCCTATGGGATGCTGGGAATCGAACCTGGGTCGGCCGCATGCAAGGCAAACGCCCTCCCCGCTATGCTATCACTCCAGCCCCCAGTCCTCCTATCCTTGAGCTGCCTAATATCGCTCTTCTTCCACCCAGTTCATTTGAGCAGGCCAGTTGCCTTTCATTTCTCTGTCCCCTGCTTCCTTGCTTCCACCTTCTCCCACAGGTTCTCAAATCGTGCGTGTTTACTTCTCATTTGTTCCATTCTACAAAGGATGGATGTGGAATGCATCCAAGTCCTGCCATCTCTCTCCAGCTGTCCCTTCTCACTGCCATGATGATCTCTGTGGTTCTTCGTTGGAGGTGACTTCTGTTCACCCTGCCTGCAAGGTCTCCTTCTTGGCTTATCCGACTTAGCACCTGCTCCTCTCAAAACACTGTAGTCAGGATAAATCCCTGAGCCAAAGCCTTTGCTGGGACTCAGTGGCTGATGAATAAAATCCAAGTCATCTCCCAGACTTGTCCAGTTGAATCTTTGCCTGCTTTTGCCCAATGTTGGTTCACCACAGCCCAGTTGACCCCTCAGCCAGGAGGTCACACGTGTGGCACACTTGACATGGGAGATATGTGTGTGTGGAACAAATAAACCAGACCCCTCAAGGTGCCTGCCCCTCTTTGAAAGCGGTGCTTTCAAGTAAATCTTCACCTGTGTGCAGAATCCAGTACATGGGGCAGGAGCACCGACCCAGAGAATAGTGCCTCCTGAAGCCTCCGCATCCTGGTCCCCAGAAACTGTGGGTCTGTCTTGTGGAGCTAAAGGGACACATCAGTTGTGACTAAGTTCCAGCTCTTGAGATACAGAGCTTATTACATATTCTCCAAGAGAGCCAGTGTAATCATAAGAGTCCTGTTAGAGAGGGAAATAGGAACTGAATCAGTAGGGGGAGTGGAGAGAAAAAGGGGTAGGAGTGTGGAGGGGGAGGAGGCGAAGAGATAGGGAAGAAGAGGAAAAATAGAGAAAGATGTTGAAGCTACTCCACTGGAAGCTTTGAAAATGGAGGAAGGAGCCGTGAACCAGGAATGGGGCAGCCTAGAGTCTGGGGAAGGCAAGGGAGTGGATTGTGTCCTGGAACCTAGAGGGCATTTGTTCTAGCCTGTTAGGACTGCCAGCCTCCAGAACTGCAGGACTGCGAATGTTTTAAGTCATGACACCAGTGGTCATTTGTTCCAGCAACAGTAGGAAGCTGATGTACAAATGAAGGAAGTCTTGGGAGTCTGAAAGTTAAACCAACTTATGAGGAAGTTTGGGCCAAACAAAAAAGGATACAGCACTGCAGCCAAACCTGGCTTGTTGTGAGAGAGAAACACAGTATGCTTCAAGTGCCTAGAGAAAGCGCATTGGAATAGAGCCTGGGCTTGGGAAGATGGTGGAGGATGAGTCTGAAAATTTCTTTTTTTTCTTTTGGGGTCAAACCTGGCGATGCATAGGGGTCACTCCTGGCTCTGTACTCAGGAATTACCCCTGGCGGTGCTCAGGGGACCATATGGGATGCTGGGAATCGAACCTGGGTCAGCTGCGTGCAAGGCAAACGAGTCTGGAAATTTCTGATATAGGCTTTCCAGTTTGAGTTTTTTTTTTTTTTTGCTCCTTGGGTCACACCCAGCAATATACAAGGGTTACTCCTGGCTCATGCACTCACTCACGAATTACTTCTGGCAGTGCTCGGGGACCATATGGGATGGTGGGAATTGAACCCGGGTCAGCCATGTGCAAGGCAAATGCCCTACCCGCTGTACTATCACTCCAGCCCTCCAGTTAGATGTAAAGGGTCCATGTAGAAACTTTTCTCTCACCTTATCTTTCTACTTTTTTTTGGGGGGGTCACACCTGGCGATGCACAGGGGTTACTCCTGGCTTTGCACTCAGGAATTACCCCTGGCCGTGCTCAGGGGACCATATGGGATGCTGGGATTTGAACCCGGGTCGGCCGCGTGCAAGGCAAACGCCCTACCCGCTGTGCTATCTCTCCAGCCCCATCTTTCTACTTTCAATCACCTGGCCCCCTGTTTCTCAAGGCTCTGTGTCCACTTGATGGCTCAACAAGATACCACCTCAAAGCACGTATGTTTTGCTTGTGGCACAGTTCCTAAAGCAAGCAAGCCTTGCATGTGAACTCATGTGCCTATGCTTGAACTCCCAGGCTTCCATCCTGTGTCTGCAGGAGGAACTGTGTGGCAGTGAATGTCCTGACATCTACGGTTTAGGCATCCTGTCTGGTTCATCATGACTTACGATAGAGAAGACTGTAATTGTAATTGTGGTACAGTGTGGCAAAAAAAAAAACCCACTTGGAATGAAACATGGGAAAAGTGGTTTCTTAGTTCGAAGCAAATTGAGTTTTTGTTATCAGGGAACTACAAATCAAAGCCGTAATGAGGCATCATGTCATCCACTAAGATGTCTGTAAATCAAAAAGATATACTTGTTTGTAGGGTCACACCCGGCAGCACTTAGGGTTTACTTCTGGCTCTGCACTCAGGCATCACTCCTGGCCGGCTTGGCCGACTAGAGGGGGAGCAGGGAATTGAACCCAGGTTGGCCGCATGGAAAGTAAGCACATTACCTACTGTACTATCTCTCTGGCCCCCCAAAAGACAGATTTTAAAAAGGACAGACATTAACAAGTGTTGGTAAGAATATGGAGAGATTAAAACTGCCACACACTTTGGTGAGAAGGTTTGGAAAACAATTTGGTGGTTTTCCAGAAAATTAGCTACTGTAGGATCTGGCAATTTCACATTTACCAATGCTCAAGAGAAGTACAAATATCCTTACACAAATGGCTTGTACATGAATGCTTTTACCAAGAGAATGCTCAAGAGAAGTACAAATATCCTTACACAAATGATTGTGCATGAATGCTTATACCAGCATGACTGATCAGGGTAGTCCATCAGTAGAAACAGTGAAATGACCATCAACTAACTAATGAAGGGATGAACACCGTGTGGCTCATCTGTCCAGTGTAAAATTAGAAATAAAAATAAATGAATTACCTGTATGTGCTACAGCATGGGTAGGCTTGAAACATGATGCTAATGAAAACTGAACCATGAAAGGACACTTTTATATGATATGATTCTATAAAATATTCAGAACAGGCCACTGTCACTGTCAGTGTCATCCTGTTGTTCATCAATTTACTTCAGCGGGCACCACTAACGACTCTATTCCTCCCAGCCCTGAGATTTTAGCAGCCTCTCCTTACTTCCCAAAGATTGGAGGCTCTTTCAGGATCAGGGGAATGAGACCTATCGTACTGTTTTTGGCATATCGAATATGCCATGGATAGCTTGCCAGTCTCTGCCCTTGCAGACGGGACAATCTTGCTAGCTTGCTGGGCTCTCCAAGATGTGTGTATATATATATATATATATATATATATACATATATATATCAAAAACAGTAATAATACGTCTCTCAATGAGAGACGTTACTGGTGCCCGCTTGAACAAATCGATGAGCAACGGGATATATATATATATACATATATATACATATATATACATATATATGTATGTATATATTTTACTCTCTATGATTTGTTGCCTGCTGTCTGAGCTCCATCAAATATGGTGTGGTAATTATGGAAAATGGGTAGGAAGTGTCTTATAATGTTTCTGGAAAGCAGCCTGGAGTGTGGCTGTAGTTGAGTAGTGGAGGTCAGATGCCAGGGCTGGGTCCCTTGGGGTGGGGAGGGTTGTCACCCACCCCCCTTTGTGGCACCCCGAGTGAAAACAGCCTGGTGTGGAGTCTAGTCATAAATAAATAGTAAAACTTAATTTTATTTTATTTTTAATAACTGCAGAATTATTCACAGATGTATTTAAATATAGTTCAGCGGAGAAATAAACCTTAGTGGGAAATATAATTTATCTCATTATAATATAAGCCTTTTTTTTGTTTGTTTTTTGGGTCACACCTGGCGATGCACAAGGGTTACTCCTGGCTCTGCATTCAGGAATTACCCCTGGCCGTGCTCAGGGGACCATATGAGATGCTGGGAACCGAACCCAGGTGCGCTGCGTGCAAGGCAAACGTCCTACCCGCTGTGCTATCTCTCCAGCCCCTATAATATAAGCCTTTGACATTACCTTTGACACACCATTCAACTATGTGAGGACACTTCTGTTCTACGGTTAGATAAGGATCAATTTCAATTGCATAACATTTTTCCTTCAGTTCTAATAGCTAGAAATAAACATAAAACACAGTCATGAAGATTCCAGAGATGTGGGGCCAGAAATATAGCAGGTAGGGTGTTTGCCTTGCATGGGGCCGCTTGCGGTTCAATCCCCAGCATCCCATATGGTTCTCCAAGCACCACCAGGAGTGATGCCTGAGTGCAGAGCCAGGAGTCAGCCCTGAGCATCTCCAGGTGTGATGCAAAAACAACAACAAAGTAGGGGCTGGAGTACAAAGGGCAGGGTATTTGCCTTCCAACCTGGATTCAATCCCTGGCATTCCATATGGTCCCCTGAGCACCACCAGGAGTAATTCCTGAGCACAGAAAACAACCACAAAAGAACACTTTTATATGATATGATCCTATGAAATATCCGGAACAGGCCATTCCATAAAACTTGAAAGTAGACTAGTGGTTTCTGAAAGCAGGCCGTAGGGAGGGGTGGTGAGTGACAGCTGGGGATAGTGGGAATATTTTGGGGATAAATAATATATATATTTTTTGCTTTTTGGGTCACACCCGGCTATGCTCAGGGGTTACTCCTGGCTTTTGCACTCAGGAATTACTCCTGGCGGTGCTCGGGGGACCACATGGGATGCTGGGAATCGAACCCGGGTTGGCTGCTTGCAAGGCAAACGCCCTACCCGCTGTGTTACCACTCCAGCCCCGATAATGGAAATATTTTGGAGCTGGTTGTAGCATAACTTAGTGAGTTCACTAAAAAGTCAGTGAACTGTGCACTTGACATCTTATTTATTTATTTTGTTTGGGGGAGGGGGGCTTAACCTGGTAATACTCAGTGATTACTCCTGGCTCTGCTCTGAGGAATCACTCCTTTTTTTATTTTTTGGGTCACACCTGGTGATGCACAGGGGTTTCTCCTGGCTTTGCACTCAGGAATTACTCCTGGCAGTGCTCAGGGGACCATATGGGATGCTGGGAATCGAACCTAGGTTGGCTGCATGCAAGGCTAATACCCTCCCCACCGTGCTATTGCTCCAGCCCCTTGGGAATCACTTTTAGTGAGCTCAGGAGGTGGTATGACATGCTAGGGATCAGCATGCAAAGGTCAGCCGCAGGCAAGGTAAGGGCCCTACCTTCTGTACTATTATTACTCCAGGCCCTGAATCGTGCACTTTAAAAGGGTGATTTATGATTTGAGAAGTTTTATATTAATTAAAAAGAAACTGGGCCTACTAAAATATCCCAGTATCACGCTGCACCATCATTGCAGCATAACACCAATGGAGAAGACCAGAGTTATGGAACAGGCTGAGACCTAGTGAAATTTAAACGCTGTCCTTGAAAGGCAGCGAGGGAGGTAGGAATGGCTTGTGGTGGATTCATCAGAGCAGTCAACTGCCAGCCTGGGATTTTCTGAGCTTGGTTACCGTGGAAATACTGTGTATCTTGATTATTGTGCTTTGGAAGCAAGTACAGAGAAGCTATTAAAAAGATTGTTTTGCAGAATAGGCAAAGACTTTATTATTTATTTAGTTAGTTCTTAGGCCACACCTGGCAGTGCTCAGAGCTTACTCCTGGCTCAGGAATCACTTTTGGTGGGCTTGTTGAGACCGTATGTGCTACTGGGGATCAAACCCAGTTTGCCCACATGCAAGGCACACGTCCTCCTCCCCGCTGTGCTCCAGGCTCTAGGCAGAGAATTTAAAAAACACCTGCAGTCTTAGGAGAGATTCCAGGAGTCGCTGGAACTTGAGGCTTGTCAAGAAAGAACCCTAGCAGTGGACTGAGGGATACAAGAGAGTAAGGCGGAGCCTGAAATAAGTGGAGAGGGGATTGAGATGCCTGGTGAATGGCCAGGGATGAAGGGAAATACCTGTTTGTTCTAAGGGAAACAGGTCCATGAACACCACCTACAGGAGTGAAGAGTCAGGAAGCATCAGGTCACTTCTCAACTTGGATTGCTGCTAACTTCAAGCCCTTAACATTGCTGGGTTGTTTTCCAAAACACACAAAAAAGAGAGAGACAGCCAGAGTGAGATGAGCGGGAGGTCTAATGACACGTGTGGACTCTCATGTCTGAGAGTTGAGGAAAAAATCAGCAGGTTGATAGTGTGAACCCCAAATGTGAATGGAGAGATGGAAAGAGATGCTTTAGGTGACAGTATCCACTGTTCTAATGCCTCAAGACTCGTGTTCATAAGGTACAGGAAAATCCTGATGCACGCCAACTGTGTGTCTTCTTCTGAGCAAAGAGTCATTCCGTTCACACCAGACTCTATGATTGAGGCCTTACTTCAGCCAATGGTGTTGATAATAAGGACAATAAGTATAAGTATAATATTAATGGTTCTTTCTAGAAAGTGCACGGGAGTTTGCTATTATACCAGTAGTAGGACACAGACTCTGGTTAAGGATAGCTAGACCTGGGGCCCGGGGTGATAGTTCAGTAGGTAGTGCATTTGCCTCCACGTGACCAACCCGGCTTCGATTCCCAGCATCCCATATGGCTGCCTTGTAACACCACCAGGAGTAATTCCCAAGCACAGAGCCAGGAGTAACCTCTGAGCATTGCTGTGTTATTTTCCGAAGACACACAAAAAAGAGAGAGACAGCCAGAGTGAGCTGAAGGGGAAGTTAAGTGAAATGTGTGGCATCTGGTTTCAAGTACCAGCTCTGCGTTATTTCCCTAGAACAAATGAGGAAGCATAAACTGCCTCAGTTTCCTCATCTGTCAAATATGGATAATTAAAGTTCCAGTCTCCAAGAGTTTGGAAAGGATTTCATGACTTATTCATAAAGTGTTGTGCTGAGCCTACTTTTTTTTTTTGCTTTTTGGGTCACACCCAGTGATGCTCAGGGGTTACTCCTGGCTCTGCACTCAGGAATTGCTCCTGGCAGTGCTTGCGGGACCATATGGGATGCCGGGGATTGAACCCGGGTCGGCCGCGTGCAAGGCAAACGCCCTACCCACTGTGCTATCGCTCCGGCCCCTGAGCCTACTTTTTAAAATTATATTTACAAGTACTAAAATATGAAAAGGGGAACAAGATTAAATAAATTGGGAGATGTGCCCATCATAAAGCTGGTAGAATAAGAAAGATAAGATTTGAACTAAGGATTATTTGAGTCAACGTGACTTTTTCTGGGCTGGAGTTATAGCACAGTGACAGCACCTAACTTGCCTTGTGTGTGTGAGACCCCGGGTTCAAGCTTCAGCAGCACAGACACATTCACATAATCTTACCTGTTGTATGTTCTAAGAGCCTTGATTTTTGCCACTATGGTAGTGAAAGAAGGCTTATGTGATCAGCGAGTGAATGAGAAGAGTCAGACAATTGCAGAAAGCAAATGACAATTTATTTCGCAAGCTGTTAAGGCAAATTTTTCAGGGAAGACTCTTACTCCAGAAATCTTGGTCTAGTGACTTGGAACACAGGAATTTACAAGATCTGCTCTTCGATTTGTTGTAACCAAGACATAGCAGCAGGCTCACATGCTAGTTACAGTAATTTCATTGCATCAGAAACTTGTTTATGGAGTGCTCCGAATATTGTACACTGACTAGCTTTCAGCCTCGCTCTGGTACTTGAGCCGGTAAAGACACTCACTCTCTTCCATCAGGTCTACTGCTTACTTCTGCTGCTGCTCTCACGACGATGCACACTATTGCTCACGGTTATTTCATCAATGTCTTTTCCATGTAAAATGGAATCCCCTCGAAACTGAGATCATACCATTGATGCGCTGATGCTTTATTTGCTCAAAATCTAACTAGCTCGCAATAACATTTTAGTGGCATGTCTTGACTGATTTCAGCATTTCAATGAGCAAAATTGAGTAGTGTCTTAGGAAGTCTTCTGTCTAGTCCAGATATCAGTGTCATATTTAAATCCTATCTGCTTCTTATTCCATGCCAGCCTCCAATCCCAACAGAGAGTTTGACGGTTCTGCTTTTAAGATTATGATTGGTGAGGCTGGAGAGATAGTACCAGCGGGTATTTGCTTTGCATGTAGCCGACCCGGAATGGTATCCCATATGATCATCCCCCAAGCATGGCCAGGAGTAATTTCCTGAGTGCAGAGCCTTGAGTGACTCCTAAGCATTGCCTGGCATGACCCCAAAAGCCAAAAATATCTTGATTGGTATGGAAATTCTTTCTCAAAACTGTGTTCAAAACCAGTCTCCCTGGATTTTATCATGCTACTGATGGATTCCACTTTTACAGTCTATTTTGTTTGTTTGTTTGGGGGCCATACCTGGCAGTGCTCAGGGATTACTCCTAGCTCTGCCTGGCAGGGCTCAGGGAACCATATTTAGTGCTACAAATCAAACTCCGGATAATCACGTGCAAGGCAAATTCCCTACCTGCTGTACTATCAGTTTGATATTGCATTCTTATTGTTGGTAAGGAAGCATGCCTTAACCAAGTGTCAGCACAGAGTTTGTGTTCACTGTGTTAGCTAGGAATGGTGAATGCATCAAACCAGAATTGAAGAATGGTTTGAAGCTATGTGATTGAGTCCAAGTTGTCTTGCATACTACTTATAGAAATCCAGGATTAGAACTCACTGTCTCCAGGTTTTCTCTGCTGACCCAATGAGTCAGGAATTTTTCTTACATGATTTATAAAGACAGGTGCTGTTTCTATATTATATCATGGATTATTGCTCTGAGTCTTTGCAAGACCCCAAAGAGGCATCTTGTATCTGGCTTCTAATATTAATAGATAGTCAATAAATGGTGTTGTCAGAATGTGTTTGTCAGAGTGCCAAGAAAATAGAGCAGAAAGATGATACGGAGATGGTAAGCACACTGGAAGGTCAAGAAGTATGATATGATCCCCAGTCTTGCTTCTGAACCTCCAGCTCACGAACTCATTAAATGCATTACTTTTCTGCAGCAACAGCATACTGTAATGTTTTAATTTATGGTTAAATCGGAAATAGTTTTCTCCTTTTGTCTAGGAAAAAATTAAATAACATTGGAAATATTATTCTCTTTCTTTTCTTCTGGATATTTTTTGATTGTCTGTTTGCTTTGTTGGCCAACTGTGCTCAGGGATTACTTGTGGCGGAGCTTTGGAGACCATATGGCAGGGATTGAACCCCAGTCAGCCTCATGCAAGGCCAGTGCCCTACCCACTATATTATCACCTCAGCCCCTATTTGGAGAGACTTCCTACAGATTTTTAGATTAAAGTCTCAGTAGAGCTTCTGTGTCTGCTCTGTATGTCACTGTCACTGTCACTGTCATCCCGTTGCTCATCAATTTGTTCGAGTGGGCACCAGTAATGTCTCTCATTGAGAGACTTATTGTTACTCTTTTTGGCATATCCAATATGCACGGGCAGCTTGCTAGGCTCTGCCGTGCGGGCTCCATACTCTCAGTAGCTTGCCGGGCTTTCCGATAGGGGCAGAGGAATCGAACACATGTTGGCAGCATGGAAGGCAAAAGCCCAACCGCTATGCTATCGCTCCAGCCCATGTCTGTATGTATATTTATATATACAACTTTTAAAGCATCATGTTTCATCACTGTATCACTGTCATCCTGTTGATCATCAATTTGCTCGAGCGGGCACCAGTAACATCTCCATTCGTCCTAGCCCTGAGATTTTAGCAGCCTCTCTTTACTCGTTCTTCCCAGCGGTGTTACATTGGAGGCTTTTTCAGGGTCAGGGGAATGAGACCCATCATTGTTACTGTATTTGGCATATCGAATACGCCACGGAGAGCTTGCCAGGCTCTGCCGTGCATCATGTTTCATAAAGAAAAAAAGAATGGCTGATAATTACCACATTTAACTGCAACAATGTGGATAAATTATTTTAAAGAAAATATAAGCCTTGGGCTGGAGCAATAGCACAGCGGGTAGGGCATTTGCCTTGCATGTGGCCTACCCGGATTCGATTCCCAGCATCTCATATGGTCCCCTGAGCACCGCCAGGGATAATTCCTGAGTGCAGAGCCAGGAGTAGCCCCTGTGCATCGCCGGGTGTGACCGAAAAAGCAAAAAAAAAAAAAAAAGAAAATATAAGCCTTTAAAATCCTGCATAAGACATGAATGGAACTAGAGGGTATCATGCTAAGTGCAGTCAGAAGGGGAGGGATGGATGGGAGTGGAGAGACAGTTCAGTGCTCTTGCTTTGCATGTCTGTAGCAGTCCCAGACTTGATACCAGGTATAGCACATAGTTTCCCAAGCCCCACAGGGAGTAATCCCTGAGCACAGACCCAGGAGTCAATTCTGAGCACAGCCGGGTCTGGCTCAAATAAAAGGAAAAGGAAAGAAAAGTGTGGGATTTAAAGATGCACAGTGGGGAAGCAACAAATATTCAAGGAAGCAGAACTGAGGAATTCATCCACAGAACTTTGAATATGTGTGTGGAGAGGGGCATGCGTTAAATAGAAGGGGCATTTGGGATCTTGGTGGAGGGAAGTGGGTAATCTAGTCAGAAGTGTGGTGTTGGAATGATGCATGCATGAAACTGTCATTATCAGCATTGTAAATCACAGTGCTTTGATGAAGATTTTAATAAATCAAGGACAACCTGCACAAAAGGGGGGAGCAGATGTGCTCTGTCTTAGAGGTTTTCCAAACGAGGGGCCTCGGTGAATGCCATTCCTTTGAGAGGTGCTGCCCAGAAGTAGCAGCGGTGAAGGAGGAAGCATCTGGCACCTTTGTAAGTGGTCATCGAAGTTGTAGTAATGAAAAAGTGGCAATAGAGGTCCCACTAGACTCCTGGAAAACAAATAGAATGCCTCTCAGGTTGCTTCAGTTATCTTTCGCCGCACAGCAGACGGCCTTCAAACTTAGTACAATGTGAACCTGCAATTAGAGTCGGGCTGAGCCAGGAGCTTCTGCTCCAGATGGCTCTCTCGCCGAGAGAGGGATGTGACGCCTGCAGAGTTCAAGGTATCTGGCCCTGTCTGTTGTCTTTGTCTTTGTGTTCTTCCACGCTGCTCCTGTCTTTCCTAGCAGTCAGCACGGCATCTTCCTCACTCTGCTGTGAGTTTATGAGTGAGTCCCAGGGCCGGGCCACATTCAAGGCCGCAGGAAATAGCTTGCACTTCTGTTCTGTGCCTCCCAAACAGTACCCTCGGGGGGGCACTCCCTGAGATGATTCTGTATTTACTGTTTGACTAGATGGGTATGGATTAACTCATAGCTTTAAAAAACTCCACAGGCTGGAGCGATAGCACAGCAGGTAGGGCATTTGCCTTGCATGCGGCCGACCCGGGTTCGATTCCCAGCATCCCATAGGGTCCCCTGAGCACCGCCAGGAGTAATTCCTGAGTGCAGAGCCAGGAGGAACCCCTGTCATCGCCGGGTGTGACCCAAATATAAATAAATAAATAAACAAACAAACAAATAAATAAATAAATAATAAAAATTGAAAAACTCCAGAGTTCCCAACTTGCCCATTATGAAGAACACTTTTTCCTTTCTAGATCAGTGTTTTCCAACACATGCAATACAACCCGCTGGGCCCAGCAGTGCTGGGGGAGCCCGGGCCCCCACATGTCTGGCATGCCTCCTCCTCTCTCAACCCTCTGAACCTTCTCTCCCACAGTCAATCTCTTGATGGGAGAAGCAGCCAGGAATTGGTGGCAGGTTTCCTAGATGACAAGACCAATGATGGGAAACGAGAAGGACTCCACAGTCCCGTCTCCTCCATTGCTTGAGATTCCTTGCAGGGCGTTTGCCTGTGTTTGTTGTTGTTGTTGTTGTTGTTTTTGTTTTTTGGGTCACACCTGACAATGCACACGGGTTACTCCTGGCTTTGCCCTCAGGAATTACTCTTGGCAATACCATATGGGATGATGGGAATCGAAACCGGGTTGGTCATGTGCAAGGCAAATGCCTTACCCGCTGTACTGTCACTCCAGACCCCGGGTGTTTGGTTTTTATTCGCTCCCTCTCTTACCTTTGTTGTTGCTGTTGTTATGACCAGGGGGTTTCGCCCTTTGTCCTGTTGCTTCCCGAGGGCTTCACATTTTTGTTGTTGAACCATGCACCAGTGATCCCAAAGGCAGAGCTACAGGTAGGGCTGTGCTAGGGATGAACTTGAAGCTACACGTTTGCAAGGCAGGTGCTCGACCATGGCTTATTCCCATGCTGCAAAGTCAGTCTTAATACAAGGAGACAGCCTGAGGGCAAAGGGCAGAGTAGAAGGCAAGTGGGAGAAATGGAGAAGCAAAGACTTGTCAGAACCCCTATGCAGGGTGCTGTGCAGAACAGAAGTTTCCCCAGCGATTTGACCCACAACCCTATTTTTAGAAAAAATAAAATCACTTCATACCCCCAGAAAATGTACTTTAAGGGCACAAATAGAAAGTTTCTCTACATGCACCCAAGGCTGTTGCTGGTTCCAGTCCCCAGCGGGTTGTATTGCATGTGTTGGAAAACACTGATCTAGAAAGGAAAAAGTGTTCTTCATAACGGGCAAATTGGGAACTCTGGAGTTTTTAAATTTTTATTATTTATTTATTTGTTTGTTTGTTTGTTTATTTATTTATATTTGGGTCACACCCGGCGATGACAGGGGTTCCTCCTGGCTCTGCACTCAGGAATTACTCCTGGCGGTGCTCAGGGGACCCTATGGGATGCTGGGAATCGAACCCGGGTCGGCCGCATGCAAGGCAAATGCCCGACCCGCTGTGCTATCGCTCCAGCCTGTGGAGTTTTTTAAAGCTATGAGTTAATCCATACCCATCTAGTCAAACAGTAAATACAGAATCATTATTTTAGGCCACACCCAGCAAAGCTCTGGGGACTGTTGTGTGGGGTATGGAGCCCGGGGCTCCCTCAGTGCAAATCATGTGCTACAACTCTGCCACTGTCTCCCTGGCCCTGCACTAACTTTCTATTTGGCAATGATTTTATTTTATTTTTGCTTTTTGGGTCACACCCGGTGATGCACAGGGGTTACTCCTGTCTCTGCACTCAAGAATTACCCCTGGCAGTGCTTAGGGAACCATATGGGATGCTGGGAATCGAAGCCGGGGCGGCCACGTACAAGGCAAATGCCCTACCCGCTGTGCTATCGCTCCAGCCCTTGGCAATGATTTTAGACTGACAGAAGAGTAATGTGGATAGTATGCAAGGGTTATCCCATATACTGCCCCCTAGCTCCCCTTAATGTCACTAGTTTATAAATTCATGCTACATTTAAGAGATCTAAGAAAGGAATTTTGGCAACAGCTTGGTAAATTTGTTAGTACATTTAACTGAAATACTTCTGTTTCTGTGCCACGGAGGACTGCTTGGGTGGGGGGGGGTGTCTTACTCCTGGCTCATCACTCAGGGAATCACTCTTGGAGGGGCTCAGAGGACCATATGGGGACTGAACCCAGTTCAGCTGCATGAAAGGCAAGCACCTTCCCCACTGTACTATCACTCTGGCCTTTGTGGGTCCCGGCCTTTGGGGGTACTGCTTTGTTGGCTCTCTAGCTACCCTGGACCACCAGAAGAATTTCTCTGGGTGCAGCGTCTGTTGGTAGTACAAGACTGGAAGACATCCAAAGTCAAAATGCAGAGTCTCTGTTAAGTCCCCTATCAGAGGCGGGAGTAAGAGCTGGGCTTTGAGTAAATATTCATTTACATCAGCAGCATTCCTCAGTGCTCCTTTGATGCTTACTTCTCTCTTGTTAACAGTGCTAGAATAAACACATAATTCTGCTAAAATATTAGCAGCGTGTGCTGTGTTCTGTCACTTGCCAAGATTGTTTTATAATAAATACCATCGGAAAAAATACCATTGGCCAACAGCCTCAGCAACTACGTTAATATCTCTAGAGAACAAAGTATGGACTGGGAAAATTCTTTGCAATGAGCAGCAAAATATGCCTCTTTTAGACCACTCCTCATATATACTGATCTTATTCCGTTGAGCCTGGTTTTTAACTGTTTCATTTATTGACAAAAGTATATGTCATTATTTTCTATGATATTCAAAGAGCAAGTCAATATCTTTCAGAAGGTAAATCTAATATGAGGTTTCTTTTAAATATGAGTAGTCCTAAACCAGATGTTTATAATGCGCTTTCATGGTAGAAATTTGTAGATTAAATTAGATATTCATGTTTGTCAAACATAATTTTAATCAATTGGAAGAAATAGGTTTTCTCAACAATTTGATTCACTTTGCTAATACAGTGTTTAAGTTTCAATCAATTCTGTCTGTCCTTTGGAACACAATTCTTGGATTTCCTGTCTGTTTAATCCTGTACCCTCTTCCATTTGTTTATTGGATGCTTCTACATGTAGTAGCCGTCATCATTTCAAAGTCTGAGTGTTCAAACTAATTAATGATCTTTCATCTACTCAAGGACTAGTAAATCAGGAAATAAATAAATCCAGAAATAAATATGCCATAAGCACTCTTTTCAATTTTTCTTTTGCATAGTGACCACTTTCATGACTTGGAACGTTAAAATTATTTTGAATTGGTTATTGTATCCTCTATTTCTCTGGCTTCTGAGTACAATGGTAATAATTGATCTGTTTCTCTCTGTGCATCCTGGCACAGACCCTCCTTTCTCCTGTCTGACCTTGTAGTCAGTTTCTGGATGATGAGTGAAGGGCTCAAGGTACTTGAACCCAGATCCCTCTGGGCCCAAACCATAGGGCGGTAAAAGAGCTGACTAGGAGCAAGAGCATTTAGGTGGGTAAAGTGGATGCACAGGAGTGTTTCCTGGTCACTCAACGCAGCAGAGGACCCCAAGGAGAGCCCCATGGTGCACCTTGGGGGGCCCTGGCTGGAAACTGCTACTTTCTACCTTGTTCTGGGAGCATGTCAGCAGGAGAGTCTGTATCCAATTTTTTTGGGGGGGATAAATTATATATAAAATATTAGAAACACGTAATATGGATCAACTAGGAAATGTTCTGAGCCCATCGTATGAAGAGAATAAAATAACTCTGCCTATCCCAGGAAGGAAATGGTGTGGTCAGTTCTAGAAGTTTAGGAGGCAAAGACAGAATAGATGTCTTGCTGGGCCAAATGAGTAAGGCAGAGGTGCCTGGGCCCACTCTATGACCAGGAGTGGGGAGAGAATGAAGTAGAGGTGGGGCCTTTAGAGCCTCCTGGGTATCATTTTAGGGGGGCCTTTCCTAGCAGGTTTCCATTTTAATTCAGGTCTCCCTTTTCCTAAGGGCTTTATTGTCATTTGATTTCCTGTCCTGCCTGCATGGAATGTCGCTGAGCTTCCTGCACCCAGAGAACCCACAGCTCTTTAGAAAACATAGCCCTGTTATGAAGTCCCTGTCACCATCAAGACAAAGCATCATCTATTATACAAATTCTGCCTGTCTCCATCACACATTATTATTAGTTGTTTTTCTCTTGCTGAGTGAATGAAATCCATTGTCTGGATGAACAGAGTTCACCTGTTGTCATGCTAAATATTACCTGGATGGTTTTCAGTATGGGATGATCACTTATCTTGTGGAGGGTTCTGCATGAACAAACCTTTTCGTTTTCTCCAGATAATTCCCAGGAATGGGGTTGATGGATTCCTCCCCCCCTGGTGAGTGCGTGTTTAACTTCAGGAAACTGTGAAACTCCCTTCCCCTGTGGCCTTGTCATTTTGCATCCTCCCAGCATTGAGGGAGAGTCTCAGTTTATACTTATTCTTAACAGCACTTGCTGCTGTTGCCTCTTTTATCCTTTCTAAGAGTACAAACGTTATAAATAGGGGTGCTGTGGTGGCTCATTGCGGCTTTGATTTGCATTTCCTGAAGGGTTTGAAGATGTTAAACATCTTTCCCTGTGCTGATTGGCTCTGCAGTCCTGTCTATCCAGCAATGTGAGGTGAATTTGAGGTGAATTTGCCTTTTCGGAGAGGAAATGCAGCCAGGGTTCTCCAAGGAAGACCAGTAAGAAGGCATTCCTTTTCCAGCAACAGCGGCGGCTTCCAGCTTTGAGGGGCAGCCATGGTCGTCGAAGGGTTGAATTTCAGAATAGACTGGCATGTCCCTGGTGACATTATGGGTGCATTCAAGTTAGGGTTTCAGAGGCTAAATAAATTGGAGCTTGTGGGGCACAAGCAGAGCCAAAGGTAGTTTCGCTACTAGGTCAAGTTCTGTGATACTTTGGAACTTTGTCTTGGGAAACTTGATCCTGAGTCTTCATGATCTTGCTGGCCACCCAACAGTCCCTTAACCTTCTTTGTTGATGAGCTGGAGTCAACTTCTAAGACCCTAGTCAAGACATAGCACTGTAGCACTGTTGTCTCATTGTTCATCGATTTGCTCGAGTGGGCACCAGTAACATCTCCATTATGAGACTTGTTGCTCCTGTTTTTGGCATATTGAATACACCATGAGTAGCTTGCCAGGCTCTGCTATGAGTGCGGGATACTCTCAGTAGCTTGCTGGACTCTCTGAGATGGGCAGAGGAATCGAACCCAGGTTGGCCACGTGCAAGCCTACCCGCTGTGCTATGGCTCCAGCCTGAGTCAAAATATATATATATATATTTATAATATAAAATATATAATATATTATATATAATACACTATATATACACATATTTAATTATATATGTATATAATACATACATATGTATTATGTATATGTGTATATATACATATATATATATATATATATATATATATATATATAGGGCTGAGATCTCCAAGTCTGCTCGGATTTGGACTGGGCCTTCTCCACCCAGACCCCCCATTTTCCAGTAGCTTGGCAGCCACACCCACAAACTGCCCTCAGCACCGTGTAATCCTACTAATGGCTAACTTCCAGAGACTATAAGACCAAGCTATAGGAAGTATCTAATAGCCTAGTTCTCCCTCTTGGAGAACCTGACAAGTGTAAGAGTCTATTGTCTGCATGGGAGAGCCTTGCAAGCTCCCCATAGTGTATTAATATCCCCAGTACAGTAAAAGATATATACATACCTCTAGGAGAGCCTGGCAAGCTACCGAGAGTATCCCGCCCACACGGCAGACCCTGGCAAGCTACTGTGGCATATTCGATATGCCAAAAACAGTAACGGTAGGTCTCATTCCCCTGACCCTGAAAGAGCCTCCAATCATTGGGAAAGATGAGTAAGGAGAGGCTGCTAAAATCTCAGGGCTGAGTGTAATAGAGATGTTACTAGTGCCTGCTCAACTAAATCGATGAACAATGGGATGACAGTGATACAGTGATATACAATTATGTATGTAACTTAATGTAAATATATATACAAATATATATGTATAAAATCCGTTATTTATGACCACAATAAAACTAAAACTAAGCAACAGACAATCACAAATCCTGGTTGCAAATGTTCAGTTATTTTTGCATATCATTCTCGAGGTTGGTGAAGTAGTTCTGTTGATGTGAGCAGAACGTGTTCAGCCTCTAGAGAGCCTACTGCTGTGTAAGTGGTCCGGGAGTCAACTGCCAACAGGACTTTCTCACAGTTCCTTATGCCCCCCCAATTGTTACGTAGGCTGGCCTAGGCAATGGCATGTGGTGAGTGCGGTGTTGTGAGAGAAGGTGAGTACACTCCAGAGCCTCTTAAGTGACAGGGTGGAAACAACACTGACCCTCTTGCTTCTGTGGTCAGTTGAGGAGGCAAGCCCAGGTTCAAAGGGTGGGGGCGTAGGTGCCACCTATTGGTGTAACTTCCTGTCCAACTTGCAAGGGGCTGATTTGATCGTCTTTATATATATATATATATATATATATATACATATATATATGTATATATATATATGTCAGAGACTTGGACTATGAAGTGAGTATGCATAGGAAAAGAATATTAAGTTGTAATGTCCTGGATGAATGTAGATCCTCTTGTTCCAGTTTTGTAATAACTTGGTATTAGCTATTCGCTTGGGTAACTTAAACAATGGCTGTGACAAACTAACAGAGGCTGTTGGGAGTTGAAAGTCGGGAGGGATTGCTTCTGTCTGTGAGGAAGTTGTTAGTGTTCCTCCCCAAATAGCAAAAACTGTAGGTCTCCTGGGAGATAGACGTGTACATGTTTGGCAGAGGTTAAGAAAGAATAAAGTGTCTTTAAAGTGTAAAATACAATTTTTTTGGTTGGGAAACTTTGCTTTTGAACTGAACCTTCAGAGTTGTAGTGCTTGCATATCTATCTATTTATTTATTTATTTATTTATTTATTTATTTATTTAGGGTGGTTGTGTCACAAATTGGTGGTGCTTAGGGATTACTCCTGGCATTGTGCTCAGGGATTGGTCATTCCTGGTGGTACCTGGGGACCATCTATGGTGCAGGTGATCAAACTGGAGTTGCCCATGCCCAAGGCAGGCACCTTATCTCTGTACTATCTCTCCTACCCTGATGATTCCGTTTTAAAGTAGTTGTCTGCTAAGGAGAATGAGGGCAGAAGAGCAAACATTACAGTACTAGCTCTACCTATCCGTGAGATTGGAATTGTGCAGAAACCGCTGTGGATTGTTCTGTTTGTTTGTTGTGAGTTGATGGATACATGGTGGGTCCATGGATGGGACAGTGGCTACAAAAACCACTTGTTTTTCCCAGCGCTTTCTGGAAAATCTCAAATGTGCTCTTCACAGAAGAAAATTTGGTAAGTGCTGTAGGAGGATCTTTTTATTTATGAGGTTAGTTATGGCTGTTTTCCCTTTTTTCTGAAGACTTGACATTTGGTTCAACATAGGCATTTCACAAGCCATCCATTCAAGAATCAGGGATGCTGTCTCGTTTGCCAAGACATCAAAAATCAGATGGGCCAGACATGTAATGCGATTCAGAGACGACCGCTGAACTAGAGCTGTTACTGACTGGATTCCACGGGAAGTCAAAAGACTGTGTGGCCACCCACCAACGAGATGGTCAGACTTCTTCGTCAAAACCCTAAATGAACGGTTTGAGGCTCTTCCAGTTCCTGGAGCGAGCAGATATCATTGGGCCACACTAGCATGTTTCAGGGACAAATAGAGACGTTACTGGTGCCCACTCGAGCAAATCGAAGATCAACGGGAAGACAAGTGATACAAGTGAAGTGATCCATTCAAATGGAGCCATTTATGGACCCAAGGAGGAGGCCAGGCTGCATTACAGCCACTGCTCGCTCTTCTTGCCCCAGTGCTGGCAGCCAAGAATCTACTTTCTTGTTCTTTTTTTGGCTGGGGAGGGAATGGGGGGTTGGGCCACTTGTGATGTTGCTCTGGACTCCTGGGTTCACTCCTGGCAGTGCTAGGGGAATCCTCTGTGGTGCCCTGGAACAAACCTGAATCAGCCACGTGCATGGCAAACCTCTTGACCCCTACACAATATCCCCTGTCCCCTCTTTGTGTTTCTATGAATTTTTGCCTCTTCTGGACATTTTATTTATTTATTTATTTATTTTTGCTTTTTTGGTCAAACCTGGTGATGCTCAGGGGTTACTCCTGGCTCTGCGCTCAGGAGTTACTCCTGACCATATGGGATGGTCATATGGAATGCCGGAGATCGAACCCAGGTTGGCAAACGCCCTACTGGTGTTACTACCACTCTGTCCCTCTTCTGAACTTTTATATCAATAAAGTCCTACAAAGTGTGTATGTACCCTTTTTCTGAGCATATTTTTTAAGGTTCATTCACGGTCCTGTGTATAGGACCCTATCATTTCTTTTTGTTGTTGACTAATCTTCTAATCATGCGGCTAGATCACTTATTTCTTTATTTTAAATATATATTTTGGGGCTGGAGTGGTAGTAAAGCAGGTAGGGCCTTGCACGCGAACGACCTGAGTTCAATCCCCGGCATCCCATATGGTCCCCCAGCACTGCCAGGAGTGATCCCTGAGCATTACTGGGTGTGACTAAAAAAAAAACAAAAATAAATAAATAAATAATTAATTTTTATACAGTTGCGAATGTAACATTCAAAAGGCTTCTCACCCTTGTGTGTCTTGAATTGTTTAGTGAGGTAGGATGAAGAAGAAAAATCTTTGCCACATCTGACACACGGATAATTCTTCTCTCCAGAGTGAGTTCACGTATGGACCGTGAGAAACGACCTTTGAGAAAATGCCTTGCCACATTCCTGACACACAGAGGGTTTCCCTGCAGTGTGGACACACGCATGTTTAGTAAGGTCTGAGGACTGAGCGAAGGCTTTGCGACACTCCTGACACACATAGGGTTTCTCTCCCGTGTGGAGTCGCTGATGCTTCAAGATGTGTAAGGACTGGGTGAAGGTCTTGCCACAGTCCTCACATGCAAACGGCTTCTCTCCCGTGTGGTTTCACATATGTTTCATGAGAAGAGAAGAATGAGCGAGGGCCTTGCCGCACTCCTGACACGCAAAGGGCTTTTCTCCTGTGTGGCAACGCTTTTGGATGTTGAGTCTTGATGAACTGCTCAAGGTCTTCCCACAGATGTCACAGGGCAATGGCTGCACCCTGATGTGCGTTCGAACATACTTTGACAGCTGTGAAGGAGCAGCAAACGCTTTGCCACACAGCTCACACATATAGGCTCTCTCCCGAGTGAGGGCGAAGGACTAGGCCTGAGGCCTTGCCGTGGGGCTCACGTGTAGAGCGTTTCCCCGCACTGTGGTTCTTCCTGTGAGCTTTAATTTTCTTCAAACACTCGAAGGTTCATCCGCATTCCTGGCAGGCATGGGCCCCGAGTCCAGTCTGAATTTTACTGCATGTGTTCAGGGAAGAGAATCCTTTCCCTGCCGACCACCATGGCAGACATTCCTCCCACCGGCCGGTTGAGTCTTCAGAAGCTCATCTGAAGGTGCGTTTCTTGAGTGTGCTGAACCTGTTTCTGTTTTCCTTTTCTTCAGAAGAGATCCCATCTGCCTGATCATTCCCAGGGGGAGGAAGGCATGGACTTTCTCTCAAGTCTTGGTCAGATTTATCCCTTTCAGACGCATTCCACAAGAGCTCAGGGCTCGGCTGTTCAAAAGAGCATGATTTAAACATTTCTATAGGAAACGGGACGACCTATATGAAATCTAGAACCAGAGGCTGGAAAGATAGTACTGTGGGTATGGTGCTCGCCATGCAAATGGTTGGCACGTGTTGGAGCTTAGGTACCATGGTTCCCCAAGCCTGCCAGGAATAATTCCTGAGAACAGAGCCAGGAATAAACCGTGAACACAGATAAGTGTGTCCCAAAGAAAATAATAGTAATAATAATAAAATAATATGCCTGGGAGAGCCTGGCAAGCTCCCTGTGGTGTATTCATACGCCAATACAGTAACAATGATGCGTCTCATTCCCCTGACCCTGAAAGAGCCTCTAATGTGGCACTATTGGGAAGGACGAGTAAAGAGAGGCTGCTAAAATCTCAGGGCTAGGACGAATGGAGATGTTACTGCGCCTGCTCGAGCAAGTCAAAGATCAACGGGATGATAGTGATAGTTATAGTGATATAAAGTTGTGAATATTCAGTATAGTCAGTATTCCAACACCAATCCCACCACTATTGTACTCCCACCACCATAATTTCCAATTTTCACAACAACCTCTCAAGGCTGCCCCTATAGCAGGCCCTGAATAATTTATTTGGACTGCTTGTTATAATTCACTAACTATGATCAAAGAATATTTCCTTAGAAGAAAGTGTGTGAATGTTGTAGCTCACCATGTAGCCATTAAACTTTTGTAGAAGAGATTACTAACATGTTGTTACAGGTTAAACCTTGTTCATTTATATTTTCTTAATAGAGATTGGTTACCTTCTATTTTACAAGATCACTTCTTCTTTAGCCATTAATCAGTTGACAAACATTTGGGTACTTTTCACTTTTGGGTTACAATGCACTGTACCACTGTCATAGTATTGTTATCCCTTTGTTCATCGATTTGCTCAAAGAGGCACCAGTAATGTCTCTATTGTAAGACTTGTTTTTGGCATATTGAACACACCACGGGGAGCTTGCCAGGCTCTGCCATACAGGCGGGATACTCTCGGTAGCTTGCTGGGCTCTCTGAGAGGGATGGAGGAATTGATCCCGGGTCAGCCACGTGCAAGGCAAATGCCTTACCCGCTGTGCTATCGCTCTAGTCCTGTGAGTAAAATTCTTATGAACATTGTAAAGTCTTTTGGAAATGTATTTTTTCAGTTATTTTTTCCTTTTTTTTGGTGGGGGCACACTCAGTGATGTTCCTCAGCTTTGCACTCAGACGTCACTTTGGGTAATAAGGGGGACCATTCGGGATGCTGGGCTCTACCTCGGCCTGCTGCATGCCAGGCAAGCCTCTTGCCTACTGTACTATCTCTCCAGCCTCCTGCCTGGGAGTGGAATTTCTGAGGTGCTGACCTTTAAACAGATTAATTGTTTAGACTAATTTGGTAAATATGGTAGTTGGTTTTGCTGGGAATATAATTCTTTGGTTTAACTCAGGTGTGACTACAGGGCATGTTATTAAGTAAACATCTGGGAAGAGTTTCCGAAAGCAACTTGACAGATGCTTTGAAGTGACAGCCTCAGAGTGGCCATTGTGGATTGGCAGATTTGGGTGAGTGTTTTGAAGAGGCTGTACATTCTGCCATGTGTTTCTAAGATGAACTACATTTGTAAGAAGTGGGATTTGTTTTCTCGTAAATTTAAAATCTCCTTTGTTTTTGTTTTGGGATCATATCTGGCAATTCTAAGTGCTTACTCCTGGCTCTGCACTTAGGAATGACTTCTGTCAGTGCTCAGAGGACTATATGGGATGATGGAGATCAAACCCAGGTCAGCTGCATGCAAGGCAGATGCCCTACCTGCTGTACAATTGCTCTGGCCCCTGAAATCTCCTTTATATTAAGAAACCATGCTTTATAAAAATATTGATGAGTTTTAGATGTATAATATCAATTGTGACATGTTTTTTGTCTTTTCCTTTTTATCATTTTTAAATTGAATTTCTGTTGAGATATACAGTTACAAAGCTGTTCGTGATTAGGTTTTAGTCATACAATATCCCAACACCCACCCCTCCACCAGTGTACATTTCCAGCACCGATGTTCCCAGTATTCCTCCTACCAACCCCCCTGAAGCTATAACATCTTATATTTCATTCTAATTCTATGACATATCACACATACTTTCTACTCCCATGCCTACATAGGTGATTTGTATGAAATGATTCTTTGTCCATGACTTGAAAATGTTACATAATGTTATTGGTCTATCTAGTAAGAGAGGACAAAGTCTCTCTCTCTCTTTATATTTTTGAATGCTATTTTTCCTATAGGGAGAAAACATAATGAGAAGAAAAGATGACACAGCAAGTGATGATGTTCAGCTTTTCCCAGAATGCTCTAATTTATAGTTACCTGCTGCTGAGTGGAAACCACGTGGGCATACTTAGAATTTGCTGAAGTGGTTTCTTGCCTTTTCTTCCCTGTGGGCTGTTAAAATTCTTCAGCCTAAGAGATTTTTGAACTAGGGGAATATCGCTTTTTTTTTTCTAACTGTGCAGGACGGATGTTTTACTGAAATGCTTTAGAACCAGGTTGTGGAAATATTTGAAAGGATCACAAAAGTTTATTCACATAATTTAAATGCATGTCTTTTGCTGAATATTTGTCTCAGAAGTTTTCCAAATCAGTGTGACTAAATGTATTGCATCATCGGTTACTTTATCTAGGTGTCACATGTGTGGTTCGGCATATTACAGTGAAATGTTCTCCTCCTCCTTAAGTGTGGAGGCTTTGAACTACTTGTCTTAATTGTTGTTATGGCAAGTCCCAAGCTGCCTGTGTTACTGAATAACAAGATGTCTTTGGAAGAGGCTTTCTCCCATCAGGGCAATCTTTTTGAACTGTGTATGTCCCCTCTTCTACACAAGGGAACCGATTATTCTCTTTTGCTCCCTGCTAGTACAATTGTAGCAAATCCTTGTTGGCTCCTGATTCAAAGCATGTGAATGTCCAAGCAGGAGGCCACATTGGTCTCTTTATGTGCTCTGCAAGGCAGAGTGGGATTTTTATGAAATTTGTGAAATCAATTTTTGTGAAATCAAATAATTGGGCAAATTTTTTGTGAAATCAAATAATTGGGGAAACACTTGTCTTATGCAAAAGTCTTTCCCTAGATCTTGTCTCACCATCTACTGGTTAATCTACCAGAAAGTGTTATCCAAACATCCATGTCCCTGTCACTGGCCCAAATCTTATGATAGCGAATTATCTTAGCCTTAATGCAGCTTACCATTCTAGTGGGTTAGTACACTGGAAAAATAAGAGAATAATATAGGAATTAATATAATGATATTATGTAGCACTGTAGCCTTGTAGCACTGTCATCCCATTGTTCATCGATTTGCTCGAGCGGGCACCAGTAACATCTCCATTGTGAGACTTGCTACTGTTTTGGGCATATTGAATATGCGACGGGTAGAGCCAGGTAGCTTGCCAGGCTCTGTCTTGCAGGCAAGATACTGTAGGTAGCTTGCCGGGCTCTCCGAGAGGGATGGAGGAATCGAAACTGGGTTGGCCACATGCAAGGCAAATGCCCTACCCAGTGTGTCATAGCTCCAGTCCTAATGATATTCTAAGTAACATAATAATAAGTAATGTTCAGTTGGGGTCAAGTTAGATTCTGCTGTCTGACAGTTCATCTAAATGAAGAGAAGGGCAAAGGGGGATGATTGGCAGTGATGGAAGATCCCATAGGGGCTTGGAGCATGCTCTGGAGCGGGGTAGAATGTCAGTAGATGATATAAACACCACCCTTCCAATGTGTTTGAGGTTTGGGAAATAAGTTTCTACAATAGCTCTGACATAGAAGCAGCCCAAACCAGTGTTGTTGTTATTGTTGTTGTTTTGTTATTATTGTTGTTCTCCGTTACTCCTGGCTCTGCACTCAGGAATTACTCCTGGCTATGCTTGGAGGACCACATGGAATGCTGTGGATTGAACCCGGGGTCGGCCGCAGGCAAGGCCAACGCCCTACCCGGCGTACTATGGCTCTGTCCCCACTAGTGTCCTTCAGCCCCTTTCTTTTCTTTTTCTAGTGAGGGGGCATGTCCAGTACTGTTCTAGGTCCTGTGGTCAGGCACCACACCTGGCTTTGTGTTTCAGGGCCACACTTGGTAGTGCTTGGGGGGGGGAGAGGTGGGAACCATATGGAAGGCCAGAATTAGAACTATTGTTGTCACCGCAGTCATATGCAAAGGAAGCGCCTTAACCTGATTGAGCCCTCTTCAACCTTCTATTTATACCACTGAGCCCGCACCTGTCTGGCATACCAGTCAACAGAGCAGTGTTTCTAACCAAAAAGGGAGACCAGTGGCTTTCACCCTTTCTACACCTGCCAGCTGGCACCGGTCTGTGTCAGACCAGACTATGGTTCAAGAACACTGGCCTGTACAACAGGTCCAAGGAAGAAGTAATCACTGTGTGTGTAGTATTGTAACTAGACAGAGAATTCATTCTTCTGCTGACTGACATCAGCGGTCATCCGAACATGTACTTTGTTCTAGCATAAATCATAGCTGTAGGACAATCTTTTTGTTTATTAAAAGATGCTTAAAATTTTTAATAAAATGGCTTAAATTGAGAAGGTGGTTTAAAAGTTTTTAGCTTGTTTCTCCTCCTGCTATTTTTTTTGTCTCATCTACTTTCCAAACCTCAGTGACCGAATGATTAAGGTCAGGGACATGGAGGTTGAGAGGAGCTGGGAGTTACTGGTGGAGCAAGTTAGTAATGAGTCTCTTTCACTCTTTCTCTTCCTCTCTCCCTCTCTTTCTCCCTCCCTCTCTCTCTCACACACACAGTCTAAATTATATGACGGATTCAATTCTCTGGAAGCTTACTACAAAGTTACAGCATTGTATACCTGTCTAATAAGAAGGCATAATTTAAAAAGAATCCTTTTTCATCATCTGCCCAGTTCCATTTTGTCTATCTGTCTGTCTGAGACATAATAGTTCTGTCCCTTACGTTCTTGATTCCTTGTCATTCTTTTACCCTTTCACATTCCTTAGATTCAGTTTTCATTCCTGATTCTTGTCAGTCAGAAATCCTCTCAGTTGAAATTATCTATTCACACTCCCCACTCCCCGAAACATCTAATTTTCAGATTACTCAAATTAGAAACTTGCCCATTTACAAGCCTGGCATTCTTCTACGGCCTAACATTGGACCTTATGTATTCTGTTATACACAGTTTTTGCTTTATCTTTTTCTGCTTCATCATGAAAGCATTTTAAATTTAAGTCTTTGCATTAATAGCTTCTCTGGGACTACATATGATTTTTCTTTCTTCTGGAAATTTATATTTTCTTCTTTGGTATTGGGTATTGAAACATGAGTTTGATATTGGATGAGTTCTTACTTGACCTTGTTTTCTCTGTATGTCAGCGGACTCCTTGCTCTCACTACATTTATTGGAATTGTTATAATTAAAAATGGGAAGAGATTTTAATGGCAGGGATAGAATGATTTTTAGATGACAACGGTCACCAAAAATGTCTAATCATTTGAGTCAAATTAGATGTGGGGTCATGTTAGTTAATGTTCTTGTTTGATTTTAGTATTTTCTTTTGTCTGAAGAAATGTAAACTGTATTTAGAACTTATTTTGCATTGCAATAGCTAATCTTAGATAGCAAATACCTAAGAACAGTCTCTTCATTTTTGTTTCTTTGTTGAGTTATTTTCCAGATGTTTCCCACCACAAGCAAATTTGTGAAATCAGTTGTCTCTCATTGCCTAATTCCCTGGTTTGCTTCCCGAGGGGATTTAAAACAAAGATTTTGGGGCTGGAGCAATAGCACAGCGATTAGGGTGTTTGCCTTGCACGTGGTGTGGCAGACCTGGGTTCGATTCTCAGCATCCCATATGGTCCCCCAAGCACTGCCAGGAGTAATTCCTGAGTGCATGAGCCAGGAATATCCCCTGTGCGTGACCCAAAAAGCAATAAATAAATAAATAAATAAATAAATAAAATAAAATAAGAAAAAACAAGGATTTCTCCTGATTCGTTGAAAATAGCCATTCTGTTAGCTTTGACAATATTATTTTGGTGGAAAAGCAACCTGTTTTTGTTATTGTCTCATTTTTTTCTGTTTCATTACTTATTACCTGAACATCAAAAACCTACTCAAAAACTAATTTCAGACAGTCTCAAAAGAATAATTTTAATTTAAGCCACCAGCCACTAGTAATTAGGAAGATTTCAACACACCAATAAAAATATTATCAAAATTTGCATTTATTATAGTCAAAGGAAAGGGTAAAAGCAATTACAGAAAAATTTAATTAGGTTCGAGCAAAACTTGGGAAACAAATTTATTTGAAGTCAATAAGCTGACTTTTTAAGCTTTTTATACAGAATTATTTGCACTAAAATACTACTCATTATTAAAAGTTATTTTTTTTTTGCTTTTTGGGTCACACCCAGCATTGCACAGGGGTTACTCCTGGGTCATGCACTCAAAAAATTACTCCTGGCGGTGCTTGGGGGACCATATGGGATGCTGGGAATCAAACCCGGGGCGGCCATGTGCAAGGCAAACGCCCAACCCGCTGTGCTATCACTCCATCCCTAAACGTTAATTTTTGTCTTTGATTTTTTTCATTGGTGCAAATGGCCTTCTCTGGAACTGGAGTTCAAATCATTAGGCTAATGATTTTTGCTTCCATACATGAGAAAAAATAATTTAGATGGAAAAAACACAAAACCAGAGGTGAGATTAACTTTTTTTAACTTTTTTTATTTTTATTTTTTGAGATTAACTTTTTTTAAGTGGAGGAATTGTTAATGGAGGTTGTCCTGATAGAGTCTTGAAGAGTGGAAGGATTTTGTTTCAAATATTACTGTTGTTTCTTGACAGCATTGAGTGGAATTGCCCAAACTCTGCTAGCACAGTAATATCATGAGAAAATCCATGGTACACTAAGTAACGAAAGCTGGACTAGCAGGACTTTCTCTCCTTAGAGTTTGATCTTTTAAGAAAAACAAACTTAGCTCTAATTGCCTATTTATTAACTGATCACTTTTCACCTTTGGATCCAGTTTTTAGCTTCAATTACCATTTAAAGTTTATAAATAAATTATTGACTTGAAGCAACATTTTTTATTAGAAGGCAGTCCAGCTTTGATATTAAGGAGGCAGTCTTACTCACTGTTCAGATCTTTATTACTTTGCATTGACATTTTAAAAAGCAAACAATTCTTACAAGTGAAATAATGTTGAATAAATGAACAATTGGAGCAAGCAAAAGTGCTCTTGATGCTGGATAATGATCAAGAGTCAGTCAACACGAACATTTAGTACATTTTTACTTAGGGTGTTCATGTCAGGATTTTCAAATCAGGATTGAAGGTGTTCAAATCGACACATCTTAGAATGTTGAAAAGGGCACTATTAATCCCTTCACCAGAGTAACAGGTGTTGCCAGAGCTTGTCCTGGTGATCTGGCAATCTGTCAAGCCTTAGCTGCGATGTTTTCTTTTTCTCCCTTCCATGTGTTTTCAAGTGCTACCCTGTTGTGGAGATCCAGATCTGAAACCCAGCAAGAAGGATCACTGGAGTATTTTTGGCTTTACTTTATCTGAAAATTGTTCTGACTTAATAAAGTTTTCTTTTTTCAAAATATACAGTTGGAACATGCTCATACATCTTTCCTTGCAGCTGGAGATCTCCACCCTTGTCGCTTCTGGTGTAACTACTTGAGCTCTGTGCTTTGAAACTAGTTTAATGTCCTTATTATTCCTGAAGGGCCACCCTGGCCAGGGACCCCCAAATCCCCAGACTCTTTGATACAATATTTATAATCTTATTGTCTGGGCTTCCTGGCAGAGCTGGTTGTGGGTAGCTTTGTCAAACAAAACTAAGTTACTATGCTTGTCCCGAACCTTGCCTCTGCGCCACTTCTTTTTCTTCCTTGATCGTTAGGTCTTTGTCTCTTTTGATCGACTTTCCAGCATTTTTCTTTTTCTTGTCATCCTTGGCGGCGTTGTGAAGCTTGGAGGGCAGCACCTACCACCGCAGTCTTGCTAAGCTGTTAGACAAAAAACTCTTAAATGAGGGTCAGAGTACAGCAGGGAGGGCATTTATTTGCCTTGTGTGAGGCTGACCTGGGTTCAATCCCTATTATCTCATAAAGTCCCCCGAGCACTGTCAGGAGTAATTCCTGAGTTTGAGCCAGGAGTAACCCCTGAGGATCACTGGGTGTCGCCCCCAACACAAACACACAAAACTAAACTCTTTGTAGTTAATCATGACCTGAGTACTCATTTAAATGTCAGATGATAAAAAGTACCACCTGGACCTAGATGTTTAATTAAGGTTAGGGGGCTACACCTGGCAGTGTTCAAGGCTTACTCTTGCCTCTATGCTCAGGATTCAGTCCTGGAAGGGCTCAGGGAACTCTATGAAGTGCCAAGGATCAAACCTGGGTCATAGACCTGCAACACAAGCACGCTAGCCCACTGAGCTATCACTCCAGCCCCAGGGACCTAGACATTTTAATACCAGCCAGTTCTTCATAGGAGAATTTTATAATAGAAATGATAATTTGAGAATAACATAATTGTAGTATTCTGAGCAGAATTATAATTGCATTTTACCAAAATAATTACCTTTTACTAAGTGTTTATTAGAAAGAACAGAACTTTTTCTAATTGCGTACATGCTTATTGTAAATAGACCTCTTAATGAAAAGAGTAGAGACAAAAGTAAAAATCACACATTATTTTTATCAGTAGTTTGATATATTTCCTTGCATTAGTTTTTCTGTATATTAATATACTGTACTAGTACATGCACACATGTGGTATCTACCTGCGGTACCTCCCACTCCCGTCCGCATGTCTTCTGGAATTCACAACCTTATGTAAGTCCCTTCTTGTGGCAACTTTGAGGGTACTTCTATGAACAGACAATGACAGACTGTGAATTTAGGATGAAGAGACATAAAACAGAGGTCTAGGAACTTGACTTGCACTGGAATGTTCCCAATTTGATCTCTGGCATCACATAGGTTCCCTGGAGCACCATCTGGAGTGATCCCTGAGCACAGAGCCTGATTTTAGCTCTGAGCATCTCCAGGTATGGCCCTAAATACCTACACACACCTCCAACAAATGATGAGTTTTTTATTTGTTTTGGGGCCACACCTGGCTATGCTCAGTACTTCCTCCTGACTCTGTGCTCAGAGATCACTCCTAAAGTGCTCAGAGGACCCTGTTCGGTGCAGTAGATCCAATCTGGATTGGCCATGTGCAGGGCAAGCACCCTACCTGTGTACTATCATTCCAGCCCAGCCCCTGAACATTTTGCTTGCCAACTCTAGTTTAAAAAAGTTAACCTACTTGAGAAACTCTATCTCTTGGTTATTTAATATGTATTTCTTATATTTTCACAAAATTATTAGTTGGCTAAAGTTAACTAAATATTAAAATATAAAACATTTGCTAAATATATAGCTTAAATCACTATACCTGCTAGTAAATATATAGAGATTAGGATATATGTAATTATTGTTGTTGTTTTGGGGCCACACCCAGTGGTGTTCGGGGAATCCTCCAGGCTCTGTACTCAGGAATTATTTCTGGTGGGCTTGGGGAACCATATAGGGTGCCAGGGATTGAACCTGGATTGGTTGCATGCAAGGCAAATGCACCACCTGATGTACTGTTGCTGTGGCCCTGGTATCTATACTTTTCATCATGCACTTTACAAAAATGTAGGAGTACTCCTATTTATTCAGTCATTGATTAAGCTGATTGAATTGGGCATGAACTTCACATTGCTTTCTCGTATTTTTAAAAAAATATTTCAATTGAATATCCATGAGAAGTACCATTACAAAACTGTTTAAATTTTGTTTTCAGTCATACAACGATGCAGCAACCATCCTCCCACCAGTGTACATTTCCCACCACCAATGCCCCTATTTCTTTACCACCATTCCCTACCACCCTCCACAAAACAAAACCTCCCTCCATGTGAGGCACTTTCTTTCCTTCTTTCTTGCTCTCTCTCTCCTTTTCCTTTTGTGCATTATGGTTTGCAATACAGGTGCTAAGAGGTCATGGTGCTTGTTCAGGGCATTCAGTATTACTATTGGGATGGTAAAGCTGGAATAGCATTTCAATTGGTTGGCTGCTTTGGGGGGTGGATGTCACTGCCAAGGCTTCTGAAAGAACATGGAGGTGGAGGTAGATAGCCCATTCCAATCTCCCAAAACCCGCATACCCGAATTTTCAATAGATTATATCTTGGTGAGGTCCGTCCTGAGATGGTGTAGTCAGGTCAGAGGTATGGCGGCAATTTTGGATTGTGGAAGCAAGTGGCTTCTGGGGGCTCTGCATGGGCAGACCCCAGGCCAAACCATCCCCTTCTGATTTACCTCACCCAGTCTGTTCAGCCATGTGCGGGTCCAAGATTAACTGTGGCTTTTGATCTATTTGGTGATTTATCCATGGGTCTCTGAAATAAGGCCAATAAATGAGCTTGTATAGCTGAACCGGAGGTATTTTGTGGGTGTGGCTCCCACACATCTAACTTTTGGCCATTTAATGTTTAATTTCTTTCTTTCTTTTTCTTTTTTTTTTTGATTTTTGGGTCACACCTGGTGATGCACAGGGTACACCTGGCTTTGCACTCAGGAATTACTCCTGGCGGTGCTCAGGGGACCATATGGGATGCTGGGATTTGAACCCGGGTCGTCCGCGTGCAAGGCAAACGCCCTACCCGCTATGCTATCACTCCAGCCCCGGAAAGGGATAATCTTATCCCAGGGCCCCACCCCTGTAACCTTATTTAAGCCTAATTTCCTGCTCAAAGGCTCATCTTTTAGTAACTTGGGAATCAAAGACTCTGCATATGATTTTGAGGATAGTCAAACTTCCAGTCCATAGTAGCAATACGGAAAGAGAACTAATTGTACCCCCTTACATATTGCTTCTGTGTACTTGTGAAAATTGGAGACTTTTAAATTTGATAGTTGAGTAGAAGTTCCTGCTGAGTTTTAATACATCAAACAGAGGCAGAAGTTATATTAAGTTCTTTACACTGTGATCATTTATGCAGAATTTGTGGGTGGTAAATTTAGGTCAATTAAAATGTGATTTTTAATACAGTATTAGGAAGAAATCAAATAATTTCAAATCTCTAACTTAGATGGTTGACGTTCAAATCCAACTTGGGTTTTGCAAATGGTAATAGTTAAGCTGTGGTTGGGACATTTCAATTCTCTGCCTCCAAAGGCAGGTTTTAATAAGTCACGGAAATAGCAATCTCAATGGCTTCCGAACAGCAGGATAGGAAATTGTTATGTATTATTTATTATATTAGGAAATGAAATATGCCTTTCCAATTGTCATCACCTTAAAACACATTTCAACGATTGATTAAGGAGAAACCAGAGGAAAATTTTCTCTTCTTCATTTATTTGCCTGATGTCTTTGCTATAATTTGTAGAAATGAGCTCATCTGTCTCATGGCAAATCTCTGCAGGTTTTAAGTATTCCCAAACTTCACTAATAGAGTAGCTTAGTAGCAGTTCATTTGTAGGTAAAATATTAAATGTTAAATTTTTAACCTTTAACAGTGACTCATCAAGAGAACATCAGTGTCATATTTAAAGCTAATACTCTTGATTCATTAAATCACTCCAGTCAAGCATTAAAATAACTGCTTACTCTCTCTAGAGTGGCAGCCAATAAATGATGGCCCATGGGCCAAATTCAGTCTTTCGAGCGCTTTTTTTATGGCCTGTGAGCTAGGAATCGGTTTTACATTTTTAAGGCATTGAAAAAAGCCATGAGCATTTTGTGATACAGGAAGATTACACGAAATTCAAATCTTAGTGTCCATAAATAAAGTTTTATTGGAACCAGACACACTGAATTGGTGTACTGTCTCTGCTTTTCTGCTACCATGCTTGAATCGAGTATTTGTGACAACCACTATGGCTTTCAAAGTCTCAAGTACTTACTATTTGAGTTTAAACAGAAAATGTTTACTGACCTTCACTATAGATGTTGGTTGTTTGCTTGTTTTTTTGGCAGTTCTTGGCAGTACTCAGGGCTTACCCCTGGCTCTGTGCTCAGGGGACTATATGTGGCCTGCTCTATGTTTTTGTACCTCCTTCGCTCACACTTTGTGACCCTGTAAAACAACACTAGAGCACTCGGAACATGAGGAATCAGGCAATAGTCAGATAAAGCTCATTTTAAATTTTTCATTTTAAATTTTTAGGGAAGAGATTATTCTACTGTTTACCCTGATGAATATTTTCACTTACATTCATAATACAGCAACAAAGACATAGTGCAAGAGCTTTTATCTGTGACTATTCAAAGTGATCATAGATTTCCAGGAGTCTGAATTATCTAAGTGTATTCACCGTTCCTTGTACGTGACTGACATATCTTTTAGTATGGAGGTGATCATTAGCTCTTTAATTTATCTCCTTCCAGCATTTTAAAAACAGTGTCAATCAGTGAACTGTGTTCTTGCATTATAATTTTATTTTATCCTCTCAGTAACTCTGCAAGTACATTCCATTTTTCAATACTAATGGTGAGGAAACAGGTCCCAAGAAGTGACAGACATTATTTGCCAAACATTTCATAGCTAATCAAAGGTCACTGCAGAAATCACACCTTAATGAACCTAACTTCAAAGCTTTACTCAGAGCAGTTTTTCTGATTTCAATGCAGAGGATGAATGTCATTAACAGGGTCAGAAATTTCCCCTAACTCACTGACAACCCTCAATTCAGTGTCTTCCATCCTTCCGAATGCACGTCTTCATAGCTTTCTGCCTTTCCACCCCTCCCTCCCTCCGTCCCTCCCTCCGTCCCTCTCTCCGTCCGTCCGTCCCTCCCTCCCCCCTCCTTCCATCCATCCATCCATCCATCCATCCATCCATCCATCCATCCATCCTTCCTCCTCTCCCTCCCTCCCTCCCTCCCTCCCTCCCTCCCTCCCTCCCTCCCTCCCTCCCTCCCTCCCTCCCTCCCTCTCTCCCTCCTTCCATCCATCCTTCCATCCATCTATCCATCCTCCAATTCCCCACTCACTCTTACTAGTACTGTGAACATCAATTGCTCATCAAGCATATAGTCTGGTCTCTCCAACATGTGAGCTACAATAGGCACCAGGAATTGTGAGTAAAGAGACCTGGTATCTGGTCTTGGGGAGGTAAACATTATTTTTCACCTGCCAGAGTCATACAGAAGCTGAGTCTTATTCTCGCAGGCATCTTTAGAGACCACACAACTCCATGCCATGCAGAGGTTGATGTTATACACAGCTTCTTATTTACCCTCTCAAGAGTTACTTGATGTAGACTTCTTGGATGTTTGGTTTTTACATATCATCTAATAAAATGCAGATTGCCATTTCACTTTTTGTTTGACCATACCCAGCAGTGCTCAGGAATTAATCCTGGCTCTGCAAGCAGGAGTCACTCCTGGTGGGCTTGGGAACCATATGGGATGCGATGGATTGAACCTGGGTCGGCTGCATGCAAGGCAAACAAATGCCTTACTCACTGTGCTAATGTTCCAGCCCCAAGACATTTGCAATTTTTTCTCTTTTTGCATCACACCCAGTGATGCACAGGGGTTACTCCTGGCTCATGCACTCAGGAATTACTCCTGGCAGTGCTCGGGGGACCCTATGGGATGCTGGGAATTGAATCCGGGTCGGCCGCATGCAAGGGAAATGCCCTACTCGCTGTGCTATTGATCCAGCCCCAAGACATTTGCATTTTTAATTGCAGGATGAAAACATATTAAAAAAGATAAATGGAAAGGCCAGAGAGATAGTGCAGAGGATAAGAAGTATGTAGTTGACCTGGGTTTGATCCCTGGCACTGCACGGCCCCCTAAACATCACTGGGTGCAGCCCCGGAGGCCTCCCGAGCACCAACAGAGTGGCACTTCAGGACCAGAGGAGATCTGCATCCTCAAGCACTTGCATTGGACTGTTGGTCCTGTTGGCTGAGAATGTCCAGAAGGTGCCTCTGGGCCTCCTGAGCTCTACTTGACAGATTCCCCCAAAGAATAAATTAATACTAAATAAATAAGTGGAACACTTTCCATTAGTATTTCCTCCAGAGCTGCCAAACACATTCAAATCCTAATATTTTTTCTATATATGTGTCTACGTAGAATGTTTTGTTATGTTTTCTTGATCTAATCACATTTAAAGATTTTTCTTATTACATGTGACCTAGAGCAAATAGAAGCAGGCAGGGGTAATGAATAGATTTGACCTCTTGGGTCAACACACATGGCCTGGTTCAGGGAAGCCTCGTGCGCTTTTCAAAGGATTTTGCTGGTGAAAGTTGAAAGCGTTGTGTGGCTGCTGGCAGTTTTGTTTTGGTAGTAGTTACTGGTTAGGCTCTGTAAGTTTTCCTTTCAGACATCTGGCTGGCTCTCAAAAATTGCCTTTAAGAATTGTATTTTGTAAGTTAAGAGCGGAGGCTATTATTAGCTGTGTGTTTGTGGTTGAAACATGAGGTCAGATTTGGCAGGGAACTCTTGAGGGTGTGTGACAGGGAGCCTCAGCCCAGCCATCCCACTGTCATTTAGTGCCTTGGGGAGCAGCTTATTCTTGGGTGCAGAAGGAATTACTCTGCCTTCCAATTTGTGGGGGTATGTACTTTAATCATGGAATGTTGCCTTTGGGAGTTAGGAGTGACTTGTAGCAAATTTCAATTCAGACCTCATTGTCCTCATGAGGATATATATGCATCCAAATTCATAATTCATAGTTGCATTCTTGGGTCTGGAGCCATGTTTGTCTTGTTTGTTATTGGACCCCGAGATCCGATTCATACTTTCTGAATAATGAATGAATGGATCCAAAACAACAGAGAGCGGGTTTACAACGATTATGGATGTCTGAGTAAGAGAAGAATGGAAGTTTGCAGTCAGCCAGTAGTTGCAGGTCAAATAATCCCAAATGATGATAATTGTCTAAGATGAGATGACCATTCTCGAGAATGACAGCATTTTTAGCAGTGCAGAGTTCTCTGGACTTGAGGCAATTGGAACACTGTGAGGTTCAGGGTTGCATTGTTCTGAAGTAACTGAAAAGTAATGGCAGCAGAAGAAGGTGGAGGTGGAGGAAAGTACGCATGTCTCCTTAAGTCTCTCTTGACATGAATTAAATAATTTTGCAAAGATGCATAAAGGTATATGACTTATAAAATCTAATTGGTTTATATGACAATCACACACAGTAACACCTAAAGCTTCTGACCACAGGACAATGGTAATAATTAGACATTTCTCGTCAAATTTCCAAAATTATCTATGGTCGGGATCTAGGTAATTGTTAATATAAAACCAGGAAATATTTGTAGGCAGCTGAAATATCTGAGTAGGAAGGACCCAATTCCAGTTGTTTTGTTTTGGGGCCACACCTAGCCATGTTCCCATTCTTCCTCGAGCAGTGTTCTGAAGATTAAACTTGGGGCTTACACATGTAAAGCTCCTTGAGTCAAATCCTGGTCGTATTCCCTTTCTGCCAAAGAATCCTTAGATTCATTTGGGGGACAAGACTTCACCTTAAAGAAAAGGGCTTGACAGTAGTAATTCCTGAGTGAAGAGCCAGGAGTAACCCCTGTGCATCGCCGGGTGTGACCCCCCCAAAAAAAAGAAAAGGGCTTGATCTGTTCATTATCCACTTATTTTGACACGACTTATTTTGAGCTAGCATTTTCAGGGGAATTTAGGAGGCAGTGATTTTTATTAATCCAGCTCCTAATATTGTGTAAAATCTCATGCTCTGATAACCAACTTGCTGTAGAGTACCATAAAAGGGAACATGGTCTGACTGCCGTTTGCACCGATGCAAGAATATAGGTATTTTCAGTTGGAGAAGAAAGATCTTATAAAAGGACTTGGACTAAGAAAATCATTAACTTCTCAAAAGTGGGTTATAATACATTTCTATTTTTATAGTTTCACTTATATTTTTACTGACTCAGAAGATGACATGGGGCGGCAGTTGCTTTTTCCATGTTACAGTAATATACTTTTCTCTGCAGTTATCTGTGTCCCCATAATTGTCTATGGAATTATTTCGTGACTTCTATTTCAGAAGCTTAGCCATGACAACACAATCATAAATATTTTCCCTCATGTCAAACATTTTAGGTGACAGTTGGATTCACCTAGTACATTTTGTTTTCCTCTAAAATCTCAAATATTACACAATCCAGCCCTCTTCAAAGTTGTGACTTCATAAACAATTGAATAGTGAAGTGATTTATTGCTCATCTTTTATTGTTTTCCTCAGATTTGTAGTGAAATTTAGTTCACTCTCAAGTTACACAATAAAGCTTACTGAGGGTTCTAAAAGTTGAGACAGAAGGAAGACAAGATTTGACTGGAAAAATAATGTTTAGAATTTGGATTTTGTGGAAACGGTAGCCTTGTTCTAAATAAATAGCACATGCTACCCAAATGCTTATGGACTGCAAATGTCATAGCTGCTCCACTCCATGGTAGAAATGGTTTTTATAATAATAGTAATGTCATTATTTGATGAGGGATTATTACTGATCAGACCAGATACCGATGGAATGAAATCAGTACTGCCTTTTATCTTCCTATTAATATTATATAAATTCTGTTCATCTTCCCTTTACAGATGAGGTAACGAAGGCCCGGAGATTAGATAATATACAAAGTCCTGCATCCAAGGATGGACAGAGTTGGGCCTGGTTTGTTCTTAATCAGTTGGACCTGAGTGTATTTCATTACCACTGGGGAAAAGATGACAATAGAGATAATTTATTTTCACCTCCAGATGTATGCATTTATGAGTAAAAACATTTTATGTCTTTTAAAACACCTTGTATAAGTGGTATTCTTTTGGAGAATAAAAAGCAGCATTTTCCTTGTTCATCATAGATGTAACTATTCATGTGGGTTGTTACACAGGGGTCCATTTGATGAGCATAATGTTGATCCCTTTTGATGAAGGGGATTCTTCAAAATGTTCTTGATTCTTCTTGGATCTTTCTTTTGTATATATTCTGTGATTACTTTATTAAATGGCTAACGAATTATGTTAGAATTTGATTTGGAATTGTTTGAATTTGCATTTCAATTTAGGAAGATTGGGAAAATTGACATATGTGTCATTTAGTCTCATCATGAATGGTATATCTCCATTTGCTAAAACACATTTTATGTTATTTATGGTATTTTTTTGGGACTGGAGTGATAGCACAGCGGGTAGGGCGTTTGCCTTGCATGCGGCTGACCCGGGTTCGATTCCTCTGTTCTTCTCAGAGAGCCTGAAAAGGTACTGAGAGTATCCCGCCTGCATGGCAGAGCCTGGCAAGCTACCCGTGTCATGTTCGATATACCAAAAATAGTAACAGCAGGTCTCACAGTGGAGATGTTACTGGTGCCCGCTCGAGCAAATCGATGAACAACAGGACGACAGTGCTACAATGCTATAGTATTTTTAAACTTTCAACTAGCCTGAAGTATTGAAAGCTATTACATCCTATTACATGTATTCTTAGGAATACAGTATAAATAATAATTATTTAGTGTCATAAAATTCATCCTAATTTTGTTGTTATTCATATATGGTAAAGCAACTGGTGATTGTGTGCTGATTTTGATTCAGTATTCTTACTGAATAATCCTCTTATTTCTTCTAAGAATTTCTCTATAACTTCTCCAGATTTTACCTTTTTCCAGAGAGAGAAAGTAGGGAGGGGAGAGAGACAGGGGGAAAGAGAGAAAACACGAGCTGAGAGTATATACCTCAGCGTGAAATATGTGTGGATCTCTAAGCTAGAGAAACTCTTTTTCTATAGATCACTTCTTCATCAATATCAGTCCTTTTATCTCTTCCTTTCTCATTTTTAATGCTTCATTACTTGCAGCTTTCATTTATTATTGGACTTCAGAAAATGTTGAGGTGAAAATAGTGATTTAATAGTTTCTTTATTAAAATTTTTAATTCTTGGGGCTGGAGCAATAGCACAGCGGGTAGGGTGTTTGCCTTGCATGCAGCCGACCCGGGTTCGATTCCCAGCATCCCATATGGTCTCCTGAGCACCTCCAGGTTTAATTCCTGAGTGCAGACCCAGGAATAAGCCCTGTGCATTGCCGGGTGTGACCCAAAAAGAAAAAAAATTAATTCTTTTTGTTGGATCACACCTGGCAGGGCTCAGAGCTTAATTCTTTCTCTGTGCTCAGGGCTTGGAGGGCTTGGAGGACCATAGGGGATACTGGAGATCGAGCTTGGGTCAGCTACATGCAAGGCAAGTATCTTACCCCTGTAATGTCTCTCCCACCTTAGTGATTTAATATTTTCTCTTAGTTCTTTAGTGATGCTTGTCAAGTCAGGAGGGTTCAGTATTAATTTTTATTTGCTAATATTTTTTTCATGATTATTGCATTGCCAATTATCTAACTCAGGATCTCATATATGAAATGTCTATGTCTTAGCACTGAGCTACATCTTTGGTCTTTTTGTTCTGTTTTTATTTTTTTTTGGGACCATACCTGGAAGTGATTTTGGAATATTCCTGGGTCAGTAAGTACTTGGGTCACTACAAGTGACCTGGATCACTTCATCCCCAAGTGACTTGAATCATTACATCCCTGGGCCTTTAATTTGCTAAGTTTTGGGGACTTACTGGGGACCATACCTGGCCGTGCTTAGGGGATAGTCCTGGATCAGCTCCTGGCCATACTTGAGGGAACATGGGGTGTAGAGATTGAACTCAGGCTTCCTGTATGTATATGCAGAACATGAGCTCAACCCATTGAGCTATTTCTCTGACCCTTGCTAAGAATTTTTAAAAATAATGTATGAGGGGCTGGAGCAATAGCACAGCAGGTAGGGCGTTTGCCTTGCACACGGCAGACCCGGGTGCGATTCCCAGCATCCCGTATGGCCCCCTGAGCACCACCAGAGGTGATTCCTGAGTGCAGAGCTAGAAGTGACCCCTGTGCATTGCCAGGTGTGACCCAAAAAGAAAAAAAATAATTTATGAGTGATAAAATGTGCCCTTCCTGTCCCTTTGCTGTTATCACTGTGTAATTTCTGGAGATTGCCCCACCAGAAGTCATCCCTGAGCACAGATCCAGGAGTAAGCCTTGAGCACAGCTGGATGTGGTTCAAAAACAAAGAAACAAACAAGAAAATTAATAAATTGTTCCACATATGCAGTGTATTTTCACCAATGTTTCCTAATTTATTTCTTCTAGAAGAAAAGCCTCCTAGAGTTAGGCACACACTCTCTCTGTAAGATCTATGTGTTGAAATAGAGACATTAGCTTCGTGACCTGGTGGTCTTCACAGGGGGAGATGCACTGAATGCTTTTAGGTAGTATAAGGCCCAGCATTAACAAAAGTTGCGCCAATGGTATTAAAGTCTTATTTCAGGTCTTTTTATCCTCCTGCACTGATCCTAGGAGAAAGTCAGAGTCTGGTACTTATCAACATTCCCTCTTCTAGAACACCAAACTTAACCGTTCCTTGTCAGGAAAGCACCAGTCCAGGATGGAACAGTCTCCCTCTACGAATTACAAAGTTATTTATGATTGATTTTTTCACACAATTTTCCAACACCAATCCCTTGACCAGTGTCCACTTCTATCCAACAATGTCCCCAGTTCCCCCCACCCCACCCCCTAGTTTGATTCTATGGAAGATTTTTTTAATTTATTCCTCTAAGTCTGAAGATTCTGTACTAGTGATTGTTACATAAATTTTTCTGATAGATCAAAAAATACCTTAATGACCTCTTAGATTAGAGCATCTTTAATCCAGGATCAACGATGTTGATTTCTCTCAGTACATGGAGATGTTGTAGAAAGGCTCTCAAGTTGGAGGCAGAGTGGACGCCTGGGAAGCAGATTTCCCCATTCCAAGTTTTTGATGGTCCCATTTCCTTTGACATCCCTCCCCTCACTACCATGCTCCCTGTTTGTATCTACCTTAAATTTTTTTTGTTTGATTTATTGGCTCCGTTTGTAATTGATTTGTTCTGGCCATTTTATGTTTCTAAATATTTGAGTTAGGCAAATTTTGTTGTCTTTTTCTTGAAAATAGGATTTTCTCCCCAAGTTAAATGAAAGGAGACATATTGGAGAAGGGAACAAGAGGTAAAGTGAAACTATTGAACTCAAGGATATTTGGCATTTGGGGCATGGTCCAACGTTAGCCCACATGATGACCATGATTGGTGGTGATAAGAAACATGTTGATTTTCATTACCCATGCCTTTTCTCTGACAGTACATGTCTTATTGAAATAATTCCTGTAATAATTATTTTAGTGGCTGCTTGTGAGTATTGAACATTCTTAATGTTTATATTTTATAGGCTATTATTTTGTCTTCAGTGTTGCATGATAATTTATCTGAGAATAAAAGTCCCATATTTATGGTTAGTTTTCCTCCTTCCTTAACATCATTGTTCCAGATCCTTCTACCATCTTTTGTCATTGCTCAGAATTTGCTTGATGTCTGATAGTCAATTCTTCTTAGGATAAGCAACCATTTGTGCAAGCTTCTAAGATTGATGTTTTTCACTGTTACTAAAATGAATCTACATATAGATCTTATTTGTGTCTGTTGAATACTGAAATATAGTGCTTTCAACTGATTATTTTTATTTTTTCATTGGGCCTGGAAACCGTCCTATATTTAAATGTTTAAATACTGTTTTTTACTTGCTCTATGTTATTTTTGAATTTATATTTACTGTCACTGTCACTGTCATCCCGTTGTTCATTGATTTACTTGTGCGGGCACCAGTAATGTCTCCATTCATCCCAGCCCCAAGTAAGTAAGCCTCTCCTTACTCATCTTTCCCAACGATTGGAGGCTCTTTGAGGGTCAAGGGAAAGAGACCTGTTATTGTTACTGTATTTGGCATATCAAATACGCCAGGGGGAGCTTGCCAGGCTCTTCTGTGCAGGAAGAATACTCTGTGTAGCTTGCCCAGCTCTCCAAGAGACACATATATATTTATTTTTTTTGCTTATTTTTTTGGGGGGTGGTCACACCCAGCAATGCTCAGGGGTTACTCCTGGCTTTGCACTCAGGAATTACTCCTGGCGGTGCTTGGGGGACCATATGGGATGCCGGGGATCGAACCCGGGTTGGCCGCGTGCAAGGCAAATGCCCTACCCTCTGTGCTATCGCTCTGGCCCCCACATATATATTTATAATTTATATTAAGAGATTAAAAATATCTAAATCTTCTAATTCTTAAATTCTATTTATTTATTTATTCTTTCTGACTTAGGTAAAATTGCTTGATACCAAAGTTAAATAGACAAATTTACTTCTCAGCTACTTCATGTTTAAAGTAAAGATTATTCTATCTGGGGGCTGGAGCGATAGCACAGCGGGTAGGGCGTTTGCCTGGCACTCGGCCAACCCGGGTTCAAATCCCAGCATCCCATATGGTCCCCTGAGCACCGCCAGGAGTAATTCCTGAGTGTAGAGCCAGGAATAACCCCTGTGCATCGCCAGGTGTGACCCAAAAAGCTAAAAAAAAAAGATTATTCTATCCTTTGAATTTGGATTGGAGCCATAGCACAGCAGGTAGGGCATTTGCCTTGCTCGTGGCCAACCCGGGTTTGATTCCCCCGTCTCTCTTGGAGAGCCCAGCAAGCTAAGCAAGCTACGGAGAGTATCCTGCCCGAACAGCAGAGCCTGGCAAGCTACCCGTGGCGAATTCGATGTGCCAAAAACAGTAACAACAAGTCTCACAATGGAGACGTTACTGGTGCCCCCTCGAGCAAATCGATGAACAACGGGACGACAATGCCACAGTGCGCCAGTGCATATTAAGATTAAAAATGTATAAATCTTCTAATTCTTAAATTCTATTTCTTCATTTATTTTTGCTGACTTAGGTAAAATTCCTTGATACCAAAGTAAAATGACAAATTTACTTCTCAGCTACTTCAGGCTGAAAGATTATTCTATCCTTTGAATTTATAATGTTTATCTTTCTTTTGGGGAGGTCATACCCGGGAGTGATTCATGACTAATACTCCTGGCTCTGTGCTCCAAAACCACACCTAGGTCTGTGCTCAGGGGCATACCTGGCTCTGTTTGGGGGCTACATTTGACTTTGTGCTTGAGAGATCATACCTGGCGGTGTTCAGGGTAGCATGTGCACCATGGATTTGAACCATGTCTCCTGTTGCAAGGACCTTAACCTTTGTTCTATCTCTTTAGTCCTGGACTTTTTGGGTTTTGTCAGGGGTGGGGTTTGGGCTGCACCCAGAAGTGCTCAGTGTTTACTCCTGGCTCTGCCCTCAGAGATCACTCCTGGTCGACTTGATTGGCCAAATGCAAGGGAAGTGTCCTACCCACTGTACTACTGCTCTGGCCCCTGGTCCTGATTTTTAATCACAAAGCTATATGCTATTCAAAATGTTAATTTACTTCTTTGTGCTTAAATATGTCTTTTCCCTCTTTATAATTATGTGTCATAATTACTTCTATTTTTGCAGATGTGATTTCATCCTTTATTTTTCTGAACATTTGAAAGCTCACTTTTGGGAAAGCTCACTTTTGGGAAGCCAAGCTATGTAATAAAATGAATTTAACCAGAGTTAAATTCACTATCAATATTCTGAGTACTGATATTATTTGCTCTCTTTCTCATTATTGCATTTCTTTTTGTATTTTGTTTATATGTTAATTGCAAGTCTATTTTTTGGTGCATTCTTTCTCTCTTGCTTAGTTGTTTGTGTACTTCCAGTCATTTTCTCTCTGTTTATGGTCATCTCATTGTATCTGGCATTTTTGTTTGGTTTGGTTTTGGGGTCACATGTGGGAGTGTTCAGAGATTAATCCTGGCTCTGTGCTCAAAGTTAACTCCTGGTTCTTGGAGAACCATATGAGTGCTGAGCATCGATCCCGTGGTTGGTCACAAGCAAGAGATGTAAGTGCCTTAACCTCTGTACTGTCCCTTTGGACCCATGTCTGGCATTTTCTGTTTGTTGGTTGGGAGTTCTAGATTTGCAGTGATATAAGCAATAATGCAGAGCCAGTCTTCAAGCTACTTTGGTTCTGATCTTGGTTTGATTGTGTCATATAATCCAAAACTTCGCAATAGGGAAGCCATTGGCATTTTGGAACAGATGTCTCTTTGTTGTGAAGGACCATCTTGTCCTTTGAACAACAATGTACATTTGACAACATTCTTGGGCTCTGTTCACTATGTACAAGTTGCACTTTCCTCCCTCTAGCTATGACAACTAAAACTGTCTCCTGGCTCTGCACTCAGGAATTACCCCTGGCGGTGCTCAGGGGACCATATGGGATGCTGGGAATCGAACCCGGGTCGGCCGCATGCAAGGCAAACGCCCTCCCCGCTGTGCTATCTCTCCAGCCCCTGATTATGGCTTTTTGTGCACTCTTTCTTTCTGTTAAAAAATTATTGTTTAGTGAATCCATTTACAAATTTGTTCGTGATTGGATTTCAGTCATGTAATGTTCCAACATCCATCCTTTCAATGTACTTTTTCCCCACCACCAATGGTCCCAGTCTGTGTGCTCTTTCTATACTACCCTTATCCCAAGTACATTTTGGCAGCAGAGAGAACATTATCTAGCATTAACTTCAAGTAAGTTTTTTACTCAGAATTTATAGAAGAAAATTCTAGAAAAAAATTTAGAATAAAAGCTTAAGGTGTTTTTTTTTTTCATTGTCCTTCTCAATAACTCAACTTCCTTGGATGATTTATTCCTTTTGTGACTCAACCTGATTTTGTATCTTCTTTTTGTTTCTGCAACAAAAAGTCTCCATAAATTAATTGCTTTATTTTTAGTCCAACTCTGTATTTGGAGTAATGTACTAGCTAAAACCTCTAGAAAATGTTCAATGATTTATGTCCTTCAGACCCTATGTATTTCCTTCTTTGAGATGGAACATAGACATAGTATATTGCAAATTTAAGGCAATTCAGAGATTTTCAGTAGGGTAATCTGCAGGATACTGAGTAAAAGAAAATGCTGTCCATAGTTATAATGCTGAAGGACAGTGAAAACTGTGAGGGAGAAGAGGGCAGCAAGAGGTTTAGACCTTGCTGGAAAATCTTCAGGAATGAAGGAAAATGTAGCCAAGTTGGAACTTACCCCAGCCCTTCCCTCCATGTTAAAGTTAGTTAAGTCAGTTCCAGTGTCTATTTATAGTTAAGCCTTGGTTTTGATTAATGATGTTGGACAGGGAGAGGAGAAGGGGGAGGGGATTGCTTGGCGGTGAAGAGCAGGAGGAAAAGCTGTCAAAGTTGATGTGCTGATCTATAGCTTGGACCCGACTCTTTGAAGCACACAACTTGCTGGCCAAACATGATGAAAATTATTTTTATTAGAGGGCAGTAATCCATGTCAACATTTTCACTCTAAGCCAAGTAGAGACAGCAAATCCTTGTACACTGAATAAATTATAGGAGAGATCATGCTTTACTTTCTCATTGCATCATCAGACCTGCCTTGTCATGGACACAGCCCAAGATTTCAATGTCTGTCAATGATCCATGAGGAAAAGAAACTTAATAAAGCAAGCACACATTGATATTTCAGCCCAGATAGTTCTTGAGCTACAGAGAGACTTAGTGACGCATAACTAGTTCAAGATTTTAATATTGTAGAGGAGAGAAGCAAGATTTGAGAGTTCGCAGGGCCTGCTTACCCACAGCATGGTATCTGAGTTCCGGAACAGGGACTAGATCCTATGTCTTCCCCCTAATCCAGAGCCCTTGCTACTTCTGCCCAAAAAAGAATCAATTTTAATTTTGGTAGCTAGCCATAAATACTTTTCTGGTTGACTTATGTTCTCTGCCTTTAAAGTTGGAAGTAGATTAAAGTTTATAGTGCTCATAAATTAGCTTCACATTCTAAGGTGATCAGTGTATTATTAATCCCCCCTATTTAAAAACATTTTTTACTAAAGCCCACCTTCCTTGAAAAGTGATATTATCCAAAGGATTAGCTCTTCAGCTATGCACTCCAGCACAGAGAACTGTGAGTTAGAGATGCTCTATATTTCAAAGAAATGTCTTCATTTTCCTGGTAATCACATAAGTTTAAATCTTACAGAAAGGTAGGGGTATTTACAGTGACCATGTTTTTACTTAGAAGTAGATGTTTAGAGGTAGTATCTATCTTCTTTAGGGAAAAAGTCTACAATGCAATGAGTATAATTGTTGTTCACTTAGAGGAGCTTGCTTTTCTGTCAGAATCTTGATAGCCTGAGTTGGGTAATGGCCATCTACTTATCCATGGAATATGATAATGCATATGAAGATAGTATGTTACATAGGACCTTCAGGTAATTTTTTAAAGCTAGTTTCTCTGACTCTGTCTGTCTGTCTGTCTCTCTCTCACACACAAACAGTTCTTGGGATCAAACCCAGGATCTCACTCATCCATGGTATGTATTATACCACTTAGTCACATCCATGATCCTTTGTCTTTTTCTATTTATTGATTTCAACTAGCTGGGTCTTATTCCCCTGACCCTGATAGAGCCTCCAGTGTGGCATCGTTGGAAAGGATGAGTCAAGAGAGATTTCTAAAATCTCAGGCCTAGGACGAATGGAGACGTTACTGAGACCGCTCGAGAAATTCAACCATCAATGGGATAATGATGATGATGATGAGGATTATGATGATGATGATGATGATGATGATTTCAACTTGTGACTCCAAGAATGTTATACCAAGGATGTGACTTCAAGGACGTTGAAAATGCATTGTGTTACAAATGTAGAGCTGGAGAAGACCCCCAGAATATATCAGTTGTCAATTAATTCAATATGCATAATCATAGATTCCTGATTACTAAAACAAAGTCTGTATTTTTGTAGAATGTTCAGTTCTAAATGTAGGCTAATGTGCCACTTAATCCAGTGTGTGTGTCAGTAGAAATGATATCTGTACCTATATATTCATTGCAGAACTGTTCACAATAGCCAAAATATGGAAACAACCCGAGTGCCCTAAAACAGATGACTGGTTAAAGAAACTTTGGTACATCTACACGATGGAATACTATGCATCTGTTAGGAGAGATGAAGTCATGAAATTTGCTTATAAATGGATAAACATGGAGAGTATCATGCTAAGTGAAATGAGTCAGAAAGAGAGGGACAGACATAGAGGGACTGCACTCATTTGTGGAGTGTAAGGTAGCATCACATGAGGCTGACACCCAAGGACGGTAGATACAAGGGCCAGGAGGACTGCCCCATAGGTGGAAGACTGCTTCATGAGGGGAGGGGAGAAGGCAGATGGAATAGAGAAGGGACCACTAAGAAAATGATGGCTGGAGGAACCAGTTGGGATGGGAGATGCACACCGAAAGTAGATAATGGACCAAATATGATGACTTATGACCTCTCAGTGTCTGTGTTGCAAGCCATAATGCCCCAGTAGAGAGAGAGTATGGGGAATATTGTCTGCCATGGAGGCAGGGGGAGGGTGGGAAAGGGGGGGGTAAACCCGGGATATTGGTGGTGGGGAATGTGCACTGGTGGAGGGATGGGTGTTTGATCATTGTGAGATTGTAACCCAAACATGAAAGCTTGTAACTATCTCACGGTGATTCAATAAAATTAAAAAAATTGAAAAACAAAAATCCAGTTTGTGTGCGCACAAAGCCATATTCATTTACAATGAAGCAAATGACTATAAACTCAAGTCAGAACTAATTGATTCTCTTACAGTTATGGAGGTTAAGTGTCTGAAATATGAATCAGTGGGATAAACTTTAGGAGTCTGCAATGCTGTGCTCCTTCAAGAAGTGCTGGGGAAGAATCCATAACTTTGCACTTTCCAGCTTCTGGAAACTGCCTACATTCCTTGGCTTGTGGTACATTCTTCCATTTTCAAACCCAAAGCTTAGGATTTTCCAGATTCTCTTAGACACTGCCTCTATTGTCACATCTTCCCTGATGCTTCTGCCTCTCTCTTGAGGATGTGGACATTTATTTAGGGGATGGGGCATTGCATTCTGTAACACACATTGGAAGACTATTTTAAAATATCCTCTTCTCTTGCTACTTTGCATCATGGTCAGAACATATTCTGTTTCAACAAGATCAACTGTAATATCAATCTTTAATAAATAACACCATGTATATTTTATACATTACATAATATGTAATGTATATATATATAATTATGTAGAGTAAAATACTTCCAAATGGTAAATGTCTCCGAGGAGACAATTATAGTATATCATTATATGTACTATGGCATGCAGTTGTGTATTATATAGATATATCTATTTTAAAGTCAATGCAATAGCAATCTCTATGGCACCAGTTTTGAAAAAAAATATAATGTAAGTCACAAACTTGAGTTCCACGCTGAGTTTTAATGTAGCAACATTAAAATATAAAAGATGAAGTGTCTTAAGGGATAGCAGAATGGATAAGGTGCTTGCCTTGCATGCAGCTGACCTAGGGTTTGATCCCTGGCATCTCAGATGGTTCTTTGAGCACTTCCAGAAATGACTCCCTGAGCACAGAATGGGCAGTAAGCCCTGAGCAATGCCAGGTGTGGCCCAAAATCCAACCAAAGGAAAAAAAAAGTAAAAAAAAAATGAGATGCCAGAACGATAGTACAGCAAGTTATAGGTTTACCTTGCGTGCAGCCAACCTGAATTCAGTCATTCCCTGGTATGGTACTCCATGAGGTACCCCAAGCCTACCAGGAGTGATCTCTGAGTACGAGAACAGGAGTGAGCCCTGGCTACTGCTGGGTATGGCCCCCAAACCAAAACAAATCCAAAATAGGGAACAAATGAAATAAATTTCAGTTCAGTAGATTCAGAATATGATGCCAACATTCAGTCAATATTGCTAATATAATTTGCGTGGTTTATTTTATACTTTCTTCAAAACCCAACATTAGCTAACGTAGACTAGAAACTTTTTTGTTCTGTTGTGGGGCCACACTTGGCAGTGTTCAGGGATAACGCCCAGCACTGCTCGAGGTACCATGTGCAGTGCCAGAGTTCAAACCGGGTTCAATGAAGTGCAAGGCAAGCAACCTAAACCCTACACTCGCCCTCCTGCCCAGACTAGATAACTCATATATGTGAAGTACTTTCATGTAGGTCATGGCGATTGAGTTGGAAAGCACAGTTTGGTGTTTAGAGTTTTAGTAGTTTCCATTAAGAGTAAGATAATGGCTAATAGGATGTGAGCTTCAGCAAGGTTCATTTTCTGGGCCAAGAGATTCTTGGTTACAGAGAACAGTCTTCTATATCATAGGGTACTTTGCCAAATTCCTGGTTGTCAGTGGTACCTCTCCCCCAGTTTTGATTAAAAAAAATCTCCAGAAATGTTCTGATGTCCCCTAAGGGGCAAGATCCCCCCTGATTGAGATCTACAGCTTCTAGACCCAGGGATCTTGAGTTTGATTTCTGTTCTCTACCGGTATCCTGCAACCTTGAGTGAGTCATCTGAACTTGTTGGAAACACTTTTGTCTTTCATAAAATAAGTAAAATGATTATTGAGGCTGCCCGAGCCTCGCAGCAGACAGTGCAGATAGAACATCTCTGTACTGAAAGTGCTCTGCAAGAGGTCAGTTTTGCTTATATTTTGCTCATATATAGAACTCGTTTAAGAATAAATATTTCACTCTGACTATATTGTTTCATAATGCTTGACTTATTAAAATGTCCTGTTTATGGCAATTATATCTTGGACAGACTGTTTAAGATGTGTTCTTTTCCTGGTTATTGGTGTATGGATATGCAAAACAGAAGTAGAACTGTGTTTATTGCTGGATACAGCAGTTTTGGTATCACTTAGGAGTTGCTCTGTGACCTAGAGATGTTGTCGGCTGCAAACTGCCCACAGAACTTGCAACAGCTTTCTGCCAACAAGCGCAGTCCTGGATCCACCTTAGAGTTGCTGAATACCAGCTCTTGCCAGGCGCATTGTTGGGTCCTCTGAGTAGAAATGAGAATGAGCAAAAGTATCCCTGAGTGTGTGCAGGGGTGTATTCAAATTTAATAGATTCTGCAATCTAACCTTAGAGAAAAGGAAACTAGCTTCTCTTTATAGCTTGAACAAAGAGTCGTCTCTTTCTCACTGATAATGCTGGTCTGTTATTGAGAAGTCACTTGTATTTTCTAGGAAATGGCTCATTTCAGTCACTATGCTCATATCATTCTTCTATTTTTGCATAATAGCCCATTTCGTTTTTTTTCAGGAGTTGTAGCTGTGAAATATCAGTTTATGACATTTAAATTTTTTATGAAATGACAATCAGCCTGGTCATTACCATGGCATGGCCTGGTAGCACTGTAGCACTGTTGTCCCGTTGTTCATCAATTTGCTCTGAGTGGGCACCAGTAATGTCTCCATTGTGAGACTTGTTACTGTTTTTGGTATACGGCATGGGTGGCTTGCCAGGCTCTGCAGTGCAGGAGGGATACTCTCGGTAGCTTGACAGGTTCTCCGAGAGGGATGTAGAAATCGAACCTGGGCCGGCCCAGGGCTGGAGCAATAGCACAGCGGGTAGGACGTTTGCCTTGCACGCGGCCGACCTGGGTTCGATTTCCAGCATCCCATATGGTTTCCTGAACACTGCCAGGAGTACTTCCTGAGTGCAAAGACAGGAGTAGCCACTGTGCATTGCTTGTGTGACCCAAAAAGAAAAAAAAAAGAAATGATAGTAAATGGAAATTTTATGAAAACCAGGTTTACCATCCCCCCTTTTCCAGTAAGGAGAATGAAATATCTTCAAATAATAATCTGCTTATCTATAAGATATAATTCCACACAGATTTCTGACTTGATGGTTAAATCAGTGCTTTTGAAGCAAATACCCTAATAAGAAAGGAAATCTTATTTTTCCCTTATTTTGCGTTGTAGCCTGTAGTGTGCTCTTAATCTTTTGTACTGGTTCACTCAAAACTTTGTTGAAAGAAGCCAGAAGATTACGAGTTAGTTGTTGGCCTAACTTTTTGGCCGCAACTAAACATAAATTTAAAGTAGAATATAAGGTCACTGTGACAAGCCATACTTTTTATACATGGCCTCATTTAACAGTAACCAAACGTCCAGAACTAGATTACATTCCTTCGTAGCTATTTTTAAAATACATATTTACAAAGGAAGATAGAAATTTTCAAACCCTGAACATAACCTCAAATTGTCAGTTACTTTGCTGGTAATTCTAATACTGTTAGCTTCATGAATTTTTCCTCTGGGCAATGCAAACATTAATTGACTTATCTCTGAATGTTAAATAATGGCATAAATCTCTTTTCAGTTTTGAATTAAAGAGTTAAGTGTGTAATCGACTCTCATGCACTAATTACCTCCTGGGATCCTCCTTTTATATGCACTTATTTCCACATTTTCTCCCCCTTCCCCAAAAGAACCCTGGCCAGAAATTGCTGTTTAATGAGTTTCGTGAATTGAGCACCGCGCCTGCCTACTATCTCTATGGATTGTTCTGGGTATTATCGCTTAACATGGTAGAAACGAAGAGAGAAGCAAAGTCCTTTATAAGGCAGCGTTATATACTGCAAGGAGATTTATGCATCGTCAGATTGGAAGGGGGCAAAGAGTTGAGGAACACATTTATACAGTGTGTTCTGATCCTTATGACTCTTACAGCTAACATTGGTGGATGCTAACGATTTCAGAATTCATTTCAATTTCAAAAGTGCCCCCCCCCTTTTCTTTCCCTTTTCTGTGGTAATGGCCAGGGTTCATAGTACTGTCTTGTGGAGCCAGCACACTTGACTGCACTGGTCACGGGAGTTTGCATGCGTTAGGTTGACTGCTTACAGACGTGTTTGTGGGGGGGGGTCACACAGGTTGTGTGCGCTTGTCTGGTAACCTTCCAGCAGAGGTCGCTGTGGTGCCTGCACGCATCCTCACCAGGTTGCACTCGCTTTGCTGCTCCTGTGGCTTAGTGGCTCTGCTCACAAGGAGTCCTGCGCGTCAGCTGTAGTGCTTGCACATGGCCGGCTGTGTACTGGAGTCAGAGACTCACACCCCGAGAGTGCCCGGACTGTAGAGCTGGCTAGGCCTTAATTGGCACATGTGGGAATGAAATTCATGGCCTCAGTCTTGGAAGGCGGGTGCTTTCTGTTGCTGAGATGTCCCCTGGCTCCCTCAATATTTTTAATGTCATATATAACACTTGTAGGATTAAAATGTACCTGATTTGGGGCTGGAGTGATAGCACAGCGGGTAGGGTGTTTGCCTTGCACGCGGCCGACCCGGGTTCAATTCCCAGCAATCCCATATGGTCCCTCGAGTACAGCCAGGAGTAATTCCTGAGTGCAGAGCCAGGAGTAACCCCTGTGCATAGCCAGTGGTGTGACCCAAAAAGAAAAACAAAATAAATAATATATACCTGATTAGGGCTGGAGCGATAGCACAGCGGGTAGGGCGTTTGCCTTGCATGCAGCTGACCCAGATTCGATTCCCAGCTTCCTATAGGGTCCCCTAAGCACCGCCAGGAGTAATTCCTGAGTGCAAATCCAGGAGTAACCCTTGTGCTTCCCCGGGTGTGACCCAAAAAGCAAAAAAAAAAAGGTACTTGATTAGCAGCGACAAGAACAATATTTTAGTTAATCAAATTAATGCCTACTGAGGACATGTATTTGGACATCTTGCTCTGGGAAATATGAAGAATAAAGGGCATAAGAAACAGACTGGACAGAATTAAGCTGTGAAGTAGGTGATTTCTGGCATTTTAAAACAACACATTTTCATCAACATTTACGCGTGGCTAGGTATGTTCTTAACATACCTAATGCTAATAGTTTAATAGCATTTAAGCTATTAAACTATTCTCAATTGACGGGATTCATCTAAAAGCAAAAAAATACACCTAAATTAATCAATTACTAAGCTTACTGTTGCAACCGGGTGTAATTTTTGGACTAAGAAAAAACTCCAACAAACCTCAAGAGATCTAAAAGCAGTAAGACATGTTTAGCCTCTCCCACTAAGATGTGCCCAGTTGTACTTGCCCCTAATGTTCTCTGGACTGGCCTGATGGTGATCCTGCCCCTTGGTTCCTTTCTCTTCTACAGCGGATAGTTCCCTCTCAGAATTCATTCAGTCATGTTTCATGTATTGCACCAGTGTGCTACAAGACACAGAAAGTCGGGAAACTTGGGTCAATATGACAGACTCTTTCCTTTAGAGCCCTCAAGTTTGCACATCCTATGGACATAATGAATCTGGCACCCCTTCTTTAACTTCTCAGAAATTGATGAAATAGCAAAGACCTTCATGGAAATACCAGAAATCCTTTTGAGAACTACCCTGGGGACATCCGCTGGGGTTTGAACCCCCAATCTTGCAGCTCTCTTGTCGTTCTCTCCCTTTGCGTTACTTGGATAGAGCTAAGCCATTTCCTTATCCCGTCCAGCTAGATGTCACATTCAAGTAAACACAAATTCAACAACTTCCAGAAGTTGAAAAGCAGCATAAATCTTTGTTGCAATCACAGAATTAAATCACACTTGAAGCGATTTATTGCACTTGAAAGAATGAAAGTGAAATTAAATGGCGTGCCATACAGAAAATCATCAAGGATTTAAATCCCTAAATCCTATTCGTGATAACAATCTTTTCATCATTTCTGTCTCTCTGTCTCCTGAGCCTCCTTGGGTCTTGTCTCCTTCAAAACTTTGTCCCTCCCATCCCCACTTGCTTTTAGATAGGTTCTTTTCTCCCTGGGATAAAGTTTCTTTGGGGTGTCAGACCGATTACGCCACTCCCCCTGCACCTGTTTCAGTTCACTTCTCTCTCTATTAGCAGAGCAGGACAAAGGTCTTACATTTTCATTTCAGAGTTGCTTGATGTCCATGGAGAAGGGGAAAGAGTGCAGAGCTCTCTGGCTCTGGGTCTGCCTCTGTCATTTTGACCTGTAACTGGTTCTGGACACTCTGATGGAAATTAAAGGCCAAAGTCAAACCTCATCTGAGGGACCAAAGGGTGGCTCTTTCTCCTATTGTCATCCTCTTCACTGGCTCTTTTCTCCTCCCACAATTACTTAGCACAGTTACCAAGCAGATCGTTGATGCCAACTGCCGTGGATATTTCAGTGCTCCGTGGAACCGCTTTACTGACCTACTCACTCAGCTCCCACTCTGGGCTGTGCCCCTCACTGCAGGGAACTGACTCTCCCAAGGATGTCGCTTCAGACAGACTGATTGGGGGAAATTCAATGACCTTGTCTGGGCAGCAGAGCGCTTCATTACAACCACATTTCATGTTTGCTTCTTCTTCAGCCTGATGCTTCCCATTTCTATTTCCTCCACAGGTGATTCTCTAATACGTCTTTATCTGACTGCAGTTCTCTTGCTCTGAGTTTGTTTGTTTGTTTGTTTATTTGTTTGGGGTCACACCTGGCGATGTACAGGGGTTACTCCTGGCTCTGCACTCAGGAATTACTCCTGGCAGTGCTCAGGGGACCATATGGGATGCTGGGAATCGAACCTGGATTGGCTTGATATTAGTTTATAGTCTCTGGGTTGGCTGTTGATGAGATTACATTCATCCTTTAAGATGCCTTTAGCTTCAGTATCATGGAGGTTTCTGAGTACATTTCCCTTCATGTACCTAATGGATTTAGGTATGATGCTGAGGTCTATAATTCATTTGGATCTGACTTTTGTGCTTGGCTTTAGATAGAGGTCTGAGTTAATTTTTTTGCATGTAGTTTTCCCAGCACAACTTGTTGGAGGCTTGTCGGAACATGCAGAGAGGGGCCTGGAGGATGGCTGTGGCTAGACTCTGGAGTACTTTGGCCATGGGAGCTCTGCTCGGGAAACTGAAGCCCACCCCCTCCGAAAGGCCCGGGGAAGACAGCCAGGCACTCGGGCAAGAGACTCTCTGCATTGCTCTCTTCCGGGAGCTTGCTTTTAAGTCTCTGGAAGTTGGCCGTTGGTGGGCTTACATGGCACCGGGGGCGGTCCATGGGTGTGACCGCCTAGCTACTGGAAAATGGGGAATCTGGGCGGAAGAGGCCCAGTCCCCGATCTCATGAATTGTGATCTTGCAATGATTCAAATGTTTTCACACTGCAATGTCATTAGGGTTGGCCATATTGACCTATTTTAGCCAGTGAAAGGTTAGCAGATGTCTCGCAAGTAGAAAGCTTGAATGTGCTTGCAGGGTTAGGCCTGACCTCTGGTCTTCTACTCTGGGAGTCAAGCTTGAATGCTTTCAAGTAGCCTCTCAGAAAGACTTCCTGAAACAGGTATGGGCCCAACCGAAAGCCTTGAGCTGCTAAACCCGGTGGACTGCAGCCCAAAGGAGAACCACCTATGATGTATGAACCAAAAAACTTTATGTGAGCTACAGAGTTTTATTGTTATTGAATTACAGTGAGGTACATAGCTACAATGTTGTGCATTGTTTTTGAATTACAATGAGATACACGGTTACAAAGTTGTTCATGATTGGGTTTCAGTCATATAAGATTCCAACACCATTGCTTTACTAGTCAGTGTACATTTCTCATCAGCAATGTCCAAAGTTTTTCTCCCACCCCCATTCTGCCTCTATAGTAAGCACCATCCTTCCTTCCTTCCTTCCTTCCTTCCTTCCTTCCTTCCTTCCTTCCTTCCTTCCTTCCTTCCTTCCTTCCTTCCTTCCTTCCTTCCTTCCTTCCTTCCTTCCTTCCTTCCTTCCTTCCTTCCTTCCCTCCTCTCTTTTTACTTTTAGCTACAGAGTTTTTAGGTTGGTATTGCAAATTTAGTGCAGCTCTTTAACTGACTAATACAGTAACTTCATACTCTGATTTCACATTCTTCAACTTAATTCGCCTTAATCCGGATTATTCACGTTTCCTTGGTTTATTCTTTTATTCTTCTTAACTTTCTGTTCTACTTATCTTGCTTCCTCATCTCATGTCTCTAAGCCCTCAACACCCAGTTCCTTCCTATTGTGCTGCTGTGTGGTAACAGTGCACGTAGCGATAAAAAGGGATTTACGAGAAAGACATTTTGTTTTGCATAGTCTGAAAAGGCTTCATGCACTAAGTGACAGCGAGCAAGTCAAGGAAAGTAAGGAATAGTTCTAATCCTGTGATTCATGCAATGGATATTGAGAATAAACTTCTGTGTTCTAGGCATTGAGGATAGAGTAGTAAACTGCCTAGATGCCCATCAATGACCTTAAAATCTAGAGGCAGCCATTAGACACAAGTGAAACAGATAATGGCATGAAACTTGAGAATCCACACTGTGAAGTCTGGCTAGCAGGTTGTTAGTGAAGAAGTAGCTCTTTAATAAGACACTATTTTAGACATTAAACTGGAGTTTGAGGCCTAGTCTCAGAGGGTTAATAGTACATCTATTTCCAGAATTTCAAGTTCAGATTCATGGTAGTTCTTGATGTGAGAGCCACATCACGGCTACTACGACTCTCAGGACTCTGGAGAGCATCACTGATTTGGAAGGTTTTTATTTCATACCAAGCTCCTCCACTGTCCACTTGTGCAGAGGGGGACTGAGGGTGTCAAATTTGAAGAGTAGTGCCTGATATACCTAGACTTCTCATTCTTCCTCTTATCTTGAGAAGTCTGGGAAATGATTATACAAACCCTGGTCTGTAAAGTTCTTTTTGCATGAACAAACTTTGCTTGTCCTCCAGAGTGACTGATGCAAAGCAAGAAGTTAATAAAGAATCCTAGGAGAAATATTTTTTCTCAATCTTTTTTTTTTTGCTTTTTGGGTCACACCCAGTGATGCACAGGGGTTACTCCTGGCTCATGCACTCAGGAATTACTCCTGGCGGTGCTCAGGGGACCATATGGGATGCTGGGATTCAAACCCGGTTCGGCCGCGTGCAAGGCAAACGCCCTATCCGCTGTGCTATCACTCCAGCCCCTTTCCTCAATCTTAGGAAATGGGGAGGTATTGCAAAATGAAGGAAATTAACATTGTAATCTCTTTGTTTTTTTGAATCACCTCACCTTGTATTTCAGGTATACAATGTTCCAAAAAAATTATCCTTTATGATTGAGTTTCAGGCATACAATGTTCCAAAAACTATCCTTTCACCAGAGTCTGTTTTATTCCACTATTGTCCCCATTTTACCTCTTGCTCTGCAAGTCTGCCTCTAGTGCAGGTGTTTTTCTTCATCCTTTGTTGTAGTGTTCTCTTCCTTGACCACCCACCCCACTCCAGTGGCAAGCTTCCTGCTGAGAACCTCTTCTTGTGCCCCTGCTGTGTTTCTTGATATCCTACATATGAGATAATCTGTGCCTGTCCTTTTCCATCTAACTTCACTCAGCATGGTATTCTTCAATTCCATCCATGTATCATCAAATTGCATGACTTCATCTTTTATTACAGTCTAATAGTATTCCATTGTATATATGTACCACAGTGAACATTGTAATCTTAAGCGAGTCTTTTCAACTTGCATCTTAGTCAAAAGAGAAACAATGGTTGTTCCAATTGTTTGTTATAGATATTTTTAATCTAAGTTGCATTTTCTCTATTCCAGGATCATTCTTTTGCTATATCAGTTGATTAATTTCCTTGAGAAGTGATTTAGGAATTGTTGCAACTACTATTCAGTGTTTTAAAACGTCACTTGAGATCTACCAGCAATGGGACGAACTGGACAATTTCAATGCTGCTTTCTAGGACAGGGGCCCCTTTACTAAGATCACTATGAGGGCTGGATGAAGCAGGTTATTACCAGACACCAAGCTGGCAGTGCTTTTGGTTAATATTTGGAATGACTTTATCCATAAAATGTCAATAGTTTCCATTTCTACTTTGACTTATTATAGATACCTTTGATTTATTATAGTACCCTTTAATGTAGATATTCTTTCAACTTGTTTAATCAGATGATAATAAAATAAGTGATAAACTGAAGATTTCATGCTCTACTGCCACCCGTTTCACACCACAGCTCATACATAAAATCCTAACTCCCCAGGAGGCCTTAGGAAGTGATAAGATCATGAGGTCCAATCTTTTGTGATTGTGAACAGAAACCTTATATACATACGACTCTCTAGACAGATCCCTGGTTATAGCAGAAAGAGCTCTCTGTGAGCCAAAAAGCCCGTCTCTACCAGATTCCAAGTCTCTTGCTGCCTTCATCTTTCTAGAACTGTGAGAAATTCTGCTTATAAGCCACCTAGTTATACTATTTTGGACCTAGTAACTTGAACAGACTAAGATAGTATATACATAGGCTAGAAAAATTGACTTTTAGGATTATGTTCTTTCTACAGAAACCTCAGTTCTCTAACCACAATCCTGTTTACTTCTTTAAGTATGAATTGTATTACTTTTCTTCATAAACTTTATTTAGACATGTATCACTGTATCATTGCCATTCCGTTGCTCATTGATTTGCTCAAGCAGGCACCAGTAACGTCTCCACTGTGAGACTTGTTTTTACTTTTTTTGGTGTGTTGAATACACCATGGGTAGCTTGCCAGGCTCTGCCATGCAGGTGAGATACTCGGTAGCTTGCCGGGCTCTCTGAGAGGGGCGGAGGAATCGAACTTGGGTTGGCTGCATGCAAGGCAAATGCCCTATCTGCTGTGCTATCACTCTAGCCCGACCTACGTCTATGGCAAAAAAATTTCCATCTTCTCCTTCAAGAGAGGAGAATATTTAGACATGTAATTCCTCTATCTCCACTACACAAAAAAGGTAAGTTAAAAGTCCCGTTAATAGATCAAACAGAGGGGCTGGAGTGATAGCACAGTGGGTAGGGCATTTGCCTTGCATGCGACCAACCCAGGTTTGATTCCCAGTATCCCATATGGTCCCCAGAACACCACCAGGAGTAAGTCCTGAGTGTATGAGCCAGGAGTAACCTCTGTGCATCGCCGAGTATGATCCAAAAATAAATAAATTAATAGGTAAATAAAACAGTATGTACTATTTAAGCCACAAAATCTATTGAACCTCTGTCATTTCAAGTCTGATGTATTTAAAGTGCCCCCCCCATTCACAAACATATATGCAAAGGGTATAGATACTGTATGTGTATGTGCCACATACATTGACACGCAGGCAATCACACACATACACGCACACACACCTACACATTCACACAGAAACACACTGTGTGTGTAGCTAAAGCAGTAAATCTCTGAGGGCAGTACACCACAGAGCATTAAGTTCTATCTTTTTGTGTGTGAGAGGGAAACAAAATGATTTTGATATCAAAGTTCAGTCAATTCACAAACAGTAGAGAAATGTTCACATTCATAAATCATCTCCATCTGAATTGCACTGGCTGGTTACTAGTATAAAATATCTACTCTGAGTGGATTAAATTACCTGAGAGGTAATTTAGAAGTTTCATGATTTCTGACCAAGGTTTAAGTGCTGTTTGAGAGTTGTTACCAGCATATGGGCTGGAGAATTTGGGTGATGGCAGGAAATCTGCTCCTGATTTCAAAACCCAGATGTCAACCTTGATCATTTCTTGAGCACATAGCCTCAGTTAAGTCCACGATAACCTTGCATAATGATAATCTTGGTGATTTGAGAATAATCTTCCAGTCAGTAGGGCCAGTTCTGTGGCTCTCTGGCTTGGGGAAGTGTCAATACTCATTGCTATCTCTTCTCATACACAGTCTGACCTTTTAGGACAAAGTCTGGATCCATTAAATATGTGAATTGAACTAACCTTAGAGAATTGGAATGTTTTCAACTGGCTGATTAGAAGTCAGATATGAACCCTGATTCTATTGCACTTATTTAACTCCTCTGGTTTTTAGTCTCCTGTATACGTGTCAAGCTGGGGTAGTGATAGTTAATAGCACAGAAGCTTTGTAAAGCTCCAAAGATATGATTTATGTAGAATTGGAACATTGTAAAGACTCAAATCTGAACATAGTGGTCAGGGGGTGCTGTTCCACCTTTGCACCCCTTTCATTTTGTGATGAAAAGTAGATTCCTACCGTCTACTCTATGAGAGGCTAAAGGGGAAGATCTTCCCTTTTCCACTAGGAGGTGGGCAGAGCAAGGGCATATGACATAGCCCACCAATCAGTTTCTTCTGCCTGAGCTTGGCAGAGACATCGAGAATTGGAGATAAGAGACAGGATAGAGGATCCAGTGAGTCCTGTGACTGACTCAGTTCACCACGATAGACAGCTATGCTCCTCAGTCCCTCTCTATCCTGTTCTTTCTTCAAGCTTGACTTCTAGGAAATGGTGACATTCTTTAAATATATAGCTCTTTTATTTTTTCAGATTTCTGTTGCTTGCAACAAAGAAACCCAAGATACACTCTGACATATTTTTTGGAATGATTTTTATTTTTGGTTATTTCTCTTCTATTTAGACACATGATTTATAAGATTATTGACAGTTGCGTTTCATGCATACAGTTTTCCAACACCATCACCCATGTCAACTTCCTTCTACAAATTCCCCCATTTTCCCTCCAAACTCCCAGCCAAGCCTCGTATACAAGCACAATTTTGAGTTTGGTTATTGCAGTTTAGGTCTCCTGCTTTTAGTGTGTTTGGTTCTGTGGTTTGCACATTGCTGTATGATAACTCATCACCACTAGTATTTCTGGAGCTCCTGCCCTGATACCCTCCATGCAACTCTTCTTGCTTTCCTACCTGTAGTTTCCTTCCTTCCCTCTCCTCAGATCTATAGCCTAGGTTCTAGGGCAATGTAGGTTTCAAACTTTAAATCCCTTTACTATTATGAGGTATTATATTTATTATTGAGACATGTAATGATGGAAGGAACCTTCTTTTTAAAATTTATTCTTTTTATTGATCACCATGTTGAAAGTTACAAAGCTTTCAGGCTTAAGTCTCAGTTACATAATGCTCGAACACCCATCCCTTCACCAGTGCACATATTCCACCACCAAGAACTACAGTAAACCTCCCCCCACCCCCCCAGCCCCCAGCCCCCACCCCGCCTGTGTAGTTGATAAATTTCACTTAACTTTCTCTTTACTTTGATTACATACAAACAAAAAAACTCACTATTATTGTTTGGAGTTTCCCCCCCAGAGTCGGACCTGCTGGAAAGGAAGCACTTGATAATTTGTTTTCCATTGCTGAGCATGAGAAGATATGAGGTTGTGTGGCCACAGTAGTGGCCGTGAGGTTCTAGATTTCTGTATTTTAGTATTTTAGTGAGTAAGTCCAAAGAGCTTTCTGCCAGAGGTTGCATCATTGCTAGCTCATACCTCTCTGCTACTTTATATTCCACATATGAATGCAATCTTTCTGTGTCTGTCTCTTTCTTTCTGACTCATTTCACTCAACATGATACTTTCCATGTTGATCCACTTATATGCAAATTTCATGACTTCATGCTTTCTAACAGCTGCATAGTATTCCATTGTGTAGATGTACCAAAGTTTTTAGCCAGTCATCTGTTCTCGGGCATTCAGTTTTTTTCCAGATCCTGGCTATTGTAAACTGTGCTGTGATAAACATACAGGTGCAGATGTCATTTTGACTATACTTTTTTGCTTCTCCGGGGTATATTCCCAGGAGTGATATTGCTGGGTCAAATAGAAGCTCAATTTCTAAGACCATATTGTTTTCCAAAAGGGCTGAACCAGTCGACATTCCCACCAGCAGTGTAGGAGGGTTCCTTTCTCCCCACATCCACACCAACAGTCGTTGTTTTTGTTCTTTTGGATATGAGCCAGTCTCTGTGGTGTGAGGTGGTATCTCATAGTTGTTTTGATCAGCATCTCCCTGATGATTAGTGATGAAGAACATTTTTTCATGTGCCTTTTTGCCATTCGTATTTCTTCCTTGAGAAAGTTTCTGTTCATTTCTTCCCATTTTTTGATGGGGTTGGATGTTTTCTTTTTGTAGAGGTCAACTAGTGCTTTATATACCCTTGATATCAACCCTTTATCGGATGGGTATTGGATGAATATCCTGTCCCATTCTGTAGATTTCCTTTGAATTATGGTCGCTGTGTCTTTTGCGGTGCAGAAGCTTTTTAGTTTAATATAGTCCCATTTGTTTATCTCTGTTTCTACTTGATTACTTAGTTCCATGTCATCTTTGAAGATACCTTTAGCTTCAATATCGTGAAGGGTTTTGCCGTCCTTGTCTTCGATGTACCTTATGGATTGTGGTCTGATGTTGAAGTCTTTAATCCATTTTGACCTGACTTTTGTGCATGGTGTTAGGTCGATGTCTAAGCCCATTTTTTTTGCATGTGGCTGTCCAATTATGCCAGCACCATTTGTTGAAGAGGCTTTCCTTGTTCCATTTCACATTTCTTGCTTCCTTATCAAGGATCAGATGATCATATATTTTGGGTTGCGTGTAGGTTGTCTACGGCCATACCACCCTGAATGCGCCCGATCTCATCTGAAGGAACTTTTTAAAGTATCAATATTTTAGGCCTACATTTTAAAAAATCAATGTGTCTATTGTTACTCTCTGTCTTGATCTTCTGATTCCACTGCCACATGGTCTTGGTTTCTCTTGGATGCTGTCCTGCGGCTGCTTGGCCCTCAAGTGTTGGAGTTACTGAGGGTTCTTGTTCACATTCTCCCTGGACATTGTAGTCACCATAGTGGTTACTGCCAGCAACTGTGCTTGGCAGGAGTATACTATACTGAAATCTCCAAGAGGGAAGATTATTTATTAATATTTATTGATAATTATTATTAATTATTGTGTCATTTCACCTGCCATCCTGTTGCTCATTGATTTGCTCGAGCAGGCGCCGGTAATGTCTCCACTCATCCCTGTCCCATGCTAGTGTAGCCCAATGGCATCTGCTTGCTCCGAGAACATGAAGAGCCTCAAACCGTTCATTCAGGGTCTTGATGAAGAAGTCTGACCATCTCATAGGTGGGAAGCCAGGCATTCTTTTGACATCCCGTGGAAGCCAGTCGGTAACAGCTCTAGTCTAGCAGTCATCTCCAAATCTCATTATGTGTCCAGTCCATCTGGTTTTTGATGCCTTGTCAAATGAGACAGCGTCCCTGATTCTTGATCATCGATGGAAGTTGGAACTTACCCATATTAATCATTCACTTCTTTGGGGACTGGCACATAGTAGTAGATTTTCAAGAGCAATGTTGATTCTGTTTGGTTTTGAATATTCTGATGCTATTGAATCTTTATCTTCAGGGCAGGTTGCTTCTGAGTTCCGAATTGGTAACATTCACAGCATTTCTCTCTATCTATCCCATACTTCTCACAGTAAACACTTAAAAAACTTGTGATGCTCATTCTGGGACGTTGATGGTTTTTCCCTCGGTATCCCTAGTATATTGAAAACAGCGACAGTCTATTCCCTTGACAAAGGCTTTCAGAATTTCTTTTTGTGGCTGATGTGCAGAGGGAAGTACTCCCAGTGCTGTGTGTGAGGGTTGCTCCTGGTGGTGCTCAGGACAACATGTGGTCCGTGAATAGAAGCTGGGCCTCTCACATTCCAAGCACATACTCCAGCCTAGTGGGTCCTGTTCCTGGCCCTGATTTGTAGAATATATGTTTTTGCTTTTGGGGTCATACCCGGCGATGCACTGGGGATACTCCTGGCTCTGCACTCAGGAATTATTCCTGATGGTTCCCAGGGTACCATATGGGATGCCAGAGATTGAACTTGGGTGGACTGCCTGCAAGCCAAATGCCCTACCCACTGTGCTCCAGCCTCTCAATCTTTAGATTCTTTACCCTCATGTTCATCATGTCTTCTTGGTTACATCTCCATAGCTAATTCTTCTCTCTGGTATCAAGCCTCAACCACTTCTCATTTGTGTAGGTCCAACAGTGGGCTTGAGGGACTCCCATAGATGGCAACTCACTGACTCTTTCTTGTCTTTTGAGACCTACCTCAGTTACTAGGTGCTTCTTGCTGGCCCTCAGGTTCCATGTCTCCAGCACCCCATTCCTGTATATCCTGGCCTGTTGGCTCCCATCTACCTGCCTGTCCGTGCTCACTGCTTCACTGGAGACTGTGGGCAGCCTGGCCTTTGCTTGGTACAGCTGAACGTGCCAGGCAGTACATGTCTACTGATATCAGCACTAAGCTCTTATTGTTCGAATTCTCCTCTTCCTGAGCTTTGCTGGCATACCTTGAAGGCTACAAGGTCTCCAGAAATTCTTCTGTAGGCTCAGACCCCACATTTCCCACATGGGTCATCTGTACTTTCCCTTCCCTGTCTCACTTCATCCTCCACTGTTTTCTAGGAAAGGGGCGCAGAGAGCTTGCCCACTACCCATATACAGGATTTGATCTTCCCAGAAGCCTTCTGGTGACAATGTCCAACATTCTGTAGGAAGGGTCCAGGAGATGGATCATTCTGCCCTCTCACCTCTTAGGTCTCACCCATAAGGGATGCTGCCAGGGGCATTAATTTTCTGGAATTTCCAGCTTGTTCTGCTGGAGAAGGTCTGCTCCTTCAGCCAGAAGGAAACTCCAAGGTAGAGCTTTATAGACATTCCAGGGAGATAAACTTCAATAAGCAGAGAGGGGCAAGGTGGGCATCAGCAGGGACTGACCTGTGAATTCAGAGTTTTATTTAAAAAACATTTGCTATGTTGCTCCTGTTCTGAGGTTTTCACATTCTGCTTCTATGAAATGGAAAGCAAGGATTTTTCGCCCAGTGGACATTTCCCAGAACCTCAATGTCCACAATTTTCTTCCCATCATTCCCCCACCTACCCACTCCCTCCCTCCCTCTCTCTCTCACTTCTCTCTCTCCCTCTCTCTCTCTCTTCCTCTCGCACATTGTAGTTTGCAATACAGATACTGAAAAATTTTCATGTATATCCCTTTACCTACTTTTAACCCTCAGTTCTTGTCCAGCGTGATCATTTCCAACTATTATTGTCATACTGGTCTCTTTCTCTCTCTTAGCTACCCTCAGCCCCCCACACACTTGCGGTAGATTTCAACCATTGCCCAGTCCTCAGATGGAGAGGATCATGCTGAATGAAATGAGTCAGAAGGAGAAGGACAGGTATAGAATGACTGCGTTCATTTGTGGGATATAGCCATATATATACTAGAAGACTAATATTCAGTGTCTAGTTCTTTGACCCTCTCCCTGAGCTGCTGTGTGATCCAGATTTGCCTGGGACTCTTATGTAGTCAGAATCGGGCAGCCCTTTCAATGATCACTCACTGCTTCCCTTTGATTTCCCTGAGATTCTCAGAAATTCTCCCAGAGGCAGTGTCTGGGGCTCATGTTCTGCTCAGATGGCTTCTGAGAGTGCTGCATGGTATTTTGGCTATCCTTTGGCTATACCGCAAAAGCCACCCACCTTATGAGAAAGTTTACACAGCTCAAAGCTGCCCTAGAAAACAGGGCAGTTTATTATTACCCCAAGTTCAGACTTATTACAAATTGGCAGCTTTATTCCATTTACTTTCTGCATTCTTTATTTTGTATAAGTGGGAACATTTGTTTTGAAACTATGTGTTTGATTGTTTAACTGGATTTCTTAAATGGAAATATATATTTAGATTATAAACAAGGCACTGTAAACTGGTGTTCCTGGAGGATATTTAGTTGCTATAGGAGTCAGTGTAAAAGACATCTGGATTCATTGTCTTTCTCCATACCATATGCCGTCTTCCAGAGTTTCCATACCTGTTAAGGGCACCAGGTCAACTTCATGTCACTTTTAATCATTCTCATTCTTATGTGTCTCTCCCACACCTAGTATCTTCCAAGTGACCTGTTTTCTTCCACTTGTTAAACATCTGTCCAGTCTCCCTATGTTCACTCCTGCTTTTGTGTACTTGATCACACCACGCCGCAGCCTGTGACAACCTGAGGGCTCTACCTGCAACTTGGGCCATCAACAATGCTTTCTCTCCTGTCTTATTCTAGGCCTTTGTCAGTAAACATCTACAACTACATTCCTGTTCAAATGCTTTGATGTTGTTTCATTGCTCTTCAACTGGGTCCCAATCCCCACAATCTTGTTTTGAGACCCTCTGGGACTTGATACCACCTAGATGCTTCTTCCTTGATGGCCCATCTTCTCACATCCCACCCAAATAAAATAAGCTTTTAGCTCCTTGAATCTGTTCTGCGGTCTTCAAACAAGCTCTTCCCTCTGCCTGGAAACTTACTGCTTGGTCTTCATTGCTTCAGTGTTTCTCAAGAGCCAAGTTCAAGCCCTGACCTGATGTCAGTTTTTGATTAGAAATGTTTATTTTGGCTTGCCTTTTTATATTAACAGTGATAAACTCCATAATTCCTTTAAGCTTACAGAATGATATTTGTGTCCCCCATGAGGATTCAAAGTAATTTTTAATGAAATATATTTGACAAGGGAAAAAAGAGGCAGATTCAATATTATTAAGGCCTAGAATTAAGGTGGTAGAACAGATGTTAATCAGTTATATAAATTAGCCATAAACTTTAGTTCTATTCAAGTATTTCTTAACATTCACAGATAAATTGTAGGCTTAGTTAACAAGGCCTTTTTCTAGCTCTACCATATTTTTAAAAGGCTATTAACATTTTGGCTTTGAACATCTTTCTTTCTCGTTTCGTGTTTAAGTTGCCAGGAACTGACAGATCATTTTCTCTAATTAAAACAGTGCTTGGACCTCATGATGAATTTCACAGAAAATCACTGTTGTAGAAATTGCTTCTTAAAAATGCAGTGACAAAGTACATGAAATTGAAATTAATCAAACATATTTTGGAATAAATATTATGCTTAAAGCCTTGTATTAAGCCTGTGAAAAACACCGATAAGCTCATAATTTACATGGCAGTTTATAGGATAACAAGACACCCAATTTTGCTTGGGTTTGAAAGAGTTGGAAGAGACTTTCAGTGGTCAAAACAGGAAAAATGAGGCAAGTTGATTAATGTTGTTACATATTGAAATATAGGCTAATAGGATGAATAATGATTATCCAACCATTAGTTTTAATCAAAGATTGATTTGTTAAATATTTGGATAGGGTGATAAGAGTAAAGATCTTTTTTTTTGCTTTTGGGGCCATACCTGGTGATGTGAGGGATTACTCCTAGCTCTGCACTCAGGAATTATCCTGGCAGTAATCAGGGGACCACATGGGGATGCCAGGGATTGAACCTGGCTCAGTCTCGTTCAAGGCAAGTGCCCTACCAGCTGTGCCTAAGAGAAGAAAAAAAATTTTTTTAAATCTCAATTTATTTTTGGACTGCTGGGCTTTCTTTCTTTCTTTATTTATTTATTTATTTATTTATTTATTTATTTATTTATTTATTTATTTTTGGGTCACACCTGGCGATGCACAGGGGTTACTCCTGGCTCTGCACTCAGGTATCACTCCTGGCGGTACTCAGGGGACCTATGGGATGCTGGGAATAGAACCCGAGTTGGCCGCATACAAGGCAAATGCCCTACCCGCTGTGCTATCGCTCAAGCCCCGGGAAGAAATCTTAAGACACACACAAGTATGAAAAATTATCTAATCAAAGACAGGTCATGTGAACAATGTCTCAAAAACTAGATTTCCTGGGCTAGAGAATCAGTGCAGGTGAGGAGATCAGGAAATCAAGAGGCCAAATCTGAACACCCATCCATTTTATGTCCACAGAGAAGGTGCAGACCTTACCTAAGTACTTATTTTGATAATTTTGGACACGTTCAGTCAAAATAGCATTAAAATAAAATTTATGGTTTTGTAGTCCAAGCCTAGTGTTTTCATTAATACTTTTTTTTTGGTATTTGGGCTCTACCTCTTTGTGCTCAGGGCTTACTCGTGACTGTGTGCTCAGGGATTACTCCTAGTGGCTCTCATGAGACCACCTGGGGTGCTGGGGATCAAATCAAAGTTGACTGCATGTGAGGCAATTGCCCTACTCTCTGTACTATTACTCCGGCTGGTACCTCATTTTTTAAGAAAGGGAAGAAATCGAGTAGGAACTGTGTTTACCCAGGAGATAGCATTATCACAGGCTGTTTGTTGTTGATTTGTAGACAAAGACAAGTCATGCTTCTTCAACAATCATGCTTCTTCAACACATGTGAAGCTAAAATCACCAAAACTACTGACCTACACATTTTGTAAAATTGCTCTGTGAAAACACAGATTTTCTTGTACTAAAACATTGGAGGGTTATTTATTTATTTATTTATTTATTTATTTAGCTTTTTGGGTAACACCCAGTGTTTTTTTAGTGTCTTCTGTAAGTAGCATTTATTTATTTATTTATTTATTGAATCACCATGTGAAAAGTTACAAAGCTTTCAGGCTTAAGTCTCAGTTACACAATGCTCAAACACCCATACCTTCACCAGTGCACATATTCCACCACCAAGAACCACAGTAAACCTACCCCCAACCCCCCGCCCCCCAGCCCCCCACCCTGCCTGTGTAGCTGATAAATTTCACTTTACTTTATCTTTACTTTGATACACCAAGCGATGTTTAGGGGTGACTCCTGGCTCTGCACTCAGGATTTACTCCTGGTAGTACTTGGAGAACCATATGGGATGCCGGGGATTGAACTCGGGTGGGCCACGTGCAAGGCAAATGCCCTAACCTCTGTACTATCGCTCTAGTCCCTGGAGGGTTATTTCTTGCATAAAAGTTCTTTCTCCTTTTGAAATAAAAGTGTTTCAAACAGGGGCTGGAGTGATAGCACAGCGGGTAGAGCGTTTGCCTTACACGCGGCCGACCCGGGTTCGATTCCCAGCATCCCATATGGTCCCCTGAGCAATGCTAGGGGTGATTCCTGAGTGCAAAGCCAGGAGTAACCCCATGCATCGCTGGGTGTGACCCAAAAAAGCAAAAAAAAGTGTTTGAAACAGTATTTTAAACTTTACCCACCATCTATACTGAGGTACTGTGATTTACAATACTATTAGTGATGGTTTCATATCTACAGAGTTCCAACACTGCTCTTAATCACTAGAGTGACCACTTCCTCCCAGTGGTGTCCCATGGGTCCCTCTCATCCTCTCTCTCTTCTCAACCCCCAGGAAACTCAGTTGTGAGGACCAAGTTCCAGTTCTGTTATCTTTGGCTATTTGTTACTGCCTTATTACATATATTTATTGGCTTTAGGCCACATCCAGCAGTGCTCAGGGGTTACTCGTGGCTCTACACTTAGGAATTACTCCTGACTGGCCTTGGGGATCCAACAGTTGTGCCAGGGACTAAACCCAGGTCAGCAATAAACAAGGTAAGTACCCTACCCATTGTGCTATCATGCCAGCCTCCATTATTCTGTATCTTTGGTCCTCACATATGTGAGTGCTCACCTTGACTGACTTCACTCAGCATGGCACCTGGTTTCATTCACAGAGCACCAAAGCTGCATGATTTCACCTTTCTTTACACCACCACTTTTTTGGTCCATTCAATCCATAGTTGAACCTTTGGATTATTCCTGTGTCCTGGCTATTGAACTATGCACTTCAATGAACATAGGTATGACTGTATCTTTTTTTTCATTAACACTTTTGTGCTTGGGGGCTCGATGCGGGTATTGAGTAGTTTCTCTGCTGACTTATCTTCATGCCTCTCCACCTTGCCTGGCTTACTGCACTCTGCCACCCACCTCCCCTACCATCCCAGTTTTCTGATCCTTTTGCTGTCTTCCATTGCTTTGCCTTTTTCAGAATGCTAGATGGTTGGAATCATCTAGCCCTGATTGTTTTCCCTGTCCAGCTTTGAATCATTCTATAAGACCACTTTACAAAAGTTCACAGTTTTACTCTTGAAATAATCATGATAACAGGAGATTTTACAGGAACAATCACCCATAGGTGGTCTATTGAATTAACCCCTGCTGTAAGGTGAATTCAATGTTTATATGGGGAGTTTATTAAAGAGGTTATGCAAAGCCAACCTAGGGACCAGGGAGCAGTCCATAATAGGTTTCTTTGAGTGATTGATCTGCCTTCACAGGTTATTCTCAAATACGAGACTTACCTGCCCTGAAAGAAAAGCTGATTGTTCTTTACAAAGAAGACAGCTAGTTAAAGTGGCCGATTTCTAACGTTTTTAGTTAGTGATATAAGAGAGGCAGTATTCATAACTTCAAAGTGATCCCCTCATTTTCCAAAGTCAATTCGGTCAGCGCTATCTCTGCCGGGGAAGAGCTAAGGACCAAAGGTGACTGGAGAGTCCCTCTAGCCACAAGAGCAGCCAGGCCCTTATCACAGGCTGCTTCTCCAGCAGCTTGTAAACATGACAGGGGCAGACCAGGCTGCAGACTTCACACACGTTTCTTTTGCATTTCACCACAGGTTCTTCACAGCAAAGCTATTGGCTGGTGGACCCAGCTCCCAAAGTGACTTTGTCAGAGCTGAAGAGACCTTTTCAGCAGAGCAAATTGTTGACTTTTCTTGTTTGTGGTTGCAGGCTGAGAGGACAAACACACACTTGCATTGTCCTGATGTTTCTCAATCATGGGAAGAAAGGTGATGTAGATGTGGGAGTTTTCATTCTGATACTTTCTCCAGGCATTTTTGTCTCTAGATTAGTTCAAAGTATCTACAAGGGTTCCAGATCTTATCAACAGATTTGCTATTCATTGCAAATCCTAAGGAAAATAAACTTTGCAAAAACAGCTAGCCAATGAGTTGTATTAACTGCACCTCCTTCTTTTTTTTTTTCTTTTTGGGTTACACTCGGCAATGCACGGGGGTTACCTCCTGGCTTTGCACTCAGAAGTTACTCCTGGCAGTGCTCAGGGGACCATATGGATTGCTGGGAATCGAACCCGGGTGCAAGGCAAACACCCTACCCACTGTGCTATTGCTCCAGCCCCAACTTCATCTCCTTCTATCCCATCTTAAAGTTAGTTTAAATGCAAAAAAATTGAACTTAGCACTTTTGGGTCTAGCAGAGTTTCAGGGTTGAGATATGCCTATCAGTGCTGGTGAGCAGTGAGGGCTTCCTTGGCCCACCCCAACCTTTCATTTATTCTCTGCAGGTCTTGCTCCTTCGTACCTTCTATCCCTCAGTTTCCCTTGCGCTGACTCCTTTCTTCCTTGCACTGCGTGCATTTTGGATTTGAATTCTCTTATCTTCAAAGAATAAAGCAGCTGTATCTTTTTTGGCTTTTATCAAAAACACATGTACAGCCCAACATTTACTATTTTTCCACATGGATTATAGCAATATGTTGCACTTATATGTTACACATGAGTGTGCTGGAAATTGCTTTAAAGAGCTTTTTGTAAAATACTTTGTGCTTATTCATGAAAATAAGCTTGAGGGTGGATGATGCCAGGTTCCCATTCTAATCCTCTGGCATCTTCGTTCCGTTTATCGTACACATTCAATCCTGGGCACTTTCACTGCCAACAGCTAGCACCTGAGTCTCGTTCATGGGGGATCAGTTCTAGAACACAGTTCCCACCAGTTAGTTTTCTGCTTCCCAGTGAAACACAAGTACTGGGAATTAGTTGTTCAGGGTAGTGGATGTGGCCTATCTGGAAACAGCCAATGACTGAGTAGTCTTGTGATGCTCTCTGTGTCTGTGGTGTGTCTGTTTATTACTTTTCCAGCTTCCTGATCGGACAACTTAATTGAGGCCTATACAGTCTCCCCAGACTGGAGCAATAGCACAGCGGGTAGGGCATTTGCCTTGCATGCAGCCGACCTGGGTTCGATTCCTCTGTCCCTCTCGGAGAGCCTGGCAAGCTACCGAGAGTATCTCGCCCGCACAGCAGAGCCTGGCAAGCTCCCCTTGGCGTATTTGATATGCCAAAAACAGTAACAACAAGTCTCACAATGGAGATATTACTGGTGCCCGCTCGAGCAAATCGATGAACAATGGGACAACAGTGCTACAGTGCATTGCTACAGTCTCCTCAACACCTCCTGTTCCCCTGGGATTAGTCATAGTCAGGCTTTCAGGGCTCTTTGCCGGACACCCCTTCTTACTTAGCACCCTTATTTTCCTTTTACAGTCTAGGAAGGACCAACAAAATGCTTTCACTTCCCACTTTGCCTCTACTTGATCCTGGGTAGTATCACTTTCGTATAGTACTTTGTCTACTATTGGGAACCTAGAGTAAGAAATGGTTCCTAGGGAAAAGTTTCAAATTATTGTAAGTCAAGAAAAAAAAGAAAGGGGCTAGGGCTGGAGAGCATGCTTTGCATGGAGATTGCCCGGAGTCCACACACAAGCACTGCATGGTTGCCTGAGCACTGCTGATAGTGGCCCCTTATCAAAGAAGTGAGAGTACGTACTAAGCACCTCCAAGGTGTGGCTCCCAAACAGGAAGCTACACCAATGACACAAACTGAACAGTTGTGTCAGTTTTTTGCTGCAAGTTAATTTTTTAATTGAGGCATATTTTGTGTATCATATATAATTTATTTTTCAAGTGAGTATTTCATTGTTTTTAAATTTGCTAGATTGTCCATTGGTTACAACTAACTAGTCTTAACTAATTTTTGTCATCCCAGAAAGATGTACCCTATCCATATAAATGCCATTTATCCTCATTTTCCTTAACATCAGCCTTAGTAAGTGGTAACTTACTTTCTGCCTCCATGGATTTGCCCATTCCTGACATTTCAGATAAGCGTTTTATTATAAACTATGTGGTCATTTGTGTCTGCTTCAGTTTCACATAATGCTTTGTCGTTCAGCCATATTTCAACATATATCACTTTTTCCTTTCGCTCATATTGTAGAATACTATTGAATTGTGTCACTAGTGCATCCTTTGTTAATCTCTCCATTCTTTAGCTGGTGGACATTCGGGTTTTTTCCAACTTTGGGGATGATGATTATTATTAAGGCTGTAATGAGCTTTCACATGCAATGTTGTGAATTTGTATGGCTGTATGTTTTTGGAAAATCTTGAATGTATACCTTAGAATCAAATTGCTCTGTCATATGGTACCTGTAATTTGATGTTTGTACGTACTGCTCACATGTTTTGCAAAGTAACCTCATTGTGTTGTGGTCCATCAATGTATGATGGCTCTGGTTTCTCCTCATCTGTGCTGGATACTTATTATTTCACACTTTTTGATTATAGCACCCAGGAGTTTGCTGATACTCGATTGCATTTTATATTTGGATTGTACTGATGACTTATGAGGCTGAGCATATTTTTATGTGGATTTTAGTATCGTTGAAATGTTACCAGACATAGGATTTACATTCTTTTTTTCTTTCATATGCTAACAAGACAAAAACATACACCTGTGTCATCAGACTGTAAAAAAAATTGTGGTATGGTGTTCTGTTTTTTGTGTGGCCCGTATTTTAAGGCAGCATCTTTTGTGTTGGTTTTGAAATATTCTTCTTTGGATTTTGGGTCATACCTGGCAATGCACAGGGATCACTCCTGTCAGGGCTTGTGGGACCATATGGGGTTTTGAGAATTGAACCTGGGTTGTCCATATGCAATGCAAAAGCCCTACCCACTGTACTGTATCACTCTGGTGCCAGTATTTTTTTTTTGTGGCGCCGTTTAAAAAAATTTTTCCTTACTCTCTTACATCAAATGATTGCACATACCTCGCATTATTCATATTTATTTGTTTAATCATTATGTACAGTTTTGAGAGCACACCTAGATGTGCTCAGGAATTACTCCTGGCTTTGTGCTCTAGGATCAATTCTTGCAATGCTCAGTGGACTTCATGGGGTCCTGGGGATCTAACTTGGGTTGGCCATATGCATAACAAGTCCATACCTGCTGTACTAGCTCTCCAGCCCTAATTAAGTAGCACTGTAGCATTGTCATCCCATTGTTCATCGATTTGCTCAAGCGGGCACTAGCAACGTCTCCATTTGAGACTTATTGTTACTGTTTTTGGCATATCGAATAGACCATGGGTAGCTTGCCAGGCTCTGCCATGCGGGCAGGATACTCTCAGAAGGTTGGCGGGCTCTCTGAGGTGGATGAAGGAATTGAACCCAGGTTGGCCACATGCAAAACAAATGCCCTACCTGCTATGCTATCGCTCCAGTCCTGATTAAGTAGATTTAAAAAAAAATATTTATTGGGGCTGGAGCAATAGCACAGTGGGTAGGGCATTTAAGTAGATTAAAAAAATATTTATTGGGGCTGGAGCAATAGCACAGCGGGTAGGGCATTTGCCTTGCACGCGGCCAACCCGGGTTTGATTCCCAGCATCCCATATGGTTCCCTGAGCACCTCCAGGAGTAATTCCTGAGTACATGAGCTAGGAGTAACCCCTGTGCATCACTGGGTGTGACCCAAAACCCCCCCCAAAAAATTAAAAAATATATTTATTGTGGGGGCCGGAGCAAGAGTGGTGCTTGGGGCCCATATGAGGTGCTAGAGCTCGTACAAGGTCGCCACATGCAAGGCCAGCTTTCTGTCTGCTGTACTATGAATTTGCCCCCCAGAATAGTATATTTTAAAACCATCAGAGCCCCATTCAAGGCTATAGAAACGTCAGAACACAGAAAGCCACTATAGTTTGTGTCTCATTCTGTCCTCACCCTGCTCTCTTAATCTCTCTTCTCTCTCAAGCACACTGCTTCTTAAATATAAGACTGATTTTTAAAAGCAGGCTAATTAGTCTTGTCTTTTATTTCTTCTTCTCAACTGTGGCTGACTAATTATGTTGTAAGCTTTGAACAGGGCTATTGTGAGTATGTCTCCATGCTGCGATTCAGGGTTCCCCTAAGCCAGCTATAAGTTAACAGTTCTCACAGATCAAGGGAGCCTTGGGAAGTATGGGCAGAAATTTTTGCAATGAGGTCAATTTTCTTCTGTGAGTCTCTTAATGAGACATCAGCACACGAGCGGGCGGGTCTGGAGTGTGTCACTCTCATGTCTCACCCTTTCCTTCCAAGGCACTCTATCAGGTTCCTCATTAGATAATTTTATTCAGACTCAGAGTTTCAGCTGATAGTAACTAAACACCTCTTTCCTTCACTCAGAAAAGCTCCGTGTTTTCTTAGAAAACAGAACTTGCTGAAATACTTCTCAAAGGCAGGCTTTCCAAGTGCGTCTATTTTCCCAGGCTTTTTATAGTTTAGTCTGCTTGCAAACTCCTCGAAACGTAGTATGTCTCTTTCTGTGCAGACTGCTGCCTGATATGCATGCCTGAGAAACTGCCAACGGGGTCATAAGATTCTTCGGTATTAACAATAGAGCAGAAGAAACCAGTGCAGAGGTCTGGCACTGCAGAGGATGTACCTGCAGTTCTGACAAAGTGGTTACAAGCTGCACAGTGGAGGGACGCTTCCTCATGCAGCTTCATGCAGATGTAGTGCATGCGCCCCACATTGGTTCCTTTCAGGTGAACAAGATGGGAAGTTTCGAGCATAAAGCCACTGCTCCAGACCTCTTCATTCAGACCATGTTTTGGTATTACAGTGATTAGTCAGGATGATTGTTTTCTGCTGGGGTTGCTCTGGACAGTTCTTCCCATGTTGGTGTGGTTTACTCTGGGCCTCTGGTTCCTTTTCAAAGTCCCAAAGATGTGGCCCGGGACTCACTGACTTGATGCAGTTGTTTGGATGAGTGGGGGGGGTGTGTCTTGTGATGGAAGGGCATCCTTTCCAGGCTGGGTTCTCGCCTTGACTCTGAGCTGCTGGCAGAGGCTCCCCAGAGCGTCTTTGGCTAAAGTTGCTAAACAGAAATAGTTGGGTGGAAAAATGAATGAGTGAATGAATGTATGCAAATGATTATTTCCTTTCTTTAGAAATTTGGTAAGCTTTTGGGAGCCAGAAATGGACACTGGTTTGTAGAATTACCCTTTGGCCAAATTGGTTTTATTTAAAATTCAGCTTAAATTGCAGTGTCTAAGAATCTACCGATGATGACATGATGTAAAGTTATTCTATTCAGAGACTTGTGTAACTATCATCACTGTCTGATTTTGAAATATTTTAATCACCCCAAAAGGTAGTCCCGTATCCTTTAGCACACACTGCTCCTTCCACCCACCCTCCCCAGTCCTAGGAAACCACTAATCTATTTTTGGTTTCTATGAATTTGCTTTTGCTGAATATTTCCAACTTTCAAAAAAAATTTTTAATTAAATCACCATGAGAAAAGTTGCAAAGCTTTCCAGTCTAAATCCCTGTCATACAATGATCAAACACCCATGCCCTACCAGTGCACACCGTCCACCATGGAGAACCCCAGTACACCTCCCATCCTACCCTTCCCCCCCCCCCCCGCCTATGTGGCAGATGATTTCCACCTAACTCTTTCTCCGCTTTGATCACATTCAATATTTCGACAAAAGATCCGCCCATTATTGTTTGGAACTTTTCCCGACATTCAGACCTGCCGAAAAGGCATCATAGATAATTTGTTTTCTATTGCTGATATGAAGAGCATTTTGGATTTCTGATATTTTAGAAATAAGTCTGGAGGGATTTCTGCCAAAAGTCACTGGATTCTGAGACTGGTTTCTGTGTCTCTGGGATCATTGCCATTCAGGAGCCAGGAGTCGTTTGTGGGCAGCAACTTGGGGCCTCCTTGGGGCAGGGAGAGGGGCCGGTTCCACTGACCCATCCTGTGAGGCCCCGCGTGCCATGTAATTGAAGTCTCATACCTGGCAGTCCAATAGGCTCTGAAAAGGTGGCGGCCACCGAGCCGCCAGAGAGAATAGGCAGAAGTGGCAAACACCTTTCCCCACCTGGGATGGCACGGCGCCGTAGTTTAGTGCTCAGTCCAGATGTGTTTCTGCCAGAAGCCGCTGGGTTCCGAGATTGGTCTGTGTGCCTCTGGGATCATGGCCATTCAGGAGCCAGGAGCTGTTTGTAGGTGGCAACTTGGGGCCTCGTCGGGAAAAGGAGAGGAATATTTCCAACTTTTTTTTTTTTGCTTTTTTTGGAGGGGGTTCACACCCGGCGATACACAGGGGTTACTCCTGGCTCTGCACTCAGGAATTACTCCTGGAGGTGCTCAGGGGACCATATGGGATGCTAGGAATCAAACCTGGGTTGGTGGTGTGCAAGGCAAACGCCCTCCCCGCTGTGCTATTGCTCCAGCCCCCTATTTCCAACTTTAATATAGAAAACGTGCCACTGAAATCATGGCACTAGAAAGAATGATCCCAGTAAGTGAAATGCATCATTCTCCATTTGCTCATTTGGCAGGAGCAAAAAATTTTGTGGCTCATAGACATTTACAGTGCTCTTTTATTGTAGCCTATTAAGGAAATGAACCCTATCAAGAAATCCATTTCTGCTGAATCTGCTAGAAATCCTAGCCCTCAGCAGCACTCATATTCTACCATAATTATTTCTAGCAGGTGTCTTCCTGAACCGACCCTATCACAGTTTCTTCCTTCCTTATTTTCTTCCTCTCTCCCTCCTTCCCTTCTTCCCTCCTTCCCTTCCTCTTCCCTCCCTCCCTTCCTCCCTCCCTCCCTTCCTCCTTCCTTCCTTCCTTCCTTCCTCCCTTCTTCCCTCCCTCCCTCCCTCCCCCCCTCCCTCCCTCCCTCCCTCCCTTCCTTCCTTCCTTCCTTCCTTCCTTCCTTCCTTCCTTCCTTCCTTCCTTCCTTCCTTCCTTCCTTCCTTCCTTCCTTCCTTCCTTCCTTCCTTCCTTCCTTCCTTCCTTCCTTCCTTCCTGCCTCCCTGCCTTTCTACCTGCCTGCCTTCCTGCCTTCCTTCCTGCCTTCCTCCCTTCCTTGTTATTCATGCATAATGGGAATTCAAAATACTATGATACCCAATAGCGTGTGTTGGTAGACCCTTGGAAGGCTGGTCAGAAAAGCATCATTTGGGAGTTTCTATTCTTGGAAACTTGATATATTGAGTAGAGATGCCATGGAAAGGGTCTCCTTTGATGATGAAGCTGGTCAACAGCAAAATATTGATTATTTGCCAAACTAGGTTTGGACAGTTGAAGTGAGTAACTCAGCATCTTTCAAGCTCTAGGGCCCCGATTTTAATGAATGACATATTTTCAGTCATTGATAATTGTTTATCCAAGTTATTCCCACAGTTAATAGTTTCATTTTTATAAATCTCCACATAGATTTGGCACATTTAGTGTTAATTTTTGCCATTGGTGCTTTAGGTTTTTTTTGTTTTTTTGTTTGTTTTGTCTTGGTTTTGCTTCTTGGTCGTTTTGCTTACTTCGATAAAATCTATTTTTATAGTTTTTTCAATTTAGTTATAATGGCATATAAGGAATATATTTTCTTTAATGTTAGTCTTATATCCAGCCAACTTGTTACTTTTGTATCAGTTACAGTAAATGGTAGCTGTGTTGGATTTGTTGATAAGAAGTCACTTATCTCCTACTACAAGTTTGGCAAGTTCTTTTAACATATATAGTATTCCTTGTAACTTCTCATCATAAGTATGATTGAAGACTTCAGTTATGAATTTGAATCTGGGCATCTTTATCTTGCCTCCCTGCATAAGACTACTTCTCAGTATAAGATTGCCTTTAATTCTCTCTCAGTAAGCAAATACCATTTCTATCAATTTCTGATAGATTCTTTTGATCAAGTTTAAGAAGTTTTCTTCTACTTTGGCTTATTTTTATCTTGAACTGGAAAGCTTTTGGATTTTTTGTAAAAAAATGTATTATCAAACATCTCTCAGCCTCCTAATTTCATATATACTCATTGATAATTCCATTCATACTTGTCTGAATACTCAAACATGTTGAATTCTTGGTATAAAACTTACTTTGTCATGATTTATTATTGCAGAGTTTTAAAAAATTACTTAGCATTGTAATCAGTTTTCATTATTAAACTTATGGACTGAGTATACCCAAATATCTAGTGAACCATGAAGTTGTCTTAAATTATAGCAAGAAATACAAGTAGACTACTTTTCTATAGTCATTACTTCTTTCTATGTAATCCCATGAACAATAGAATTTGGTTGTAAAACAGGATTAAGTTTTTGTCCGTGTATGACACTTTTTTCCTGGTCATTTATATGAGCTTGTGGAAATTGTTCCAACCAGGAAATTTACTTGATCCATACTTGTTGCATTCTTTGCTTCAGTATCTGTTGTTGCAGAGGCTTTATCTATTTCACTAATCGATCTGGAGCAACTTGTAAGGTCTTGCAGTTCACCAACCTGCCTGGTTTCACAACCCAGTTTTGCCATTTATTGTCTGTGAAACCTGAATTCCTCAGTTTGATCTTTCTAAAAATGAGACTGCTTAAATAACTTATTGGTTACTGTGAATATTAAGATAAGAGTGCTCAGTATATGGTAAATGGTATGTCTATGTTAACTGTGCTTTTCCCTTATTTTCCCCTTCCCTTCCATATATTGGGTGTTGCAAACATCTGTGGTCACAAACAACTGTGGTCACACACTTCTAGCTGGCACGGTTACACATGCTGTTGCATAGATTGCCAGAGATTTGCACACTTTATATTTGTGGCACAGGGAATGACAAGGGGCAGTGCTTCCGGGGTTGTTCTCCATATGTGGGGTTGTGTAGGGGCTCACACTGAAGGCCTCATGCCTAGGAAGTGTTATACCACTGAGCGACATCTCTGGGGCCCTTATATGTGATTTTAACTAACCAGGCTAGAGTTGCTAATTTGCCAAGAGTTTTGGTACAGTGACTTATTATCACACACAATTTCCCCCACCCTATATATGACTCATGGAAACATATCCCATGTGGAATTTGACTAGGCCTTTACTCATTCAGGACATTTCTGAAAATAGGCAGTTTTGTTGGACTGTGTGTTTTTCCAATAAGAAATGGGCTAGCTGATATTTTCAAAACATTTTACGTTTTGGAAACTGTAGGACAAGACTAAAGCTGATTATTAGAATAAGACAATCTGTCTGCTTTTACGAAGAGAAAAAATCATTCAACATGTGCCGACTTTAGTCAACAAACAGTGGGGCTTGAAGATTAAGTTATGAGTGAGTCTAGAGATTGAGTTTGATGAGTGTGTGTGTGAGAGAGAGACAGAGACAGAGAACGTTTGAAATAGAGATTGTGTAGAGCTATTTTTTAAAAAAATTTATTAGTGAATCACCGTGAGGTACAGACTTACAACCTTTCATGCTTGCGTTTCAGTCATACAATGATTGAGTACCCATCCCTCCCCCAGTGCCCATTCTCCACCACCAATGGTCCCAGCATCCCTCCCACCCTCCCCCGTCCTCCCCCCACCCCACCCCGCCTCTGTGGCAGGGCATTCCCTTTTGCTCTCTCTCTCCTTTTGGGTGTTGTGATTTGCAATAGAGGGATTAAGTGGCCATCGTGTTCAGTCTATAGTCTGTGTGTATTTCTTTCAGGTTTTGTGACTTTTCCTGAACCTCGAACCACTCTAAACAAGGCCCTACTAACTTCAGGAATGTGATTCCCACTATGGTGTCAAATAGTAACTGGAAGCACAAATTCAAAAGCAAAACTAATGTGCCAGAGAGATAGTACAATGGGGAGGCACTTGCCTTGCACGTGGTCAACACAAGTTCAATCCCTGGCATCTCATATGCTCCCCGAGTACCGCAGGAATTAAAATTGAGCCCAGAACCAGAAAGTGACCCCTGAGCATAACTGGGAATGGCACAAAAACTTTAAACAGAAGTGAAGCTAAACGTGAAAATAGGGTAGCCCTGTAGCATTGCCATCCCGTTGTTCATCGATTTGCTCGAGCGGACACCAGTAATGTCTCCATTGTGAGACTTGTTACTGCTTTTGGCATATCGACCACACCACGAGTAGCTAGCCAGGCTCTGTCATGTGGGCAGGATACTCTCGGTAGCTTGCCAGGATCTCCGAGAGGGACAGAGGAATCGAACCCAGGTCAGCTGTGTGCAAGGCAAACGCCCTACCCGCTGTGCTATTGCTCCAGTTCGAAAGTAGGGTATAAGGAGGCAAACTGTGAATAGTCTGGGTTGACAGTAACGGGCACTTGATTTGCTGGGTGGGAAGGAAGTCTTACACTGCTGCCCAGACTGGAAAATGGAAACTGGAGACCAGAAAGCAGTTCTCTGGGGCTGCACATTCATGGCTAGGGCTCCTAACAGGCCTGTCAGCATCTTGTGCTGGGCTCTCCTCGGCAGGTATTTTGTGTCCTGGCACAGTTTTGAATGAGATGTTCGCAAGTGAGGAGTGTCATACCTTTTACAGTCAAGTGTTTGCCCAGATGATATCATCTCCTTTGGAGTTAGAGATTTTTTTCTTTGAACATACTACTGAATCCCACAAACTGCAAAGAATTACAAAAATTCATTGCAAGACACCCTGTAGGCAGCTGGAAGCAGTGGGAATTTTCTAGACTGTGGGTGTGGGGAAAGATGATAGGTCCAACTGTGACAAAGATAGTTGGACATGATCACTCTGCATAAGAACTTCGTACTGAAAGGAGGAAAAGGAACAAGTATGTTAATCTCTCAGTATATGCATTGCAAACCAGAATCCCACAAAGTGTGTGTGTGTGTGTGTGTGTGTGTGTGTGTGTGTGTGGAGAGAGAGAGAGGGAGGGAGAGAGATAGAGAGAGAGAAGGAAGGAAGGAGACTTCTTTCTATAGGGAAAGGCTGGGGTGGGGGAATGTGGTGGGAAGGAAACCAGGGACACTGATGGTGGGAAATGTACACTGTTTGAGGGATGCGTGTTGGAACATTGTATGACTGAAACCCGATCATGAACTCATGATGATCCAATTAATTTTTAAAAAATAATTGTAAAAAGAAGAAGAAGATGATAAAAAGAAAATAGATCGTGGGTGAGGAGGCACCGGAGCAATAGCACAGCGGGTAGGGCATTTGCCTTGCATGCAGCCAACCCAGGTTCAATTCCCTGCATCCCATATGGTCCCCCAAGCACCACGAGGGGTAATTCCTAAATGCATGAGCCAGCAGGAGTAATCCCTGTGCATTGCTGGGTGTGACCAAAAAAGAAAAAAAAAGAAGATGGATCCAGGATCTCTGCCTAAGGAAAGATCTTAGACTGGGAGACTGTGTCTCTGATTTCTGGGAACTTGCTGATTGATATGTAAGGTGCACACAATTGATCACATTGTAATAGATTGTGTTAGGGCGATAACTCAAAAGACTAAAGTGCATTCTTGCCATGCAGAGCTCCAGACCCCACACTGCATCTTTCTTCAACACCCCTTGTATGGCGTATGTGGGCCCCAAGCCTTATCAGGGTGGCCCTAGTGGCCCCCAACACTGCAAGGAGCCAGACCCCTTGCTGGGGCTTCCACCGACCCATCTGGCCCACACAGCTTGACCTAACATCATTGGAGTGGTCCCCTTGCCCCAAGAACACAGCCTCTGCATCCCCCCTGCCCCCTAAGTAAATAAACAAATTATCTGCCCTGAAGTAAGGTGACCATAATTGGAAGATTTTGTTTAAGCAAGAGTTTTTATTTGTTAGACCAGACCACAGGGATAGAATAGTATTGCTATAGAGATCATGCCATGAAGTCAGGAAGCATTTTTCCTTAGTTCAGAAGGCTAGTGGTGCAGGCGCCTTGTAACCTGTCCTTGAACTTACTTCCTCTGTCCAGGTGGACCCCTGATTGTCCAGATGTTTCCCCTTGACTGGAAGCAAAAGATCCTGCCTGCCTGGAGGCGGAATGCGGGGATCAGTCCCCCATTTGTGAAATAAGCCTGTGATTTAGATCTGAGGGAGCCCCTTAGAGCCATGAGAGAGTGGATGGCGGGGGAGCGTGGCGCTCCCCTGACTGCTGAACTCTGCGCTGCAGCTGTCATGCGAGAAGGGGCTCTCTTCATCTTTCTGCACTTCCGCCACCCTTTTTCTTCCCTTTATTGCCTTTGATATTTTCTCTGTATACATAGACCTGCTAGAGAGCGCCCAGGCATTAGGGCATAATGCCCTGACATGGTAGACGGCTTCAGACAGTCATGCTGGGAACCAGGAAGGAGGAAATGCAGGAGTGGGCAGAAAGATGCTGCGTTCCATTTGGATTTGGTTGCGTTTTACCACTGGGATGATATCTGGAAAGGGCCAGATAGTACGGAGAGTAACTCTCTTCAGCTTTGCACACAGAGTCTCTTTCCCATTTAAGTGACGTCATGGTATCAATTGCGTTATCAATGCCACTAGAGATAACGCACAAGTGAATGGCTGTGGGTGTGTGCTAGAAACTTTACAGACACTAAATGTTGAATTTTATATAACTTATCTATTATGAAATTTCATTTGTTTTTGTTGTTTTGCTTTGGGGGCACACCCGGCAGTGCTCAGGGGCTACTCCTGGCTTTGCACTCAGGAATCACTCCTGGTGGTTCTCAGGGAGCCATACGGGGTATGGGATCAAGTTCTGGTCGACTGCTTTCAAGGCAAACACCCTGCCCACTGTGCTATCACTCCAGCTGTCCTATTATGAAATTTCTTATGAATTTTGTTAACCACTTCAAATGCCAGATAGCCCTTAAAAAGACCAATCTGATTTCTGCAGTTGAAAACAAATGAGAACAAGGAGTTCTAAGTGAAAATAATGTAGAATCCCATTTTAGGGAAAATGAAATTTCTCCTTCTATTTCCCGTTAAAAGCTTGGAAAGTTCATTTTGTTCCCAAGGAAATTCATTGTTGTTTAGCTCCCGAACCAACAACATGTGAAGAATATATAATTTACTGCAGCATTTTGGCATGAAATATACTGAAGCTAAGTTAGGGCATAGTCACAAGATAGGAGTTCAAATTCTCAATCTGTTGCTTTACTTTTTTGTTTTGTTTCTTGTTTGGGGCCACACCCACCCAGCAGTGCTCAGGACTTCTGGTTCTATGCTGTATTTTCAGGAGTCCCCCAACACTCCTGGCTCAGAGGACCATGTAGGGTACAGAGTCTTGAACCCGGGTCAGCTGTGTGCTGGGCAAGTTCCTTACCTGGTGTACGGTTGCTTTGGCTCCAGATGTGTTGCTTTCTATTATATTCTTGTGCTCTCAGGAAATATTGAACTGTTTGGAGCACATCAGTTCACTGCTTATTATGACCCCAGAATAGGTAGTTGATGGAGCCCAGTGCATGGCCACTGTACAAGCCATTCCCTGTATATTAGGACATCTAGATAGGTGTACATCTAGCAAGCCTCTCCAGTGTTTTCAGGTCAATTTCTGGAAATTTCTGCTCCCAGAAATGAATTCTTTCCTAGGACCCCTTTATTCTCACGCTCACTTTCTCCGTGCCTTCCAGAGTAGCCCACAAGTGCAAGGCCTTTTACTCTGGAGTAAGATGCTGGGTTGTGCCATATGTGGTCTTGGTTGGGAGGTCGATGCAGTCTGCCCTTCAGTCATCCTAGTGTAAGTTCAGCAAATGTTTCACATGCAAAACATCTTGCTTTCCAGCCTCTGATGTCTCCTTTCTCTCTGCCTGTTACCTGATGGTCCAGCCAGTTCTGTATTTGCTAGTTGAAATATCTCTACTATGATAGGCAAGTTGCTGGAATAAACCATGGAGCACTTCTTAGGCTCAATACAATAATGTTTGATATTTTTCCTCCCCTCCCCTTTTCTTCCCTAAGATGTTGCTGTGAAGACTGGGGGTCACGTAGGCTTGGTTGCAGTGCTATCTGGGCATCTCCTATTTTGGTGGCAGAGCAGGTAGACAGGGTTGTGTTGCTCAGGCACATTTTATTTTTTTTTTATTTTTTTTAATTTATTTATTTTTAATTAGAGAATCACCGTGAGGGTACAGTTACAGATTTATACACTTTTGTGCTTATACTTCCCTCATACAAAGTTTGGGAACCCATCCCTTCACCAGTGCCCATTCTCCACCACCCGTAAACCCAGTGTCCCTCCCACCCTCCCCAATCCCATCTCCCCCCCACCCCACCCTGCCACTGTGGCAAGGCATTCCCTTCTGTTTTCTCTCTCTAATTAGCTGTTGTGGTTTGCAATAAAGGTGTTGAGTGGCCGCTGTGCTCAGTCTCTAGCCCTCATTCAGCCCGCAACTCCCTTCCCCCACACGGCCTTCGACTACAATGTAGTTGGTGATCGCTTCTCTGAGTTGACCTTTCCCCGGAATGTGAGGCCAGCCTCGAAGCCATGGAGTCAACCTCCTGGTACTTATTTCTACAGTTCTTGGGTGTTAGTCTCCCACTCTGTTATTCTATATACCATAGATGAGTGCAATCTTTCTATGTCTGTCTCTCTCTTTCTGACTCATTTCACTCAGCATGAAACTTTTCATGCCCATCCACTTGACTACAAAATTCTTGACCTCCTTTTTTCTAACAGCTGCATAGTATTCCATTGAATAGATGTACCAAAGTTTCCTCAACCAGTCATCCGTTCTGGGGCATTCGGGTTTTTTCCAGATTCTGGCTATTGTAAACAGTGCTGCGATGAACATACATGTGCAGATGTTGTTTCGATTGTACTTTTTTGCCTCTCTGGGATATATTCCCAGCAGTGGTATTGCTGGGTCAAATGGGAATTCAATATCTAATTTTTTGAGAGTCGTCCAAATTGTTTTCCAGAAGGGCTGAACGAGTCGGCATTCCCACCAGCAGTGAAGAAGGGTCCCTTTCTCCCCACATCCTCTCCAACAGCGGTTGCTTTTGTTCTTTTGGATGTGTGCTAGTCTCTGTGGTGTGAGGTGGTATCTCAAAGTTGTTTTGATCTGCATCTCTCTGATGATTAGTGATGCAGAGCACTTTTTCATGTGCCTTTTGGCCATTCGTATTTCTTCCTTGGTAAAGTTTCTGTTCATTTCTTCGCCCCATTTTTTGATGGGGTTGGATGTTTTCTTCTTGTAGAGTTCAACCAGTGCTTTATATACCATTGATATCAACCCCTTATCTGATGGGTATTGTGTAAATATCCTTTCCCATTCTGTGGATAGTCTTTGTATTCTGGTCACTGTATCTCTTGCGGTGCAGAAGCTTTTTAGTTTAATGTAGTCCCATTTGTTGATCTCTGTTTTTACTAGATTGCTTAGTTCCGTGTCACCTTTGAAGATACCTTTATCTTCAATATCGTGGAGGGTTTCGCCGACCTTGTCAGACACATTTTAGTTGCAGTGATTGCCAAGGGTCAAATACTTCAGTTGTGGTGCTTGTACACATTTGGTTGCAGTATACCAGAGATTTCACACTTGGGGCAGCCAGTATCACAAATGGCAGTGCCACCAGAATTCACTCAATGGGTGGTGTATTACCAGAGATCAAACTTATGAATTCAGCCATTTATGGCCAGCGGCTCTACACTGAGCCACATCCTTAGGTTGGCCCCGAAAGTCTATCCTTGGTTGTCCTTGGAATTAAATTTCGGGCTTTGAAGGGTAGACTTACATGCTTACATCTTAGGGTTTTCAAGGGTACACTTACATTCAAGGGCTCCAAACTTTTTCATCTTGTGACACCTCCATGTTCAATATGTTAACTACATGTAATGGCATCAGAGATTGGCTGATATACAAGCCTGACCTGCAAGTGACAATCACTGGCACTTGGTCACATGACACCTGAGCTGAAAGAGTGGGAATAGGGACTCCCACCCTAGCACAAATCCTTAATCACCAACTTGTCTTTTGTCTTACATTATCTCAGAGGAATAGTCAAGTGGGTGAAAGGCACCTACCTACTTGCATGTGACTGACCTCGGTTTGATCCTAGCTTCCCTAAGCCCTGCCTGGAATGATCACTGAGCACAGAGCCAAGAGTAAAGCCAAAAATAGGTTGCTATGTGGGTTAAACATACAAGATAGGTCTAAGCTCCTTTTAGAGTCAAAAGTATGGTGTACATGAGGATCTTTATCCTCAAAGAAACCTTGTTATCCATTTCAGTCGGACAGTTAAGCACCTACTAGTGGTTATGATAGACTTGAACCAGGTCTTAACTTGCTTGTCTGGGTAATGCCCACCCAACTCAAAGCAGTTGATTGAAACAATAGGTTAGAAGCTGCCTCTATAAGCTTTAAAGATTACACATTAATTTTTAGTTTCTTTGATTTTTCCCCCCTTTTCTGGTTTTTGAGCCTAAAGTATAGGGGCCAGAGAGGTAATATAGTAGGTAAATTGCTTCCTTGAATATGCCTAACCTGGGTTTATTGCTCTGCTCCATATGGTCCCCAGAGCACTGCCAGAAGTGAGCCCTGAGCAGCATCAATAAAAATAAAAGAGGATAAAATGCAGGGACTGGAGAAAGAGTGTGCAGGGTTTAAGGAGCCTGTCTTGTTTGTATGCACTGGACCCGGGTTTGATCCTGACCCGTGAGCCCCACCAAGAGTGATCCCTGAGTATAGAGCCATCAGTAAGCCCCAAACACAGCTGGACATGGCCCCCATCCACCCCAAAGATAAAGTGCAGTTGACCATCATCTTGATCTCCAGGGTCTTTAGTAACAGCATTGACTTCCTAACCTATGCCAGGTACTTCGTAGGCCAGCATTTCTCAGCCAGGGGCTAAATGCCCTATGTGGCCCCTAACATATTTCAAGAGGGTCACAAGTGAAAAATCACATACATGAGGGTCCATGAGACAAGGGAGCCAATCAATAGGACAGGGGTACCTCAATAAGGATACATGGTCAGAAGGTGGTCGCAATTGGAAAAAAGTTCTTCTAAGTTAAGTTATTTTCACTTTATTTTTTCCATTAACGTTACAAGATATATCATTGCTTCTACTTGATTTTTGGGGGGTGAGGAAAACTCAGAGAAGATACCTATGGTAGTTTTACATCACTGTGTAAAAAATTACAATACACTTAAGTGACCCTATTCTATAATGGAGGCTCCTTTGGGAGAATCACTCCTGAGTTCATTCAAGCTGCTGGTAGAATTTAGTTCCTGTGGTTGAAGTATTGAGGTCTCTGTTACCTTGCTGGCTGTTATCTTGTTTTTGCTTCTCAGTGTTGAGAGGCTACTAGCACTCCTCGGTATATGTTCCCTCCATCTTCAGAGCTAGAGATGTCATATTAATTCCTTTTATTACTCTCAGTCTTCTGACCTTCTGCCTTTGAAGGAGCTCATGTGATTTAGTTTATCTCTATCATTTCATGTCTTAAGCTTAAGTGACTTCGAATTTAACCTTGTCAGCAAAAATCCCTTTATAGCAGTAAGTTAAAGTTGTATCGATTATCTATCACATGGGAATGTTGGTTGGTCCTCTTTAGAATTTTGCCTATCACAGTAATATAGTTACCTTGATTTATAGAGGTAGACCGTTGGGAAGCAAGGACTTGACCCATGATCAAACAGGAAGGTCCATTCTTTTTCGATCTACCAAGATTCCCCTCTGTGGCAAATAATGGTGTGAAATACCCACAGTGAATGCTCTAGGAGAAAAGTTCAACACCAGGTCCTTGTCTAGAGGCATATAATGAAAATTATTTCCTTTAAAATTGTAGATATAGTTTTTAAAAAATATGAATCCAAGTATTTTTTTAAAAAATGTGAATCCAAGCTCCCAGAAGCGTGCAGCCAAGATGTAGCCTAGTTCTCCCTCTTGGAGAACCTGACAAGCTACGAAGAATCTATTGCCTGTACGAGAGAGCCTGGCAAGCTCCCCATGGCGTATTCATATCCCAAATACAGTAAAGGATATAAACATACCTCTTGGAGAGCCCAGCAAGCTACCGAGAGTATCCTGCCCACACGGCAGAGCCTGGCAAGCTATCTGTGGTGTATTCGATATGCCAAAAACAGTAACAATAGGTTTTATTCCCCTGACCCTGAAAGAGCCTCCAATTGTTGGGAAAGACGAGTAAGATGAGTGCTAAAATCTCAGGGCTGAGTGTAATAGAGACGTTACTGGTGCCCACTCGAGTAAATCGACGAACAATGGGATGACATTGATATAATGATGAATCCAAGTAATACTGAAATGCCACTGCTGGAGAGATGAGTGTAGCCTATATCAATCTGGATGAATTATGAGAGCTTCCACTCTAAAACCTGAACATTTAGTTTCTGCCCTTAAAACGGTGTAATAACAGTCTCTGGTCATATTGAGAAGCAGAGACAATGACACTTATACAATGTTTATTATAGTCCCTATAACTGTATAGTCTCTCAATTGCTAACTGTCATCATCACACTGTCATCTCAACCAGCACGAAAACAGCAATTATGTTTCATATTGTCAAGTATTTATTGTAAAGTATATATCATTTGATATCCAAAATCATAAAATACATCAATGCTTTCTCATCAGATGAACAGATGATCTAATTTTCAACTTGTATGTGTTTCTTAGATCTCATTTTCTACTTATATTGCTTTTTGTTTGTTTGTTTTGCTTTTTAGGTTGCACCCAATGATACACAGGGGCTACTCCTGGCTCTGCACTCAGGAATTACCCCTGTCGGTGCTCAGGGGACCTAATAGAATGCTGGGAATCGAACCCGGGTCGGCCGCGCATAGGGCAAACGCCCTATGCGCTGTGCTATTGTTCCAGCCTCCTCAACTTGTATTTCTTAAATCTCAGCTGCATATTAGTCAATGTAA